>NW_006791458.1:2392758-2433959 GCF_000442215.2 Lipotes vexillifer | reverse complement strand
TGTGTGTGTGTGTGTGAGTGAGAGAGAGAGAGAGAGAGAGAGAGAGAGAGAGAGAGAGAGAGAGAAATTGATTTATGTTCTGTTCTGTCGCTGAAGCATCTGGAAAGCAGTTCTCAGAGACCAAGAGCACAGTATGACTGGGTCTGGGTCTAATGCAATCGGTATTTCTTCTTGGGCTATTAAAGTGTTTGTTGAAGAGACAGGGCTGTGGATTCAGACTAATGAAATCTACTCATAATTATGGCAGGAATGTAGGACAGATTTTGTTTCAGATGATCTTTCTCACTTCCCCAATTAGCAAAATCAAAATTGTGAATACATATGATCTAATTTGGGGCTTCAAAACTATGGCCACCATACCCATAATGCACTGCTTTCCTACTTCAAGCCCAGAGGAGACTGTCATTGTGGCCACTTCTGAGTTATAAGCATGACCAAGGGGATGTATCTATCAGACACTGTCCATCGTCCCATGTCCTGGCTTCAAGAGCCTTCATCCTAAGAAGGCAGGAAACAACATAATAACTTTGATAATAGCTAACAGTTATGTTGCACTTAAAATATGCCTTATTCTATCCTAAGCACTTTACACATATTCACATAGTTTAATCCTCACAACAACCCAAAAGGTTGTTATTATCCCTGTTTTGTAGATAAGGAAACTGAGGCAAAGAGAGATGGGGTGATTCGCCCACGATCCTTCAGCTGGTGAGTGGAAGAAGTCATACTCCCAGTGACTCTGTGAAGACCTGGGCCACTAGGCAGGGAGAAATGAATTCCAGAGCTATTATGAGGAAGGATGAGCTCTACTCATCTCCAGAAATAACAGTGCAGAATGTCAGAGCGGAAAAGGAAGTCAGTGACTGCACTGTCCTCCCGGCTTATTTTAGAAATGAGGAAACTGAGGTCCAGAAAGGTTAAGTGATTTGCCTGAGATCATGTAGAGAGTCAGAGGCAGAGCCAGGGAGACCACTCAAGTGTCCTGACTCCTGTTCTGTCGTCAATCCATGATTCCCTCACTGCTGTGTGGTCCTGATGGTAAGTCCCGTCCAACTGCTGCCCGTGGCCTTTCAGGTTAGGTCTCTTAGGATGCTTCCTGCTCCTGTGCTTTAGCTGAGCTTTACTGCAAAGGGAGAATTGAGGTCCCAGTCTTGGAGTTAAAATGTCATTTCTGACTCCTGTCTTTCATCTGTCATTGTCATCAGTCCACCCTTCACTTTCCCATCAGACTTTTTCTCACAGCTCTGCCTGACAGGTCATCCCTTCTCTTCTCCAGAGCCTCAACAGTCCTTCCTCTCCCCTAGGATGTAGTGGTGTAGAGGACCACATCCCTGGGCCACAGTGATGGGTCTGGGGTTGTGCATGTGACCTCATCTGAGTCAATGACACTCACTCTTGAGACTTAGCAAAGGGTTATTCTCTTTCCTAAGGAGTTGCTAAACTCATAGGATCTAAGCCTGGTGGGCAACCTGAGATCCTGTCAGAGAAAAAAGCAACACAGTGACAATCCATGGACTTAATTATATAAGCCAATACTTTCATTTTTCACTGAAGCCAGTTTGAGTTGGATTTCTGAGAATTTATAAACAGTTCTGCAATACTCCTCATATACCAACAGACCGGTATTTTCTCAAGTTTGTTCCTAGACTCTCCATTACTTAGATAAATGCTGAGTATCTACCATAAGTATAGGTAACAAAGACCGATAAAGATGAGCAGGACACAGTCCTTGCCTTCAGTTGCCTACTAGTCTAGCAGGGGAGTGAAGACTCATACTGAAGTGTCTAACATACAAAGTAGAAGGTAAACGTGGCCTGGGGGATATGCAAACATGCTGTGGAGGTGTAAAGGGGGAAGAGTCCACACTCAGTTGGAGAGTAGAGTAAGACATTTCTTTTTTTTTTTTTTTTTAATTAATTTATTTTTATTTTTGGCTGCATTGGGTCTTTGTTGCTATGCACGGGCTTTTCTCTAGTTGCAGCGAGCAGGGGCTACTCTTCATTGCAGTGCGCTGGCTTCTCATTGTGGTGGCTTCTCGTTGCAAAGCACGGGCTCTAGGCATGCGGGCTTCAGTAGTTGTGGCACTCGGGCTCAGTAGTTGTGGCTCGCGGGCTCTAGAGCACAGGTTCAGTAGCTGTGGCGCACGGGCTTAGTTGCTCCGTGGCATGTGGGATCTTCCCGGACCCGGGCTTGAACCCGTGTCCCCTGCATTGGCAGGTGGATTCTTAACCACTGCGCCACCAGGGAAGCCCGGCATTTCTTATAGTACATAGAATTTGAGATAGAATGTGAAGATTGGGGAGGAACAATAACAATTCCAGACAAATTCCAGATAAACTAAAATGTAGAAATGGAAACTTTCTGGACACAAAAGGGGAATAAATGGAAAGCCCAGATCTTTCAGAGCAGGTATTTCAAAAGGGCAGGTATCAGAAAATTCAGTTCGTTGTGTCAAATATGACAAAATGTGGCCACATTAATATTATACTAATGTCATTTCACCTAGGACCATGTCTGTTTGGTAAACAGCTGTATCTTCAAAATGTTAAATTTTTTTGAATGAATGTTTACCCCTTTCCCCCACTACACAGAAACCCCATGAAGGCAGCAACATGTTCTTGGTCTCCATTTTATCCCCAACTCATAGAGCAGTGTCTGGCAGAGTGAATGCTCAGTAAGTATTGTTGAATAAATTAATGAATATTATGGAAGGCTTTCAAAGTCAGACCAAGGGCTTTGTACCCAGCTCAACAGATAATGGAGGGTCCTCAAAAAATTTAAGGAAAACTCAGTATTTAATGAGCACCAACTATGTGCCATCCACTCTGCAGATGTGTGACATGATCAGGGCTGTGCTTTAGAAAGAGAGACTGGGTAGCAGTGTAGAGAAAGAAGAGACATTGGAGTAGAGAGTCAGCTAACATCACTATTAACTCATATTGAAAGTTACTGGAGCCTGATCGTGAAGACAGTGTTATTAGAATAGAAAGCGGAGGACAGCTGTGGAAGTAAAATGTCAGGTTTGGCACCAGTCTCAGAAAAGAAGTTGGGAAGAGGTTCTGAGGGATTGTGGGGCAAATTATATTTTCCAAAGATGGCCACAACAGTATCTTCTTTCCCACTACGTCAAAAATAAAGCCCAATTCCCCTACTCTTGAATCTGAGTGGGCTTATCATTCAGTTGCAACCAAAACAATATGGTGGAAGTGACATACATGACTTCTGATGGGAAGTCATAAAAAGTGACCCAACTTCTGCCATGCTGTCTGGAATAATTTTACCCTTGATATCTTCAGTCACCATGTAAACAGCCTGACTACTCAGAGGTTGCCATGCTCTAAGAAAGCCCAAACTTGTCCCCTTGGAAAGACCGCAAAGAGACCCCAAGACCACACTCAGAGAGAAAGAGAGAGATGCTTGAATGGACCCAGCAGGTGCAGCCAGCCCCTCACTGTTCTAGCACTATTAAGAAACACCAGGGAAGAACCACCCAGCTAAGCCCTTTCTGAATTCCTGAGCCACAGAAACTATGACAAATAATAGGTATATCTGGTTCCAGTCATGTTGAGTATACAAAAGGATTCTGCAGACGTGATATCCAGCTGTCTGTGAGGAATATGGGTCTGGCATTTATAAGTAAAGGCCAGACTAGGGAAATAGATTGAAGTGTCAGTTGAAGAGATGTGAAGCTATGAAGTTGTGGGAATAGATAAGTTGTCAAGGGAGATAAAGTAGCCAGAATAGAGGAGGGCCCAGAGCCACATTTGGTTGGGTGAGGAAGAGAAGCTGGTGTAGAATAGATGTTATTAGATAGTTACATAATTATTAGTTGGTTCATATGCTTACCGTCTGGCTTCCCTGACTAGACTTCAGATCTGTAAGAGCAATGATCAAATCTGGTTTTGCTGCATTAATCAGTACATTAATCAGGTTTGCTACAGTAACAGACTACCCCATAATCTCAGTGGCTTTCAGCAACAAACACTTCTTTTTCACTTTTGTAATACTCATGTTCTGCTGTTGGTCAACAGTAGCTCTGTTGCAGGCAGCCATCTGCTCCGTGTACTTTCTCGTGCCAGGATTCAGTGGAGAGAACAGTCTTTATCTGGGACATGCTGCTATTAGGAAGGAGAGGAGGAGCAAGAGGTCTGCAGAAATTGGTGATAGCTCTGAAAGCTTCTGCCTGAGTGTGGCGTATGTCACGCCTGCTCCCATTCCTTTGGCTAGGGCTTGACACATGGCCAAGCCAAAAGCAACCTCCAGGAAGCACAGCAAGTTACATTGCTCTGAGTGAATGTGTAACCCTCTTACAGAGATGTGGGTGAGGGTGAAAGATTGCAAACCACAACTTACCCCTCCCACCAAAGTAACCCTCATGCCTAGTACAATCCCTGGCACCTAGCAGGAGTTCACAAATATTTGTTGAATGAATGAATGCTTGAACATGATCAGGGAGGTAGGAGATCAAAGGATAGGCATTGTTCAGAAACTCGAGGAAGATTTGACCTCCTAATTTCAAAGAGAATCTGAGAGCAGAAAACAATAGACTTTATGAATCCAATGAGCTCATTTAAGTGTATTGCACATATAGGTGGACTATCTTTTTTTTTTTTTTTTTTTTTTTTTGCGGTACGCGGACCTCACCATTGTGGCCTCTCCCGTTGCGGAGCACAGGCTCCAGACGCGCAGGCTCAGCGGCCATGGCTCATGGGCTCAGCCGCTCTGCGGCATGTGGGATCTTCCCGGACCAGGGCACGAACCAGTGTTCCCTGCATCGGCAGGAGGACTCTCTACCACTGCGCCACCAGGGAAGCCCCTGGACTATCTTTTTTCATGGACAATTTCACAGACGCCTGACTCAGGTGTGGATCCTGCAAGCGAAATTCGTTTGCCCACAGTTCCAGGACACTTCTACTCTGCATCCTCCCTGAACACCACCCTTCCTTGATTGCTAGTTCCATTTGGATCTCTTAGAAATGGGAGCTGTTCGGTGTGAGCTTAGGATGCAAATGCTCAATGCACCTAGAATTATGTGAACTATCAAAGAATTATGTGAAAGGAAAGAAGTCATTCTCCACATCTTTTGCTTGGAACAAGATCAGGTCATGCTCTTTGAGATAGCAGAGAGGTCATTGCAAAACTAGCTGTGGATATGGAGGGGTTTCAAACTGGGGGAGAAAAGGGAGTGGGAGTTGGCCCTGTAAACAACAGAATGGATGAGAATGCTGCTGTGTTTTAACTTAGAAATATCCATGCAAGCCATGCTTGTTAGCTTTTTTAATTTTTAATTCAAACTAATGAAAAATTGAAATGAAATGAGATGTTCCATGAGATTTAGCCAAACTGAATAGGTCTTGTGGGATCTGACTGCAGAATTAGTTATGGATGGCTTTTGGCAAAAGCCGCTACTGAGATTAAAAGACCGCCTGCCTGTTCCTAAAAGGTGGTGGTGTGCACTATGAGTCCCCGGGTGGTCTGTTGTAAGGTTCCCTGTTGTTGTCCTGTTTATAATTAACCTAGAAGATAAAAATTTTTTAAAAAATATGGAAATGGCATAGAGATGCAACAATCTGTGAATTAGAAACCATGAGAAAAGCAACCACTGAATGATTGTAATACCTTCCTTACATGGAGCTGAGTATCTCACATGAATTTGTCTGTCTTCAATATCTGAAACTATTTTGGGTAATGAATTCTGATCCTCTGAGTGTCTGGGCTTAACCTTTTCTTGAACCCTCAGTGTGAGCAGAAGGGAGAAATTGGAACTAGTCTTCTTTTCCTTCTAGCCAATGGGTAGTTTAGTAGAATTTCATGTTAATGTAGCAAGAGCCTGTGGATTAAATCCAGTTAGTTTTGTTCTGTCATTTAGATTTCATACTTCATTCTGGCTTGCCACCCGTCTTGAAAATTGGGTAGAAGGATGAGCACAGAATATTCCTCACTGCTAGTAAGGCTTCAAGTGTTAGTGTTCCACGTTCCTGCCACACTGAGCTGCTCGGTTCCCCAAGCATCTAAGCTCTTTCCAGGCTCAGGGCCTTTGCAGGGCTGTTCCCCCTGCCTGGTGCATTTTATTCCACTCTCTTGTCCTGGCTAACTTCTCAGGTCTCAGTTTTAACATCCTTCCTATAGAGGAGATGTCCCTAACTCTCTCTACTCCTCCCTGTTCCATCTGCACTGTGTTCTTCCTCCATTGAGCTTGCTCGTGGCACTGTGCTCTTTCACTGTTTGTGATTCTCTGTTTGCCTGTTTGGTTGTTTACTGTGAGGGCAGGGACAGTATCTGTTTGGTTCCCCACTGCTTCCCTAGCACCCAGCAGAGTGCCAGGCATGTGGATGCTTATAGTTGCTGGATGAATAAAAGTTACAGCAAGTAAGTAAGATATTATAACAGTAAGTTAGTGAAATCCAGGAATGTTTCACTTTAGAGATGGAAACACCTTGGAGGTTATGTGGACCTAATACCAGATCCATGTTACTTGATAGCACTTTTGTTTTTTTCAGTCTATTCTATGGGTATGCCACAGCTTATTTATTCTTCTGGCAATTGGCATTTGGTCTGTTTCTGGTTTCTTGCTATAATAAACAATGCAGGTATCAACATTCCTATGTATGTTTCTTTGTGCACATTTGCAACAATTTCCCTAGAGCATATGCCTAGCAGTGGAACTGCTAAGTAATAGGATATGCATATCTTTATCTTTACAAGATAACACCATTTATTTCCCAGAGTGGCTGTTGGCAATCATCACTCCCAGTAGCTGTGTCTGAGTGTTCCTGTTGCTCCAGCTCCTTGGCAACATTTGATCTGAACAGATTTCTTAACATTTATTAATCTCGTGGGTGCAAAATGATGGTGGTTTCAATTTTCATGAGTCCCATCTGTTTAGGCCAGAGGTCGCCAACCAGCTGTGCATGGCTGAATGAGGCCTGCAGTCTGGATGCCATCCATGGATGTGTTTTGTTTGACTGAAGGGTGTTTTTGAACCAAAAAATTGAATTAGTTGCCAACATTTGAAAATTGGAAGATTTCACTTAAGAATCTGGATTTCTGGGTTTTTTTCTTGAGGGAAAAATGAGATGACATCACTACACAGAACCCTTGTTCACACCTGACAACAACTGGCAGTTGTTGAGAGGCAACTGCCTCTGCTTGTCAGGCAGGGGATGTGCTTTGAAAATCGGCCAGAGTTTTACAGCCAACCTATACCTTTTGGTTCTCTTAGCTTCCTGGCTCCTGTAGGTTCTTAAATTGTCTGCCCTGTTTTGAGTCTTCATAAATAGAGAAAGGCCTCAGAAGTGGGTTGGTGGTAGAGGGTACCCCCTCCACCCAGGTTAGACCAGGAATAGCCCTGCACAACAGAGCTCTGGACATATGGTTCCAGATAAAGTCTAGAACAGTCGCTAAGCTCAGGGCTGCTTCTTTCCTAAAACCTCTCCGTTCATTTTCGTGTGCTGTGTGCTCCCCCTTCTCCTACCCCTTCCTTGGATGTTGTCTTCCCTGACTCTGAACTTCTGAGCTTCTTGGTCTGCACTCCTTTTGAGCCACCTGTTTCTCTTCACCATGTATTATGGTTATTTGTGTACTTGCCCCCTTTCCTCTCTTTTGCTGAAAGCTCCTTGAGGTTTGGGACCATGTATTTATATGTCTGTCGTTTTAATGTTTATATTTGTTTTTTGTTCTTCACAGTACTTTAAAGTGGTGGCTTGCACACAGAAGTTTCATTCATTCATTTCAACACACATTTACTAAGTGCTCATATGCCAGGCTTTGTGCTAGGCACTAGGACCATGAGATGCCATCACTGCCTTCAAGGGTGTGGCAGCACCCTGGGAGAAAGGACCACATTTGTGCATGCATTCAGTCTCTCAAACAACAGACTTATGTTGAATGCTTACAGTGGGCCAGGCACTGTGCTAGATGCCGGGAAGCAAAAACAGACAAGAGGGACTTCCCTGGTAGCACAGTGGTTAAGAATCCGCCAGCCAATGCAGGGGACACGGGTTCGAGCCCTGGTCCGGGAAGATCCTACATGCCGCGGAACAACTAAGCCCGTGCGCCACAGCTACTGAGCCTGAGCTCTAGAGCCCGTGCGCCACAGCTACTGAGCCTGTGCTCTAGAGCCCATGAGCCACAGCTACTGAAGCCCGTGCGCCTAGAGCCCATGCTCCACAACAAGAGAAGCCACAGCAATGAGAAACCCGCATACCCCCAACAAAGAGTAGCCCCCGCTCACCGCAACTAGAGAAAGCCTGTGCACAGCAACAAAGACCCAATGCAGCCAAAAATAAATAAATTTATTAAAACAAAACAAAACAAAACAAAAAACCAGACAAGATCCTTGCATCTTGGAGGTTAGAGACTAGTGAGGAAACATATTCAGTTGCCTGTAACTCAAGAAGCTGACCTAGTCTGAGAGTCGGAGGGGGGCAGGCAAAATGAGACTTGAGCTAAGATTGGCATGATAAGCATATGTGAAAGCCTTATGATGTGAAGGAGGAGGCCCAGCTCACAGACCAGGAAGCAGAGTCATTGTGGGTAGAGCCTAGAGTTTTAGGCACAGGGTAGCGGGAGATGAAGCCGGAGATGGAGATATGGACTAGACCCCAAGAGGAAATCAGTGCAGTCTAGTGTTTAGATGCTAAAATGGAGGTGCATAGAATGGAGACATTCAGTTTTTGATTGAATTAATGCACAGGTAAGTGAATATATGGATGACACTTCTAGAAACTCACCATCTAATAGGATATAGATAGGATGTCTAATAAACAGGTTATTGTTGTTCTTTAATCAGGAAGGGGCAGAATGGATGTTGAACATTTCAGAGACCTGCAAGTTCTTCACTATCTGCAATAAGAAGAATGCAGTGAGCCTGGAGATTTATTAAAGATGGGTGGCTCTTCGCCCTCACACCCGACTGAAAAAGGAATAGCCTTCCCCAGGCTCCTATAGTCCCTGAAAAGAGGAGGATTGTTGCCTGTAGAGGATTAGCTGAAATAGGTCCATAATGGGCCAGCCCTAAGTTATTGACAGCACTTGGCACTTAGCTGTCAGGAGCAAGTCTTATTTCGTAAGCTCTTGCCTTGCCAGTGTACCTCAAGGTTTCCGAGGTGAACAATCCTAATAAGTAGGTTTTTTCCCCTCCCTCTGCAGCGTTGAGGCTGCCTGAAAGCTTCCTGCCCCTGAGTTGATATTCTAGGCCATGCCTGTAGCAGACATTAGTCAGGAGCACAGTTGAAGACTAAAACATCCTTGGGAAACCTCCCCCTTGATCCAGTGACACTCTTAAGAGTGGAGGAACTTTTTTCTCATAGAATTTATCAAAGTTGATTCCTGAAAATTATAGCTAAGATGTATAAGCCCCTGCTGTCCTGTGGCTGGGTTGTTTGTTTGTTCTGTTGTTAGTTTATCAGATATTAACAAAAAGGAGCCTCCTGTTGCACTGATGCTCGGTGCCATGTTGGTCCCTTTGCTCCCTCCATCCTTTTGCCTGGAATGCCCTCCCTCCTTTCAACAGTCTTGTCTTCCAAGAAGCCTTCCCCAATAATGCCAGACCACAGTGCTACACCTGCTTCCTGGCCTGCCTATAACTCTTACCAATTACTCTATACTTTGGTATTTGATTACATTATTTATTCTTGCACTTTTTAATATGTATATGTCTTGGTTCTTCAACAAGATTGCAACTTGAAAATAGGCCGACAAGTACCTGTTGAATATAATGAATGATATGTAAAACTTAAGGACAAGGACTGAATTATATCCTCTTTGCTAGCCCCTATTATATTGAGTCCATTGATGGGATCATAAGAAGTATTCAGAAAATATTTTTGTTTGTTTGTTTGTGTTTTGGGTTTTTAAATTTTGTTTTGTTTTTTCCTTTTGTGATTGGTTTATTTCACTTAGCATATGTCTTGGAGGTTCATCCATGTTGCAGCATGTATCAGAATTTTCTTCCTTTTTAAGGCTGAATAATTGTGTAGACTTTTTTTTATTGAAGTGTAATTGATTTACAATTCAAATGTACAGCAAAGTGATTCAGTTATATATATTTATTCTTTTACAGATTCTTTTCCATTATAGGTTATTATAAGATATTAAACATAGCTCCTTATGCTATGCAGTAGGTCCTTGTTCATCTCTTTTATATATAGTAGTGTGTATCTCTTAAACCCAAATTCCCAATTTATCGCCCGCCACTTCCCCTTTGGTAACCATAAGTTTGTTTCCCAAGTCTGTGAGTCTGTTTCTGTTTTGTAAATAATTCATTCCTATTCTTTTTTAGATTCCACATATAAGCGATATTATATGTCTTTCTCCACCTGCCTTACTTCACTTAGTATGATAATCTCTAGGCCCATCCATGTTGCTGCAAATGGCATTATTTCATTCTTTTTGATGGCTGAGTAGTATTCCATTGTGTGTATATATACCACATCTTTATCCATTCATCTGTCAGTGGACATTTAGGTTGTTTCCATGTCTTGGCTGTTGTAAATAGTGCTGCTATGAACATTGGGGTGCATGTTTCTTTTTGAATTAGATTTTTCTCCGGATATATGCCCAGCAGTGGGATTGCTGGATCATATGGTAGTTCTATTTTTAGTTTTTTAAGGAACCTCCATACTGCTTTCCGTAGTGGCTACACCAATTTACATTCCCACCAACAGTGTAGGAGGGTTACCTTTTCACCACACCCTCTCTAGCATTTATTATTTTTAGACTTTTTTTTTTTTTTGCGGTACACGGGCCTCTCACTGTTGCGGCCTCTCCCGTTGTGGAGCACAAGCTCCGGACGCGCAGGCTCAGTGGCCATGGCTCACGGGCCCAGCCACTCCACGGCATGTGGGATCTTCCCGGACCGGGGCACGAACCCGCGTCCTCTGCATCGGCAGGCGGACTCTCAACCACTGCGTCACCAGGGAAGCCCATTTGTAGGCTTTTTGTTGATGGCCATTCTGACCAAAGTGAGGTAGTACCTCATTATGGTTTTGATTTGCATTTCTCTAATAATTAGTGATGTTGAACATCTTTTCATGTGCCTCTTGGCCATCTGTATGTCTTTGGAGAAATGGCTATTTAGACCTTCTGCCCATTTTTTGATTGTGTTGTTTGTTTGTTTGTTTTGATATTGAGGTATATAAGCCATTTGTATATTTTGGAAATTAACCCCTTGTCGGTCTCATCATTTGCAAATATTTTCTCCCAGTCTATAGATGTCTTTTCATCTTGTTTATGGTTTCCTTTGCTGTGCAACAAAAATACATATTTTGTATATCCACTGAAGCTCACCAGAGGTGATTTGTGAGATTGAGGGCACACAGCTCTGGTCCCAGCTAGGTCCAGCCCCATGATCACACACCTCCTGCCAAAACGAGCCTGACTTCCCTCCCAGGTCATGCGTTTAGACTCTGTACACAAATTCTAGAACTGTTGATTTGCTCTTTTAAACTACCTTCAATTTCAAAATGATCCACTTCACCTGCCCTGGTCTTTTTGCACGAGTCTGCTTGGAGGACATTTTTGAGCCAAGGGCTTGAATATTATGGTTTTTGTTCTTTTTATTATTACTACTACTTTCTAATATACCTCAGTGAAAGTGTAAAGTCATCACAAAGTAAACGGTCTAAATTTTTTATAGAAGATGATGTGATTAGCACAATGTCTGTTTAAAAGCACTTCCACAAAACCCGAAATTGAGCTGCCAGCTGCTCCCACCATTTTTCAGAAATATTCAGAAAATATTTTTGAAGCAAATTAAATGAACAGAAGTTAGACTGAAAAGCACTATATCACAGTCTTCAAGAGCATAGACTATGGAATTAGGTTTCTAAGTTACCAGCTAAGGACTTAGACAAGTTCAGTAATTTCTCTGTGCCTAAATTTTCCCATTTGTAAAATGTGAATTTTAGTAGAGCCCACTTAAAAAGGTATTGATGAAGACTGAAAAAGATAACGCATATACACAAGGCTAACGCATAGCCGAGATTAGCTGCAAATGAGAACATGAACAATTTAACTGTCCAGGAATATTGAGGGTTTGACTAGGGCTTCCCATTGTAAGAGGAAGCAAAGAAGTTGATGGAGCTTAGTTTATTGGAGCTTAGCATCAACCTCAAAATACCTCAACCTCAAAATGGCCTCCAGGGACCATTCCAAAGTGAGAGATAGATGAAAGGTAGTGTGTGTAAAACAAAGCAGGATAGAGCAGACCGGTATTTCTCAAATTCGCAACCCTCATACGATGTCAGTGTAGTTATTCCCTTTTCACTCTTTTTCCATTCTCAGAGAGAAAAGTGTGATGGAATTTTCATTTGATAGAATCATTTTGGTGGTCCTTGTTCAGCTCCACTTGAACCCTTGCTAATCTCCTTGTTTTTGTAAAGAGGAGCATGTACCTCGGGCTGTAATCCTTTGATAGAATACTGTATATTTTTAGCTGGAATTCAATATCATTATTCTGCTATTAAGTTTTATGACTTTTAAAAAATAATAGCCCTGTTTTTAATTTTTTTTCTTTATTATTATTATTAGGTTTTGGCTGTGTCAGGTCTTAGTTGCGGCATGTGGGGTCTTCGTTGCGGCATGTGGGACCTTTTTCATTGCAGTGCATGGGCTTCTCTCTAGTTGTGGCATGAGGGTTTTCTCTCTCCAGTTGTGGTACCTGGGCTCCAGGGCCCAGGGCTCTGTAATTATAGCACACAGGGTCCAGAGTGCATGGGCTCTGTAGTTTGTGGCACGCGGGCTCTCTCGTTGAGGCGCGCAGGCTCAGTAGTCGCGGCGTGCAGGCTTAGTTGCCCTGTGGCATGTGGGATCTTAGTTCTCCGACAGGGATTGAACCCACGTACCCTGCATTGGAAGGCGGATTCTTTACCACTGGACCACTGGCGAAGTCCCTATGACTGTCTTTTATAAGTTAAGTGATACTGTCTTTACCATTAACAGTACACGTAATATAAAGTTTCCTTTTACATTTTTTTAGCAAAAAAGGTCGTTTTTTTATACATCTTTATTGGAGTATAATTGCTTCACAATGGTGTGTTAGTTTCTGCTTTACAACAAAATAAATCTGCTATATGTATGTATGTATCCCCATATCCCGTCCCTCTTGAGCCTCCCTCCCACCCTCCCCATCCCACCCCCCTAGGTAATCACAAAGCATTGAGCTGCATCTCCCTGTGCAGCTTCCCACTAGCCATTCATTTTATATTTGGAAGTGTGTTTATGTCAGTGCTACACTCTCACTGTGTCCCAGCCTCCCCTTCCCCTGCTGTGTCCTCAAGTCTGTTCTCTATGTCTGTGTCCTTATTCCTGCCTTCCCACCAGGTCCATCAGTACCATTTTTCTAGATCCCATATATATGAGTTAGCATATGGTATTTGTTTTTTTTTTTTTTGCGATATGTGGGCCTCCCACCGTCGTGGCCTTTCCCGTTGCCGGGCACGCAAGCTCAGCGGCCACGGCTCACGGGCCCAGCCGCTACGCGGCATGTGGGATCCTCCCAGACCAGGGCACGACCCCGTATCCCCCGCATCGGCAGGTGGACTCCCAACCACTGCGCCACCAGGGAGGCCCAACATCTGGGATTTGTTTTTCTCTTTCTGACTTACTTCACTCTGTATGACAGACTCTGTGTCCATCCACCTCACTACAAATAACTCAATTTCATTCCTTTTTATGGCTGAGTAATATTCCATTGTATATATGTGCCACATCTTCTTTATCCATTCATCTGTCAGTGGACACTTAGGTTGCTTCCATGTCCTGGCTATTGTAAATAGTGCTGCAGTGAACATTGTGGTGAATGACTCTTTTTGAATTATGGTTTTCTCACGGCATATGCCCAGTAGTGGGATTGCTGGGTCATATGGTAGTTCTATTTTTAGTTTTTTAAGGAACCTCCATACTGTTCTCCATAGTGGCTGTATCAGTTTACGTTGCCACCAACAGTGCAGGAGGGTTCCCTTTTCTCCACGCCCTCTCCAGCATTTATTGTTTCTAGGTTTTTTGATAATGGCCATTCTGACTCGTGTGAGGTGATACCTCATTGTGGTTTTGATTTGCATTTCTCTAATGATCAGTGATGTTCAGCATCTTTTCATGTGTTTGTTGGCAATCTGTATGTCTTCTTTAGAGAAATGTCTATTTAGGTTTTCCACCCACTTTTGGATTGGGTTGTTTGGTTTTCTGATATTGAGCTGTGTGAGCTGCTTCGCTATTTTGGAGATCAAGCCTTTGTCAGTTGCTTTGTTTGCAAATATTTTTCTCCCATTCTGAGGGTTGTCTTTTGGTCTTGTTTATGGTTTCCTTTGCTGTGCAAAAGCTTTTAAGTTTCATTAGGTCCCGTTTGTTTATTTTTGTTTTTATTTCCATTACTCTAAGAGGTGGGTCAAAAGGATCTTGCTGTGATTTATGTCATAGAGTGTTCTGCCTATGTTTTCCTCTAAGAGTTTTATAGTGTCTGGCCTTACATTTAGGTCTTTAATCCATTTTGAGTTTATTTTTGTGTATGGTGTTAGGAAGTGTTCCAATTTCATTCTTTTACATGTAGCTGTCCATTTTTCCCAGCACCACTTACTGAAGAGGCTGTCTTTTCTCCATTGTATATTCTTGGCTCCTTTATCAAAGATAAGGTGACCATATGTGCGTGGGTTTATCTCTGGGCTTTCTCTCCTGTTCCATTGATCTATATTTCTCTTTTTGTGCCAGTACCATACTGTTTTGATGACTGTAGCTGTGTAGTATAGTCTGAAGTCAGGGAGCCCAATTCCTTCAGCTCCATTTTTTCTTTCTCAAGATTGCTTTGGCTATTAGGGGTTTTTTGTGTTTCCATACAAATTGTAAAATTTTTTGTTCTACCTTTGTGAAAAATGCCATTGGTAATTTGACAGGGATTGCATTGAATCTTTAGATTGCTTTGGGTAGTATGGTCATTTCACAATGTTGATTCTTCCAATCCAAGAATATGGTATAACTCTCCATCTGTTTGTATCATCTTTGATTTCTTTCATCAGTGTCTTACAGTTGTTTGCATACAGGTCTTTTGCCTCCTTAGGTGGCTTTACTCCTAGGTATTTTACTCTTTTTGTTGCAATGGTAAATGGGATTGTTTCCTTAATTTCTCTTTCTGAATAAGAATGCAAGAGATTTCTGTGCATTAATTTTGTATCCTGTTACTTTACCAAATTCATTGATTACCTCTAGTAGTTTTCTGGTGGCATCTTTAAGATTCTCTATGTATAATATCATGTCATCTGCAAACAGTGACAGTTTTACTTATTCTTTTCCAATTTGCATTCCTTCTCTTTCTTTTTGTTTTCTGACTGCCGTGGCTAAACCTTCCAAAACTATGTTGAATAATAGTGATGAGAGTGGGCACCCTTGTCTTGTTCTTGATCTTAGAGGAAATGTTTTCAGTTTTTCACCATTGAGAATGATGTTTGCTGTGGGTTAGGTCTTTATATGTTGAGGTAAGTTCCCTCTACACCCATTCTCTGGAGAGTTTTTTTTCATAAATAGGTGTTGAATTTTGTCAGAAGCTTTTTCTGCATCTACTGAGATTATCATATAGTTTATATCCTTCAGTTTGTTAATATGGTGTATCACATTGATTGATTTGTGTATATTGAAGAATTCTTGCATTCCTGGGATAAACCCCACTTGATCATGGTGTATGATCCCTTTAATGTGCTGTTGGATTCTGTTTGCTAGTATTTTGATGAGGTTTTTTGCATCTGTGTTCATCAGTGATATTGGCCTGTAGTTTTCTTTTTTTGTGACATCTTTGTCTGGTTTTGGTATCAGGGTGATGGTGGCCTCCTAGAATGAATTTGGGAGTGTTCTTCCCTTCTCTATATTTTGAGAAGGATAGGTGTTAGCTCTTCGCTGAATGTTTGATAGAATTCCCTGTGAAGCCGTCTGGTCCTGGGCTTTTGTTTGTTGGAACATTTTTAATCACCATTTCAATTTCAGTGCTTGTGATTGGTCTGTTCATATTTTCTGTTTCTCCCTGGTTCAGTCTGGGAAGCTTGTATTTTTCTAAGAATTTGTCCATTTCTTCCAGGTTGTCCATTTTATTGGCATGTAGTTGCTTGCAGTAATCTCTCATGATCCTTTGTATTTCTGCAATGTCAGTTGTTACTTCTCCGTTTTCATTTGTAATTCTGTTGATTTGAGTCTTCTCCCTTTATTTCTTGATGAGTCTGGCTAATGGTTTATCAATTTTGTTTATCTTCTCAAAGAACCAGCTTTTAGATTGATCTTTGCTATTGTTTCCTTCATTTCCTTTTCATTTATTTCTGATCTAATCTTTATGATTTCTTTCCTTCCACTAACTTTGAGGGTTTTTATGTTCTTCTTTCTCTAATTGCTTTAGGTGTAAGGTTAGATTCTTTATTTGAGATTTTTCTTGTTTCTTGAGGTAGGATTGTATTGCTATAAGCTTCCCTCTTAGAACTGCTTTTGCTGCGTTCGGTAGGTTTTGGGTCATCATGTTTTCATTGTCATTTGTTTCTAGGTATGTTTTAATTTCCTCTTTGATTTCTTCAGTGATCTCTTGGTTATTTAGTAGTGTATTGTTTAGCCTCCATGTGTTTGTAGTTTTTACAGATGTTTTCCTGTAATTGATATCTAGTCCCATAGCATTGTGGTCAGAAAAGATGCTTGATATGATTTCAGTTTTCTTAAATTTACTGAGGCTTGATTTGTGACCGAAGGTGTGATCTATCCTGGAAATGTTCTGTGTGCACTTGAGAAGAAAGTGTATTCTGTTGTTTTTGGATGGAATGTCCTATAAATATCAATTAAGTGCATCTGGTCTAATGTGTCATTTAAAACTTGTGTTTTCTTATTTATTTTCTGTTTGGATGATCTGTCCATTGGTGTAAGTGGGGTGTTAAAGTCCCCTACTATTATTGTCTTAGTATCAATTTCTCCTTTTATGGCTGTTAGCTTTTGCCTTATGTACTGAGGTGCTGCTATGTTGGGTGCATAAATATTTACAATTGTTATATCATCTCCTTGGATCAGTCCCTTGATCATTATGTGGTATCCTTCATTATCTCTTGTAATAGTCTTTATTTTAAAGTCTGTTTTGTCTGATATGAGAATTGCTACACCAGCTTTCTTTTGATTTCCATTTGCATGGAATATCTTTTCCATCCCCTCACTTTCAGTCGGTATATGTCCCTAGGTCTGAAGTGGGTCTCTTGTAGACAGCATATATATGGGTGTTGTCTTCATATCCATTTGGCCAGTCTGTTTCTTATGGTTGGAGCATTTAATCAATTCACATTTAAGATAATTATTGATATGTATATTCCTATTACCATTTTCTTAATTTTGGGGGGTTTGTTTTTGTAGATCCTTTTATTCTCTTGCATTTCCCACTTAGAGAAGTTCCTTTAGCATTTGTTGTAGGGCTGGTTTGGTGGTGCTGAATTCTCTTAGTTTTTGCTTGTCTGTAAAGCCTTTTTTTTTTTTTTTTTTTTTTTTTTTTTTGTGGTATGTGGGCCTCTCACTGTTGTGGCCTCTCCCGTTGTGGAGCACAGGCTCCGGACGCACAGGCTCAGCGGCCATGGCTCACGGGCCTAGCCACTCCGTGGTATGTGGGATCTTCCCGGATCGGGGCAGGAACCCGTGTCCCCTGCATCGGCAGGCGGGATCTCAACCATTGCGCCACCAGGGAAGCCCGTGTAAAGCTTTTGATTTCTCTTTTGAACCTGGATGAGATCCTTTCTGGGTAGAGTAATCTGGGTTGTAGGTTTTTCCCTTTCATCGTTTAAAATATATCCTGTCACTCCCTTCTGGCCTACAGAATTTCTGCTGAAAAATCAGCTGATAACCTTATGGGGATTCCCTTGTATGTTATTTGTTACTCTTCCCTTGCTGCTTTTAATATTTTTTCTTTGTATTTAATTTTTGATAGTTTGATTAATATGTGTCTCGGCATGTTTCTCCTTGGGTTTATCCTGTATGGAACTCTGCGCTTCCTGAACTTAACTATTTCCTTTTCCCTAGAATCTCTTTAAATATTTTCTCAGACCCTTTCTTTTTCTCTTCTTCTTCTGTGACCCCTATAATTCGAACGTTGGTATGTTTAATGTTGTCCCGGAGGTCTCTGAGACTCTCTTCAATTCTTTGTATTCTTTTTTCTTTATTCTGCTCTGTGGCAGTTATTTCCACCATTCTATCTTCCAGCTCACTTATTCGTTCTTTTGCCTCAGTTATTCTTCTATTGATTCCTTCTAGAATATTTTTAATTTCAGTTATTGTGTTGTTTAAAACTGTTGGTTTGGGCTTCCCTGGTGGCGCAGTGGTTAAAAATCTGCCTGCCAAAGACGGGGACATGGGTTTGAGCCCTGGTCCGGGAAGATCCCATATGCCGCGGAGCAACTAAGCCCCTGCGCCACAACTACTGAGCCCACATGCTACAACTACTGAAGCCCGTGCGCCTAGAGCCAGTGCTCTGCAACAAGAGAAGCCACTGCAATGAGAAGCCCACTCCACGCAACGAAGTGTAGCCCCCACTTGCTGCAACTAGAGAAAGCCTGCGCAGAAACAAAGACCCAGTGCAGCCAAACTAACTAGATAAATAAATATATTTTTTAAAAAACAACAAAAAACTGTTTGCTCTTTAGTTCTTCTAGGCCCTTGTTATACGTTTCTTATATTTCCTCCATTCTATTTACAAGATTTTGGATCATCTTTACTATCATTACTCTGAATTCTTTTTCAGGTAGCCTGCCTGTCTCCTCTTCATTTGTTTGGTCTGGTGGGTTTTTACCTTGCTCCTTCGTCTGCTGCATATTTCTCTGCCTTGTCATTTTGTTTAACTTACTGTGTTTGGGGTCTCCTTTCTACAGGCAGCAGGGTTGTAGTTTCTGTTACTTCTGTTGTCTGTCCCCAGTGGGTGTGGTTGGGCCAGTGGCTTGTGTAGGCTTTCTGGTTGGGAGGACTGCTGCCTGTGTTCTGGTGGGTGGAGCTGGATAGTGTCCCTCTTATGGGCAGGACCACATCTGGTGGTGTGTTTTGGGGTGTCTGTGATCTTAATATGATTTTAGGTAGCCTGTCTGCTAATGGGTAGGGTTGTGTTCCTGTCTTGCTAGTTGTTTGGCATGAGGTGTCCAGCACTGGAGCTTGCTGGCTGTTGGGTGGATCTGGGTGTTAGTGTTGAGATGGAGACCTCTGGGAGAGCTCTCGCTGATTATTACTCCATGGGGCCCGGAGTTGTCTGGTGGTCAGCATTCTGGACTTGGCTCTCCCATGTCAGAGGCTCAGGCCCGACCCCCAGCCGGAGCACCAAGACCCTGAAAGCCACACGGCATGGAAGAAAAGGAAGAAGAAAAACAAAACAAAAAAAAACAAAAACAAACAAAAAACGAACAGACAAAACCCCAAGACAACTGGTAAAAGCAAAGCTAAATAGACAAAATCACACAAAGAAACATACACACATGCACTCACAAAAAGAAAAGAAAAGAAAAAAAAGAGAAAACAAGAGAGCAACCAAACCAATAAAGAAACCCCAAAACGAAAACAAACGCTAAAAATTAAACTAACAAAAAAATAAAACCAGAAACAAATTAAATGCAGAAAGCAAACTAAAAAAAGGCAATGAAAGCGTCAAACACACAAAAATGATAAAAAAATGTAAAGACAAAGATGAAAACAAAAGGAAAAAATACAAAACAACAAAGTAGTAAAGTAAAAATAGAAAAATGTAAAATATAGTTAAAAATAAAATGAAAACAAAGCAAAACAAAGAAAAACACAAGGAAAAAACACAATATAATGAAAAAGTACAGTAGAAAGGGGGAAAAAAAGAAAATTGAAATATATTAAAAATAAAAGCATAAAAAAGAAAAGAAAAAGTAAATAAAAATTAAAAGAACAATAAAAAAGAACAACAGGGGCTTCCCTGGTGGCGCAGTGCTTGAGAGTCCGCCTGCCGGTGCAGGAGACGCGGGTTCGTGCCCCGTTTCGGGAGGATCCCACATGCCGCGGAGCGGCTGGGCCCGTGAGCCATGGCCGCTGGGCCTGCGCGTCCGGAGCCTGTGCTCCGCAAATGGGAGAGGCCACAACAGTGAGAGGCCCGCATAACGCAAGGAAAAAAAAAAAAAAAAAAAAAAAAAAAGAACAACAGAACAGCAACAGAAGAATTAGTGATCTTTTTCAGTGTCCTTGCCCACACAGTGAGCCATGGCCAATCCCTGCCTGCCCAGGAAGTCCTCCAGTACTTCTAGGTAGTCTCTGGACTTGTTGTGGGCACTCTGGGGTCATCTCAGACTCTGATCTGGCCTTAGTCCTGCATGTATTTGGCCCCAAGGTCCACAGCCTCAGTTGTGGGAACACTCGTTGTCTATTCAGGTATTCCACAGATGCAGGGTTTACCAAGCCAACTGTGTGGATTTAATCTGCTACTCCTGTGGCTGCGTGGGGATATTTCTCTTTCTTTTCTTTGGCTGCACAGCCCTTGGGGTTCAGCTTTGGTTTTGGCCCCGCCTCTGTGTGTGGGATGCCCTCGGGCATCTATCTGTTCCTTGCCCAGGCAAGAGGGGGCGAAAGCAGTGGCTGATTATGGCTTACTTGCTCACTCATGCTGGGGGGAGGGAGGAATATGGCAGTCACACCTGGGATGTGTGGGGAGAGCCTGTGGCAACAGAGGCCACTGTGAAGTTGCAAGAGCCTGAGGCATGCCGTGCGATCTCCCAGGGAAGTTGGCCCCGGATCGTGGTACCCTCAGCAGTGGGAGGCTGCACAGGCTGCTGGGAGGGTGTGGACAGTGACCTGCCTTGCACACAAGACCCTTGATGGCACCGGAAGCAGCCCCTGGGGTTCAAGGTAGCAGCTGCGGCTTGTGCTCGTGTTCCCATAGGTGTTGCCCTGCCATCTGTGAGCGCACAGAGCCAGAATCTCCTATGCTTTCCCAAGGCACCCTGCAACAAAGGTCTCCTGCCTCTCTGACAGGCCTAGGCTTTTTCCCAGACTCCCTCCCGGCTAGCTGTGGTGCACTAGCCCCCCCGCAGGCTGTCCTCACGCAGCCAACCCCAGTCCTCTCCCTGGGATCTGACCTCCGAAGCCCGAGCCTCAGCTCCCAGCCCCCACCCGTCCTGGTGGGCAAGCAGACAAGTGTCTCAGGCTGGTGGGTGCTGGTCAGTGCCGATCCTCCATGTGGGAATCTCTCCATTCTGCACTCCGCACCCCTGTTATTGCGCTCTCCTCTGTGGCTCTGAAGCTTCCCCACCACTGAGGGGGCTTCCTAGTGTGTGGAAACTTTTCATCCTTCACAGCTCCCTCCCAGAGGGGCAGGTCCTGTCCTGATTCCTTTGTCTCTTTTCTTTCTTTTTTCTTTTGCCCTACTCAGTTAAGTGGGGAATTTCTTGCCTTTTTGGAAGTCGGAGGTCTCCTGCCAGCATTCAGTAGGTGTTCTGTAGGAGTTGTTCCACATGTAGATGTATTCTTAATGTATTTGTGCGGAGAAAGGTGATCTCCACGTCTTACTCCTCTGCCGTCTTGAAGGTCTCCCTGAAAGAGATAATTAAAAATTAAGTAAATTTTTATAGGAGTATAGGAACTCCACAGTAAAATAAAATATCACAAAGGTGGAACACAAATGACTGACTAGAAAATCCTTGGGCTGATGGTTTGGGACTGAGTTCTATACCAGCTCTGCGCTTAAGGAGTTATGCAACCTTGGAAATTTATTTCCCATGCCTGAGTCCCCCATTTTCTGATCTGTAAAGTGAGTGAGTTGGACAAGAGAAAATTGCCATGGTTCTGTCTAGCTTGAATATTCTAGCATTTGGTCAGGGGAAGTGTCAGAAAACCTTCCTTGATGGTGGAAGGATGACTTGGCTTGGAAGGATTTCCTTTGCAGGGAGGTGGGGAACAGTGAGGCTGAACAGAGGCACTGTGCCAGGGACACGCAGGGTATGTTTATTCTCTGGCTATATTTATTCATGCTCACCAGCCCTAAGTTACCATCCTTATTTTATGGCTGAAAACGTTCGTTTCAGGCACCCAAACTTGGAATAGCCCAGTAAATCTATACCAACATGTGGCCAATTCATCTCTTTCTTATTTCCCCAGATTTCCTTTCCTTATGACCTTGGAAAAATATGTATTTACCCCTCCTAAAGAAAATGCTCAAAAAAAAAAAAGAAAGAAAGAAAATGCTCTGGGTGGGTCCTGTTCTCTATTTTCTGTCTATTATGCCCATAACTATCACTTACCAAGCTTTTAGTATGTACCAGGCACTCCGTAAAGCGCTTTAAGTATATTTTATAGCTTAATCTTGCAACAGTTTTGAAGAGGGAGATATTGCTATTTTCCCCATTTCACAATGAGGAAACTGGGGCTCAGAGAGCTTAAGTGACTCACTCAAGGTCACATAGCTTGTAAGAGGCAGAAATGGGATTCAAATACAGGTCTGTTGGATTCCAAAGCCCATACTCTGAAATCATTACGTTATACATTATTAGCATTTTCTGTATCAGTTTTTTTAATCTTAAAGTGAAAATCAAGGAGTTGCAAATCTAAAATTGAGGGTTTCTTTCTTTTTAAAATTTAAATGCTTTCAATATATGTTAATAGAGTGGGATTCTCTCACGTTATTAAAATCGGAAGTGTGTGGGCTATGCCAATACAGGAAAATGTTTAATGTGAAATAGCCCTGGGGAAACCCAGTGCACAGGGGAGTGTATGATTGCAACTCTGCTAAAGTAATTTTAATATACAGTGGCACAGACTGTGCAGAATTTTGAAGGATTTAGATAGTTCAGAGTTTAATGTGTTTTAGACTTTTTCTTCCTGCAAGTTTACTTAACTCCTAAATATGCAAATTTATATGGAGAAGTAAGGACTTAATTTTTTGAAAGTGAGTAAACAAGAGTAATTTTTAAAGGAGCCCCACTATGGCTAGACCTCTGGATTCACACATTATAGGCCCACCTGAAGTATTTAGTGAGCAGGTGATGCCAGGAGAGAATTAAAAATCTCTCCTTAACTCCCAGTCCTTTATTGTCCTGAATCAACTTCATTGAATGAGAATTTAGTAAGAATGTTCCTCTTCCCAGAAGTTCATAAACATTTTGGGTAACCAACCATATGAAAATACACATGTGAACATGCGTGTAATACTTTGCAGACAGTTTCAGTGGACCCGTGGGCCCCTGGGCTCAGGTGAAGCGCTGTGCTAAGAAAAAGTCTTCTGAAGTTCCAGCCTGGACAGTTGGAATAAAGTTGGAGTGAACCTGAAAGAGTCTGGGTTTCATGGCAGGAGAGCAGAGGTGTGCATCCCAGTGGTCTCTTACCTTGGTGTGGGGGTCTTGTGGGTGTTTTTTACAAAGGACGTTCATGACTGTTTCATCTTCACAACCACCTTCCAGTCTAGATAGAGCAAATGATTTGTACTGCGGTTTTAAGAGTGCAAATTTGGGAGCTAGTTGCTAGGATTAAAATACGAACTTTGTTATTTACTACCTATGTAATATTGGGCATGCTAGTCAATTTTTCTAAGCTTATCTCTTCTTCTGTAAAGGGCAGATGATGATAATGATGAGGAGGACGAGGACATTTGGTAGCTTCCTGGGTTGTGACAATTCAATGATACATGTCATGTAAGCACTTAGCACAGTGTCTGGCTGTGAGAAAACCTTAAGTACAGTCGCCCTCCATATCCACATGTTCCAAATCCTCGGATTCAACCAAGTACGGATCAAAAATATTTGTTTTTTGTTTTTTTGTTTTTTTGTTTTTTTGTGGTAGCGGGCCTCTCACTGTTGTGGCCTCTCCTGTTGCGGAGCACAGGCTCCGGACATGCAGGCTTAGCGGCCATGGCTCACGGGCCCAGCCGCTGCACGGCATGTGGGATCTTCCCAGACCGGGGCACGAACCTGTGTCCCCTGCGTCGGCAGGTGGACTCTCAACCACTGCGCCACCAGGGAAGCCCGGGTCAAAAATATTTGAAAAAAAAAATTCCATAAAGTTCCCAAAAGCAAAACTTGAATTTACATAGCATTTGCATTTTATTTATACCTGTTTACATAGCATTTACATTGTACTAGGTATTATAAGTAACTTAGAGATAATTTAAAGTATACGGGAGGATGTGTGTAGGATATCCGCAAATACTGTGCCATTTTATATCAGGAGTTGAGCATCCTTGGGTTTTGATTTGGGGATTGAGGAGGTCCTGGAACCAATCTCCTGTTGATACCAAGGGACAACTGTAAACAACTTGCTTAGGCTAACACAACCAGCAGTGAGCCTCTATCTCAGATCATTCATCAACTCCAAGTCCACTCCTTGTAATTTATGATAAATTATAATGCATTCATTTTGTATTATCTTTCTACTGCATGTAATCATGTAGCTGTGTAACTTTATATCGTTTTCCCCTTTTTTTCTCTTTCACATAAATTAGGCAGTTTTTCAGAGAAATTAGTGAAATGGATCATGAAGTATTCCTGTCAATAAATTATTTCATAACAAGGTTAAAAGTTTGTTCCTAAGACATATTTGTAAAATTTTGTCATTTAAATCAAAGGCTTCACTGAAGAAAGCATGCTAATAATTTATGTGAAGTTGCCGGTGACTAATTTCAGCCCCATCTCTGCCGTGCTTCCTCCTTGTTCTCTCTGAGGTCCTCCTTCCCTGATTCTGCCCCTGACAGGCTCCCTCTCAGCACCCCCATCTTTCATATCTTGGTTCTAGTGTTACTTCCTCAGTCTTCCCTAACTCACCCCCCGCTCCCCTGTCCCTATCCCCACCTAACTAGCAGTCCCTCTGCTTTAAATTCTCCTTTTTTTAAATTGTTTTATCTCTTTTTAAAAATTAAATTGAGGAATTATTTGACTCATACCTGTTTTATCTACCAGACCGTAACAGACAGGAAAGCAGAGCCTGTACATTGTGCACTCACTCTGTGCTTAACTTTTGGTTGAATAAACAAATAAACAATTTTGTTTGGGCACTGACTCTGTGCCCAGCCCCGGAACAGCACATATTATACCTCTCATCCTCCCATCAAATTTTCGGGCAGGTAGTGTTTTATTCATTTTATACCTCGAGAAAGTAGAGGGTCTGAGGGGAAAATTAACTCACTTCAGATTACAGGGTAGGTAAAATGGCAGAGGCCCACTGACTCCCATGATTTCTTGAGGCTCAGGGATACTGCAGGCAGTGAAAGACTGCAGTCTCTGTAAACTCTGGAGGGCTGGAAGCAGGATTCGTGGAATTCTCCAACACCCCAGAGAGCAGCAGTCCACTGCTAGTCAATTAGAAGAGCAATCATCAGAAACCCAATCCCCCTTACTAATGAGGTGCCCCAAATTGAGATGTTACTTATAGTCTCTTTCTTCCTAGACTATCTGGACCCAAATTCAAAGGTATTAAAGAATCATTGTCATTTTTCTAAAAGAAATCTAAACACTTGAACGTTAAAAAACAACTTGTCATTGGAGAGAAAGTTAGAATGGGTTTCAGTATTAACTTCTTCATGATGTTTGAAATATGCCGATCTGGTTGGAGCAGGTGTGCCGCAAATGGATGGTTTCCAATGTCCTCTTAAACTCTGGGATGCCTTAGAGGCTGTAAAAATAAAATTCTGAACATAATTTCATTCTGGCAAAGGCTGGGCAATCATTCTGGATTGGACCAAAATAACTAATTGGCTCAGGCATAGAGGATCAATGGCATTCTACAGTTGGTGAACTTCTTATGTGAAGATTAAATGGAATCATGAGATTGTAATTAGTCATAATTATAGCAATAGTTTCTTCTTTTTTTGTCTCTTTGCTGAGGCAGTTGCCCATGATGGCTTTGGAATAACTTGTTCCTGAGCCTGGGAAGGGCTCTGAAAAGGAAGTTTTCCATTCAACTCTCAAATACCCTACTTACGCATTAGGACAAAAATGAGTTACTTTTAGAGTTACTCATTTCAAAAGCTTTTAAATTTCTTCTTCCTCAGATGGAAGTACTAGGTTAGGGAAGCACCGAGGCCAGCTATAGGGTGCAACCAACTTCGTCGCTGATGGAGAAACACCAGGCCTAAGGGGGGAAGACCAATCATGAGAAATGAGACCAAGTGGAAATTCATTCCCCTCGGGAAGTGCTACCTCACACCAGGCCCTTTGCATGACTGCTTTTTTGCTCTTTTCCAGCTGCGGGGTGTTAATGGGAGGTAAATGGCTCCCAGGATGTCTGGAGCACATCCCCTGTGGGATACTGGTTCTACTCTTCCATCTCCCATCTGATTGCCGAGTTCTGTTCTTTTCCTCCGCTCGATAAGAAAATCCTTTGGTGAAAATATCTGTCACTTCATTCCTTTTGTGAGCCCATCCTTTAAATAGATGGAGAGTAATGCAAGTCCTGGAAAATTCTAGAAACCCCCTAACCTAGGCAAATGCACACTCTTTGTTTGATTCCGGGCCCTACTGAGGTCTGGAAACATAGAAGACAGGGTTAGGGTACATTTTACAGCTTCTCTAGAAGGAAGGTCTGTCTTGTGAGTTTTTTAATAAATAAATCTATTTATTTATTCATTTATGGCTGCATTGGGTCTTCGTTGCTGCACGTGGGCTCTCTCTAGTTGCGGTGAGCAGGGGCTACTCTTTGTTGTGGTGCGCAGGCTTCTCATTACGGTGGCTTCTCTTGTTGCGGAGCACAGGCTCTAGGCGCACGGGCTTCAGTAGTTGTGGCTCGTGGGCTCTAGAGCACAGGCTCAGTTGTGGTGGTGCATGGGCTTAGTTGCTCGGTGGCACGTGGGATCTTCCTGGACCAGGGCTCGAACCTGTGTCCCCTGCAATAGCAGGCGGATTCTTAACCACTGTGCCACCAGGGAAGTCCCTGGAATATGCTTTCTTAAAAGACTCCCAAGGTATTCATTAATGTTTGAGATCAAGGGTCATAGTAATGAGAGCTCAGACTTTAAAATTAGACGGTCTAGATTTGAATGTGGCCTCTGCCATTTACTACTTGTGTGACCTTGGGCTAGTAACTTAGCTTCCTTTCAGCCTCAGTTTTCTTATTAATAAAATGAGGACAATAATACCACATAGGATTGTGAGCATAAAAGATAATGTGTGCATATAAAGCACTTAACCAAGTGCTTTTATATAAGAAGTATTCAGTATGTATTTTTATTAAAACCTAAAACTATAAGAGAAGAGAGCAGGCCTAAGAAAGCTCACAAGGAACAGAAAAATATTATGTTTGAACTATGGCGCACCCCAGAATATGACATAACATGCTTTTTTGTTGATGATTAAATAAGGAATGCAAAGGATGTAAGCAGCATTAGTTTTATCATGACCGTTTCCTCCTTTTCCCATTATAGTAATGCTTTTACTGTGTACCTCACAACCACATTGCCTTACTCTTCTGGGCTCCTCTCCCATTGGCCCCTGCCCCTGTTATTGAATGAAGAAATTCGATTCATAGAGATGACCTCCCACTCTTAGCTCTTGACTTGAGCTGAATGCCCCATAGAGAGCGCTCTGGCTGGGGAGTGGTGGAGGCACCTGCTTTGTCCTGTGGGGGCCTGGTTTTTATGCCAACAGCCTACATGTTGGGAGGAATGGCTGGAACTTCAAGCTGGCATTTGCTAAGTGTCAAAGCTCTGAGCAGTTCCTTTCTAATGGAGCCCCAGGGAACCTCAGGGCCCAATATATTAAGCAAATGAAGGATCTTTGGGCCCTAGGTCATGCTGATGGATGCAGCACTCTAGTCCTGCCTGCCAGATCTGTATAGGTATCAAACATCCCAGGATCTGTTCAGTACAACTTCTCAAGTGAAAAAAAAAAGCCAGCAAGCCACATAACAAGATAATAACTGCAGGAGCAAAATGACTGTGTTTGGCTGTGCTGTAAACATGCTTGGAAGAATTTGAAGGAATGTCTAAACCTGAAAGACAAGTTGGGCCTCATCTTTAAAATTTCTTTTAACTTTGATTATTTGAGATTTTTAGATTCCAGGTTCTACCATGTTATACAAAATCGCTTCTCTTAGGAAGTCTCTCTATTCCGCTGAACTTCCAACAGTTGGAAACAGGATGGGTGACATCTGCAGTTGAAACCAGGCCATGTTATCAAACAGTTGCAAATCTAAGTTATTCTCTTCTCACCAGAATGGGTGCAGGGTTGCATGTTAATTTACAATTACTCATAAAGTAAACAGCAAAGGCTTCTCTTTTGCCAACGCTTGGACACACAAATTAGGTAATATTGAATGGGCAATGAATATTTCATTTCCATCTTGCCTCATGGTGCCAGTCACCTTAAATGAGACCAGTATAACCTCAGCAGTGCCTCACACTTGGTTAGATACCCCAGACTTGCTGCATCTTGGCCTCAAGTTGTCAGCTGAATTCCGTCACTGACCCTGCAAGCATGGAAGCAGAACCACATAAGCCTTTCTCCAGTTTATGCTGGGTATGAACTCCAGTATTTCCAAGTGGTCTTTGGTTCTGACTGTATGACAGAGCAAATTCATAGAAAGACTGAATAAAAAATAGAATTTTTTAAACATCTTTATTGGAGTATAATTGCTTTACAGTGGGGTAATAGTTTCTGCTTATAACAAAGTGAATCAGTTATACATATACATATGTCCCCATATCTCTTCCCTCTTGCATCTCCCTCCCTCCCACTCTCCCTATCCCACCCCTCCAGGTGGTCACAAAGCACCGAGCTGATCTCCCTGTGCCATGTGGCTGCTTCCCACTAGCTATCTATTACGTTGGGTAGTGTATATATGTCCATGCCACTCTCTCACTTTGTCACAGCCCACCCTTCCCCCTCCCCATATCCTCAAGTCCATTCTCTAGTAGGTCTGTGCCTTTATTCCGGTCTTGCCGCTAGGTTCTTCATGACCTTTTTTTTTTTCTTAGATTCCATATATATGTGTTAGCATATGGTATTTGTTTTTCTCTTTCTGACTTACTTCACACTGTATGACAGACTCTAGGTCCATCCATCTCACTACAAATAACTCAATTTCATTTCTTTTTATGGCTGAGTAATATTCCACTGTATATATGTGCTACATCTTCTTAATCCATTCATCTGTTGATGGACACTCAGGTTGCTTCCATGTCCTGGCTATTGTAAATAGAGCTGCAATGAACATTTTGGTACATGACTCTTTGAATTATGGTTTTCTCAGGGCATATGCCCAGTAGTGGGATTGCTGGGTCGTATGGTAGTTCTATTAAAAAATAGAATTTTATAAAACATCTGGCACGAAAGACAGAAAAATCTCCAGGTGCAAGAAATGAAGATACAAATCAAAGCCAGGACAATAATGGAGGGCTGGCATTTCAGCAAAATTTCTGACCCAGATATAGGCTCCAAGACCTGAGGGTTGGGGACCTGACACCCCCTAGAGGTATAGGAGATGTGACCTCAAGCCCTCACTAGGTAGTAAAACTAGAACTAAGCTTTGGCATAAAGCTGGGAACCTTGACAAGTTGTACTTCCCATGGAATGGCAACAACTCTACATTTGAGTCTAGGAAAGAAGAAAGCTTGCCACTTGTCTAGGGCCCTGGTTTAAAATAAGAAAAAAAGTTACATCCAAGAAACTAAAACCCCAGGTCTGTGCCACATATAGGTATGGTATCCAAATGTGTACTGCTGATAAGTTAGCACAAACTACTCAGGTCAATTAGACACCTAGGGTACAATCCAAGCAATTGTAAAACTATTTTATTTGGGACATTTTTACAACTCAAGGCACAAAGAACGCACAAAAGAAAATTAACCACCGTGAGAGAGAGCTAGCAGCTATGGCAAAAGGATAATTAGTGCCCCAAGAATCAGAAATAATAGACATAAATATGAGACTGTAAAATAGGCATATTTGAAATGAATAAAGATGTGAAAGAAGGAATAGTATGATAAAAAGAAGCAGAAGATTTTAAAGAAATATACAGATAGAGCTTGTACATAGGTTGGCCAACTGTCTCGCTTTGCCCAGGCCTGAGGGACTTCCCAGGACATGAGACTTTCACTGCTAATACAGTCTCTGGCAAACCAGGATGGTTGGTCAGACTGTTTCAGCTGGTAATTGAAGATACTGTTAATAAAGGGACCATTTATAAACTTGTGGACAGAGTTTGGGGAACCCAACAAGGAAGGATGCTGTACTCTGAACCTAACAGTAATGGGGAGCCATTACCACCCCTAAGCCTGAAGGGGCAAGGAGAGGGTGTGGTTACTGAAACCCAGATAAGCTAAATAAATAAGCTCCGTGGAGAGTGGAGCGTGCTGCCTGATGGGAGCTTTTAGTGGAGAGAAACACAACAGTTTCCTCTTATCTTCCCTTTGAGCTCCTGTTGGAGCCTCCCATTGGCTTAACCAAAAACCAGAGGACAAAGGAGCCCATTGACATAAGTCATATAAGTCACCCTACTGAGACACAGTGACACAAGGTAAAGAAGGATGCAGAATGGATCTTGACTGGCAAATGAAAAATAACCAGGACAAACACACAGTGAAATTGACCATCTGAATACCTGTATATGAAACCTCTTGTGTTTAGCAGGTCATACAATATCAGAATGAGGAGAAAGAGTATCAGGGTGAGAATTAGAAGAACTGAGCCTTGGTGACACATCTGGGATTCACAATCCATGGGACTGAGAAAATATCTTTCTTTACATCACGTTATCTATTAATTATGAAATCTTTCTAGAATAGAGGTCTCAAGCTGGAAGTCCATGGATCAAATCTTAATGCATATATGTATTGTTTGCCCAGTACAATATATTTTTTAAAATATTTATTTATTTACTTGGCTGCACCAGGTCTTAGTTGTGGCATATGGGATCTTTGTTGCTACACGCGGATCCTCCTTGCGGCACTTGGGATCTTTTTTTTAGTTGCAGCATGTGGGCTCTTAGTTGTGGCATGGGGGAATCTAGTTCCCTGACCAGGGATCGAACCTGGGTCCCCTACATTGGGAGCCCGGAGTCTTAACCACTGGACCCCCAGGGAAGTCCACAATATTTTAAAATAAATCTGAATGACTGAACAACATTGAAAAAGTCAGGAGAACTCACCTGTTTCGGCAGCACCCCCACCTCCCAGTTCCCAAGGCCCCACCTGGCCCACTTCACTCATTTGTATTACCTTCCTCGTCCCCATGGGAGTTTGAATTTGCAACCCTTGAAGGAGCTCTTTCAGCTTTAACAATCTGTGAAATTTAAAGCATGCTGTATATTTTGCATATGAACATAGGCTTCTTGAGTTTTCAAATCTAGGTAGATTCTGAAGTTGGCAGGTGTTTATTTTTGCATATCTTTCTTTACATCTTAAACACAGCACATATGCAGTTTTATGAAGCATATGGTTTCCATGTGCCTAACTACACTTGGTTGATTTTTCCTTTTCCTAAGTTCTCCAAAACCCCAATAGAATAAACACAAGCTGCCACTTGGAAAACAATTCTGAGGAAGAACCCAGCAGGGGTGGAAAAAGTGAGGGGACCCAAAAAGTTGCCAAGTGGCCATATTCTGGGTATGAGTTTCTACAGTTCATGAAGACCATGATTTTTTTTCTCCCCCTTTGCATGGTATACGGTGAGCATGGGTGTGACACAGCTCAGGGGTGGGATTGCCTTTTACATTTTTGGCTTATGGTGGAGAATGGAGCAAAAAAGTAAATTCGGCCTTCTGTGGCAGACCTTGAATAGAAACACCTGGAAATATTTTTCTGGGTGATGGGCCCTGGGTTTTACACCTCCTGCCAATAGTCATGGCCGGAGGTCACAGCAAGAAGAAGATTGTTTTCCAGGCTCAGGGAAAATATAAGTCAGAAAAGGAGTTTTTCTCCACAGACGAGCCCTGCTTAATAGATGCTAACAGTGAGCTTGTCAGGCCAGGGAACCTTGAGGTAGGCATTAGTAGGAATTGCAGTAACGTTCCCAGAGGGACTGAGAAACTGGCACTGAATCTGACTGCTTGCCAGACTCACGAAGGATTTGCCATTCAGCCCTCCCTCAGCACTTACCCTGTACACTGTTTCAGCCATTGCTGGAAGATGATTAGGCCAAAGGATTAAAGTCTTGAAAGAGAAACTTCTAAGTCCTTTTCCAGAATAAACAAAGATTCTGGGTTGAACATAAATTGTGACCATGTATTAATTTTCCTCTGGACAAGACTTGTGCTAATCCCCTTTGCCTCAAGGAAAGGTGAACGTGTTTTTGAGTGTTGCAGGCTGAATTGGTACCTGATGAAGTTGTAAAGGAGCAAATTTTGTCTTACGGTCTCCTGTTCCCTTGCATTGCCCACCATTTGCCATTCTTATGCCTGCCTGCATCCCTGGCACCTCCTGTTGTCTTTATGCACCTGTCTTACCTGCTAGCCACCTGTCTGTCAGCCCCCACCACAACTTACCTCTCCTGTGTGCCCCTGTGTCAATGAGGTTTCCTGCTGGGTTGGATACCCATAGAATTTAGTGTCCAAACCAGGTCAGTTTTTTTAGAAAAATTGGGGTATAGTTGATTTAAGATACTGTGTTAGTTTCAAGTGTACAGCAGCGTGATTAAGTTATTTTTTAAGATTGTATTCCATTATAGGCTATTACAAGATATTGAATGTAGTCCCCTGTGTTATACCGTAAATCCCTGTCGCTTATCTATTTTATGTATAGTAGTTTATATCTGTTAATCCCATACTCCTAATTTGTCCCTTCTTCTTCCCTTTGGTAACCATGTTTGTTTTCTATATCTATGAGTCTGTTTCTGTTTTATATATAGATTCATTTGTATTATTTTTAGATTCCACGTATAAGTGATATCATATAGTATTTGTCTTTGCCTTACTTCACTAAGTATGATATTCTCTAAGTTCATCCATGTTGTTGCAAATGGCATTATTTCATTCTTTTTTATAGCTGAGTAATATACCATTTATATATGTAACACATCTTTTTAATCCAGTCGTCTGTTGATGGGCACTTGGGTTGTTTCCATGACTTGGCTATTGTAAATAGTGCTGCTATGAACACTGGGGTGCATGTATCTTTTCAAATTAGTTTTCATTTCTTCTGGATAAATACCCAGGAGAGGGATTGTTGGATCATATGGTAGCTCTATTTTTAGTTTTCCAAGAAACCTCCATACTATTTTTCATAGTGGCTACACCATTTTCATCCCACCAACAGTGTAGGGGGGTTCCCTTTTTACCACACCCTCTCCAGCATTTATTATTTGTAGACTTTTTGATGATAGCCATTCTGACCAGTGTGAGGTGATAGATCATTATGGTTTTGATTTGCATTTCTCTAATAATTAGTGATGTGGAGCATCTTTTCATGTGTCTGTTAGCCATCTGTATGTCTTCTTCAGAAAAATGTGTATTTAGGTCTTCTGCCTGTTTTTCGATTGGGTTGTTTTTTTGATACTGAATTGCATGAGCAGTTTGTATATTTTGGATATTAACCCCTGTCAGTCACATGGTTTGCAGATATTTTCTCCCATTCCATAGTTTGTCTTTTTGTTTCATTGATGAAAACCAGGACACTTTTAACAGTAAAAGAGTGTTCTTAATAATTATACCTACATGACAATATTTTATATACCCAGAGAACATACTTGTATTTCCACACGGGCCTTCTAGCAATTTTAAAAAAATTAAAGTGTAGTTGATTTACAACGTTATATTAGGTTCAGGTGTACAACATAGTGATTCAATGTTTTTATAGATTACACTCCATTTAAAGTTATAAAATATTGGTTGTATTTCCTGTACTGTACATTACATCCTTATATCTAATTCATTTCATATGTAGTAGTTTGTGCTTCTAGTGATATTTATATCTTGAACCCAACAAAGTTCTCTAATGTTGGGGATTCTGATACTCTGACATAGTAACAGGTAAGTTGAACAATTTGGGGGCAGGTAGGGCTTTCGTACCTGGTCAGATTAAACCAGGTGAGTCTAGGGAGTCCCATTTGGAAGTAAATAAATCTGACACCTACCCTTAGAAACTTTTAATTTAATTTGGAAAGTTAGTACTCGTGGGGGATGAAAAAGTCCTTGAGACAGGTTTAGAGAAAAAAAGTGATGTGTATTACTTTTGTTTTTTTTTAGGCCGCACTGTGAGGCATGTGGGATCTTAGTTCTCCAATCAGGGATCAAACCCGTGCCTCCTGCATTGGGAGTGTGGAGTCTTAACCACTTGACTGCCAGGGAAGTCCATGTATTACTTTTTTTTTTTTTTTTTTTTTGCGGTGCGTGGGCCTCTCACTGTTGTGGCCTCTCCCGTTGTGGAGCACAGGCTCCGGACGCGCAGGCTCAGCGGCCATGGCTCACGGGCCCAGCCGCTCCGCAGCATGTGGGATCTTCCCGGACCGGGGCACGAACCCGTGTCCCCTGCATTGGCAGGTGGACTCTCAACCACTGTGCCACCAGGGAAGCCCTGTATTACTTTTTAATAAGAACAAATTCTAACGCTTTATCTGCTCACCTCCCAACAATGAAAAATGAAACACTGAACTATTATTCACATGGCTGGTAACTTTTATCCTGCAGGCAGGCAAAAAGAAGTAACTAGACCACAAAATGCAAAGAATTGTTAATAGGTGGAATGAGTGAAACAAACTAGGGGCAGAGGCAAACAACCAAGGAGAGCCACTTTAGGTGTGGTCAAGGAGGGTCTTCTGGAGGAGGTGGCATTTATCCGAGTCCTGAAGCATGAGAATGACCCAGGCATGTGAAGGTACGTGGGAGGGTATCTAGCAAAGGGGATAGCACATGCCAAGCCCTGGATTACTAGTGCATGCTCAAGATCCTGAAAGAAGCTGATAAGCCTAGAGGGTGGTTGTGATCATGTATCAGTACTGTATTCATTCCTGTACATTGCTGAGTAGTATTCTGTTGTATGCATTATTCATTCCTGTACATTGCTGAGTAGTACTCTGTTGTATGCATATGCCACAATTTGTTTAATTCATCAGTTGATCAACTTTTAAGTTGTTTATAGTTTTTGGCTGATATGAAAAAAGGTATAAATATTTAAATGTAAGTCTTTGTGAAGCTGTATGTTTTCATTTCTCTTGGGTACATATTTAAGAGGAGTTCCTGGATTATGTGGTAGGAATTGCCTGATTGCTTTTTATTTTTGTTCCTGTATATAGGTCATGCTTTCTTGTTTCTTTATATATCTCATAATTTTTAATTGAAAACTCAGCATTTTAAGGAGTATAATATGGCAACTCTGGAAATCAGATTCTCTCTCCCCCCTGGAGTTTGTTGTTGCTGTTTGTTGTGGTTATTGTTGTTAGTTTGTTTCCTGACTTTTCTGACCTATTTCTGTAAAATCAGTATTCTTTGTTGAGTGTGGCCACTGAAGACACTGCTTGGTTAGCTTAGTGGTCAGCTAATGATTAGACAGAGATTGCTTTAAAACACCAGGAACCAATATGACTCCCAGTCTTTGCAAAGGAGCTGAGTACGAATGTTTGAGCATGCCTTGAACACTCAGCCAGGCAATTGACAACTCTACTTTCTCTCAATTCCTGCTTGCACAGAACCTCAGGGTCAGCCAGAGGTGAGAGTGTAGGGCTTTCTCAGGTCTTTGCTGTGCCTGTACACAGTACCATGCATTCACATGGCAGTTTAGATTCTCATGTCAGAGCTTTTCAAAGCCCCATACAGATATCTCATTCCCCAAGTTTTCCTTTTTTTTTTTTTTTTTTTGCAGTATGCGGGCCTCTCACTGTTGTGGCCTCTCCTGCTGTGGAGCACAGGCTCCGGACGTGCAGGCTCAGTGGCCGTGGCTCACGGGCCCAGCTGCTCCATGGCATGTGGGATCTTCCTGGACCGGGGCACGAACCCATGTCCCCTGCATCGGCAGGCGGACTCTCAACCACTGCGCCACCAGGGAAGCCCCCAAGTTATCCTCTTAAGCTTTTTGTTAGTTCATTGTGTTATCATCCACCTCAGACAACCATGAAATTAAACAATTCCTTGTAACTCTTTCTGACAAATGCTCATAAGGAGAAACTGGGTGAGTTCTGACTTAGGTCAAATAAATACAGCATTTCCAGTGAGATCTTCCAGAGAACCACCAGACGTGTCATATAATGACAGTTCTTTGAGAATGGGGCTTTGAAGTAGCTCCAACCCCACAATACCTCCTCCAGTGGGTGCCAGGATGCTGGTTTTTACCATCATTTGGGACTATTAGCATTCAACCATAGTCTGAAGCTGGAGAGTGGGGATGGAACAAGGCAAGTTAAAATGCTGCAAAGCTTGTTCTTGTTGACATTCATTCGTTTTTCTTGAATAAATGCTCCCCAGATTTCTGCTAGACTGTTTAATTTCCAGAGTTCTGAAGAAGTTGATTCTAACCATGGTTTGTTTGTGGTTTTTTTTTTGCCAGTTTTTCATTGCTTTTATGGAGGAGAGGATCTTCAGAGATCCTTACTCTGCCTTTTTCCTCATTTACTTTTTTTAAATTAATTAATTAACTTATTTTTGGCTGCGTTGGGTCTTCGTTGCTGCACGTGGGCTTTCTTTTTTTTAGTTGCGGTGAGCGGGGGCTACTCTTCATTGTGGTGCGTTGGCTTCTCATTGCGGTGGCTTCTCTTGTCGCGGAGCACCGGCTCTAGGCGCTCGGGCTCTAGAGCGCAGGCTCAGTAGTTGTGGCGCACGGGCCTAGCTACTCTGCAACATGTGGGATCTTCCTGAACCAGGGCTCGAACCCATGTCCCCTGCATTGGCAGGCGGATTCTTAACCACTGTGCCACCAGGGAAGCCCCTCCTCATTTGGTTTTAATTTGCATTTCCATAATGACTAATAATATTGAGCATCTTTTCATGTGCTTATGTGCCATTCTTATATTTTTTGATGAAATGTCTGCTCAGATCTGTTTTCATTTTTTACAAATTAGGTTATTTGTCTTCTTGCTAGTGAGTTGTGAGAATGTTTTGTGTATTTTGTATTCAAATTCTTTATCAGATATATATTTAGCCAACATTTTCTTCCAGTCTGCAGAATATAGTTTCAATTTTTGTAATGGTATCTTTCAAAAGCAATTACATTTTTTGGATGAATCTACATTTATAAATTTTTCCCTTTTATGGTCCATGTTTTGTGTCCTTTCTAAGAAATCCTTCCTTAACCCAAGGTCACAAGATTTTATACTAGAAGGCTTGTAACTTTACTCTTATGTTAGGCTTATGATCCATTTTGAGTTCATTTTTTGTATATGTATATCCACTTGTTCTTGCACCATTTGTTGGAAGGCTATCCTGTCCCTCACCGAATCACCTTGACACCTTTGTCAAAAATCAATTTACCACATATTGTGGGTCTGTTTATGGATTATTCTGTCCCATTGTTTAATATGTCTCTCCCTACATCATTATCACACTGTTTGATTACTGTAGTGTCACAGTAAGTCTTGAAATTGTATGGTTTAAGTCCTCCAGTTTTCTTCTTTGAAGAGTTGTATATTTAACTGCCTGCAGTATTTCAGAAGTGGTTGTGGACTTTATCCTCCAAACAGCAGTGCATTCAAGTTCCAGTTTCTCCACAAACTTGTCAACATTTGGATTGCCTATCTTTTTTAAATTTCAGGATTCTAATGGGTATGAAGTGGTACCTCACTGTAATTTTAATTCGCCTTCCCTTGGTAACTAATGATTTAGAGCACCTTTTCATTTGCTTTTTGGCCATTCATATGTCTTCTTTTGTGAAGTTTCTTTAATTGGGATTTTTGTTTTTGTACTATTGATTTATTTTTGTACACACAGTCACACACATATTAATCCATCTTCTCACAGTCTATGACTTGTTTTTTCATTTTCTTGATTGTGTCTTTTGATGAGCATTAAGTTTTTAACTTTGATGAAGTCCATTTGATCTTTTATCTTTTACAGTTAGTGCTTTATGTTTTGTATCTAAAAAAGCTTTGACTTCCTCCAAGGTTGTGAATTATTTTCCTAAGTTTTCTTCTAGAAGCAGTAGTTTTATTTTTTATATTCAGATTTATGATTCACTTTGAATTATATTTTTGACCATATAGAGGTTAATTTCTTTTTTTTCCCAGCTGTTTATCCAGTTGTTCCAGTGCCAGTCCGTACTCTTTTTGAACTGCTTTGGTGATTCTTTGAGGGATATTAAGCAGAGAAGGAATGTGATGTATTTTTTAAAAATTAATTAATTAATTAATTAATTTTTGGCTGTGTAGGGTCTTTGTTGCTGCGCGCGGGCCCTCTCTGCGGCGAGCGGGGGCCACTCCTCGTTGTGATGCGCAAGCCTCTGTGGTGGCTTCTCCCGTTGCAGAGCGTGGGCTGTAGGGCGCACAGGCTTCAGTTGTTGTGGCGCACGGGCTTAGCCGCTCTGCGGCACGTGGGATCCTCCCGGACCAGGGCTTGAACCCGTGTCCCCTGCATTGGCAGGCAGATTCTTAACCTCTGCACCACCAGGGAAGCCCGAATGTGATGTATTTACTGATGTGAGGGAAATGGGTGGGAAGCAGTGGGGAGATTCATGAGGAGGCTACTGCAGCAGTCCAGACTTGATATGATAGTGGTCACAACCAAGGCAGCCAGCAGTGAGGACAGAAGAACTAGAACTGTTTGCCTAGACTAATGGTGACTGATTTGTATTGATCCTGCATGCTGCCAACTTTTACCCATCTCTACAGTTTCAGCACACAGAAAGGGACAGCATAATATGTTAGACAATAATGAGTCAAGTGTCAGGACATTTTGTTCAGGCTCTTCCACTGAGCCTTAACTAATCTTGCGATTTCTCATTGAAACCTGTTTTCCTATTAAAAACTAGGTCATCAATGATACACCCTCTTCTACCCTAAAATTATGATTCTCTGCTGTTCTCTGAATACTCCAGGAAAGGTGGCCAATGAATTCCTGATGTCAGTAAACTCTCTTTGATCCTTACCTTATTTGAGCTCTCTGTAAAGTGAAAACTTCATGAACTACTACTTTCTTCTTGTAACTCTCATCTTGCTGGGCTACAGTGCCTCCACTCTCCTGATTCTCCAGTTTTTTCTCGGGCCAGTTTTTCTCGGTCTCCATCAGTGCCTCCTCTCCCTTTGTTCAATTTCTAAATGTTGACTTCACCACAGTTCTTGTTATGGCCATCTTCTAATTCTATATCTCTTTTGGGCTGTCTCACTTATATTCATGACTTCGGGTTACTGAGATGCTGTTGACTCACAGACTTCTGTCTCCAGGTAAGGGCTTTCTCTCTTGAATTCTAAACATAGTCAGCTTTTACATGGTCATCTGTACTCGACTCTCTCCGAAGTCCAAAACTTCACTCATTAATATCTCCCCCTAAACCATCTTCCCTCTTTGATTCCGTGATGAATGACACTTATCCAGCCTCTCAATTTCAGACACCTGCGAGTCATCCTAGACTCCTCTCTCCTTGACTCTCCACACCCAATCCCCCAAACCCTTTTTTTCCTTTCCTTAATATTTTTCATGCTCCTGTCTAAATTGGAACACTTCAAGAATGAAGGGGGCACAGTTAGTAGTTAATCCGGGACAACTGGTATAAATCAGGACTGCTCTAGGCAAACAGAGATTGTGATTAGCCTAGAGCTGAGACACAGGAAGAATTTCCAGAGTGGTATGAGAAAGCACATTGCTTTCGAAGAGCTGCAAGAGTTGCATTCTGGCTAGTGTAGGGTGTGTGTGTGTGTGTGTGTGGCGGCGGGGGGTAGAGTAGTGAGAGATGAAGCTGGAAAGGTAATTGCAATGTCAGGTTCTGCAGGTGTAAAATGTCTTTTACCTTTAGAGTTAACCATGAGTGGTAGATGTTATTGGGAGCCTGCTTAGCATTCTTTTCCTCCCCTTCCTAACAACAGCCATTCCCATGTAATCACATGCTTCAAGAGAAGCTGATCCTACCCCAGCTCCACTGGTGGATTTAATTGGTCTAAAGGTCACAACTGTCCCTTTGCCAGGATTTGTTTCATGGGGCACATGACCCTACTCTAGCCAATGGTATACTAAGGGAATCTCTTGGAGGGTTTCCAAGGAAAGTTTTCTCATTCCTAACAGAAAAGCAAAGGGATTGCCATGTCTTGATGTCATGCCTGTAATGGCTGCAGCCATTTTATTTCCAAGTCTGGGGTTGAATCAGTCATTGATGGTAGAGTGAAGAGATGGAAAAAAAGCAGGATTCTGGATGACTGTGTGAGCTGCTAAGCAACCAATCCCTTCCCTACCTCTGGACTTCATTAAATATGAAGTGATGCTTGCTTTATTACCTAAGTCCTTTTTTTTTTTTTTTTTTTTTTTGCAGTACACGGGCCTCTCACTGTTGTGGCCTCTCCCGTTGCGGAGCACAGGCTCTGGACGTGCAGGCTCAGCGGCCATGGCTCACGGGCCTAGTTGCTCCGCGGCATGTGGGATCTTCCCAGACTGGGGCACAAACCCGTGTCGCCTGCATCGGCAGGCGGACTCTCAACCACCGCGCCACGAGGGAAGCCCCCTAAGTCCTTTTTGAGTTGGAATTTTCTGTTACCAATAACAGAATAACCAATAATTCTCTGAGATTCTGAGAAACTTAAGGATGTGCGATAATGGCCTTGATTTTGTGAGAACTGGGGCAAGTGTGACCTGCCTGTCACTTCCTGTCTCTGTCACTTGTTTGACAACTATTGCTGCTATTTACTTTCCCTTGTATTGTTGTCTTTCTGTTATTTTTTGAATAACCAATAGTCTGAAAACTTTTTGAATCAAGGACAGAGGTAAAGCCTTTTACTTCTTTGTAGCCCCACAGCCTTTCACATAATCCACACGTTTCTGTTTATTTATTCCACTCACACAGATTCTTTCAGAAGATGACTAAAATGTTATCTCTAAATGGAGATAATAATTAGTCTCATCTTCACTGGCTTCCTCTTGAATGTGGAGGGAATTACTGGATGAAAGAATAGGAACGTGGTGGCTATGTGGCCTGTTGCCCCGGAGTACTATTTGAAGATCAGCCTGTCATGGAAATGACCAGATGTTTGAAGTTGAGCCACTGGTGAGTGAAAGAAATAAGTTAGCTGTCATACTTCCCATTTGCATGGACAGTTTCTGCATTGCAAAGCCACTGGTGCCAATTATGTCACAAGCCTGCAATTGATCACTTAACCCCTTCCTAAACTTGGAGCTGGAAGACCCTGGAAGGTCAATTAGACCTCCTGGGTGTGGGTACACTAGTGTCCATC
>NW_006791458.1:2376628-2392748 GCF_000442215.2 Lipotes vexillifer | reverse complement strand
GCATTCCTGGGAGTAGTGGCTCAACTCAAATCACTACCCAGGTACACAGGTGTTCCTGGATCTGATGGAGTCACCTGTAGAACATGAGGAATGGCCAGGTAAAAGTAACAAGCAGGGAAGTAGGGGGGTTTATTAGGCAGCTCTGAAGAAGCAGAGGAAAGATGGTCTAAAATTTGGGGTGTACCAAAAATAGGCATCTAACAGCTGAGTTGAAGACAGAAGCAGAGTCTCTTTCTTCCCTCCTCTTCTTCTTTGGACATTGATTATTTTTTTTGAGGATACTAGTAATATACGTTTTTTTTGTGAAAAATTTGAGAAATGGAGGAATGTATAAAAAGAAAATAAAAATCACCTATACACTTACACCTATACCGAATGTTTCAGTATATGTCCGTTTGGGTTTTTTCCTTAGTTGTGTGCTCACTTATTCAGTCAACATTTCCACAAATATTTAATGCTTCTGTGTGTATCAGGCACCTTGCTAGGCACTGGGAATACAGTTGTGATGAATAATGTGCATGATCTTTTACCTCATGAAACTTTGGGTCGAGCAGAAGTGACACACAACTGCACTAAGAAGTATTTAATCTCAAATTCGGCAAACTCGTCAAAGGACAAACCCTGAGTCTTTTGAGAAGATGGGGGTCCTAACCTAGCCTGTGGTGCATCTGGGGGGATCACCTAAGGAAAGGACCCTGAAACTGAGACCAGAATAGTGAGAAATCGCTGGCCAGAAAAGGCAGGCATGTGTCGAGCCAAGGAGATAAGGGCAGTGGGCAGGCAGAAAGCAGAAGGGAACAGGAAGACTCTTTGTGGAGGGAACAGCTTTCCTGGGGTCCTGATGAGGAGACAGTGACTAGATGGGGGATTTGTGGAAGTTGGAGAGGGAAATAGGAGTCAGATCTTATGGGGCAAGTATTAGCAAACTACTGTCCTTGGGCCAAAGCCAGCACACCACCTACTTTTTAAAATAAAGTTTTATTGGAACAGAGACATATGTACTCACTTATGTAATGTCTTTGGTTGTTTTCATGCTGTGATGTCGAAAATGTATAGTTGCTACAAAGACTGAGTGACCTGCAAAGCCTAAAATGTTTACTATCTGGCATTTACAGAAAAGTTTGCTTAACTCTGCTTAAGGTCTTGCAGTTGGGCATGTGGTGAAAATTTTTTTTTTTTTTTTTTTGCGGTACGCGGACCTCTCACTGTTGTGGCCTCTCCCGTTGCGGAGCACGGTCTCCGGACGCGCAGGCTCAGCGGTCGTGGCTCACAGGCGCAGCCGCTCAGCGGCATGTGGGATCTTCCCGGACCGGGGCACGAACCCATGTCCCCTGCATCGGCAGGCAGACTCTCAACCACTGTGCCACCAGGGAAGCCCGTGGTGAAATTTTTTAATCACAAATACAATGGGAAGGCTTTGAGAGGAAAGCAGGGAAGGAGCCTAGTCAGATTTCCTTTTAAAAGGAGAACTCTAGGCACAGTGGTGACCCTTTGCAGATACAGGGAACCTAAGAGTGTCCAGGAGAGAAGAGCTGGTGGTTTGGACTAGGGTCATGCCAAGTGGACACTGGCAAGTGCACACAGAGAGAAGTACATGCATACCTTGGAGACGTTGGGTGTTTGGTTCAAGTACACCACAATAGAGGGAATATTGCAATAGAGAGTCACATGAATTTTTTGGTTTTCTAATGCATATAAAAGTTATGTTTACACTCTACTATAGTCTAATGCATATACTAAGTATGCAGTAACATTATGTCTAAGAAAACAATGTACATACATTAATTAAAAATAGGTTATTTCTAAAAAATGCTAACCATCATCTGAGCCTTCAGCGAGTCAGTCTTTTCCTGGGGGAGGGTCTTGCCTCAGTGTCAATGTTTGCTGACCGATCGGGGTGGTGGTTGCTGAAGGTTGAGGTGGCTGAGGCAATTCCTTAAAATAAGATGACAATGAAGTTTGCTGCGTCAATTGACTCTTTCATGAACGATTCTCTGTAGCCTGCATGTAATGCTCTTTGATAGCATTTTACCCACAGTCGAGTGTCTTTCAAAATTAGAGTCTGTCCTTTCAAACCCTGTTGCTGCTTTATCAACTAAGTTAATGCAGTATTCTAAATCTTTCGGTGTCATTTCAACCATCTTCACAGCATCTTCACCAGGAGCAGATCCTATCTCAAGAAACCACTTTCTTTGCTCATGCATAAGAAGCAACTCCTCACCCATGAAATTTTTATCATGAGATTGTAGCAATTCAGTCACACCTTCAGGCTCCAATTCAAATTCTAGTTCTCTTGCTATTTCTGCCACATCTGCAGGGACTCGCTCCACTGAAGACTTGAACCCCTCAAAGTCATCCATGAGGGTTGGAATCAGCTTTTTCTAAACTCCTGTTAATGTTGATATTTTGACCTCTTCCCATGAATCATGAATGTTCTTAATGGCATCTAGAATGGTGGATCCTTCCAGGAAGTTTTCAGTTTACTTTGCCCAGATCCATCAGAGGAATCTTTATTTATGGCAGCGATAGCGTTACTAAATGTGTTTCTTAAATAATAAAACTTGAGTGTTGAAATTCCTCCTTGATCCATGGGCTGCAGAATGGATGATGTGTTAGCAGGCATGAAAATAACATTAATCTCATTGTACATCTCCATCAGAGCTCTTAGGTGCATTATCAACGAGGAGTAATATTTTGAAAGGAATTTTTTTTTCTGAGCAGTAGGTCTCAACAGTAGTCTTAAAATAGTCAGTAAACCATGGTGTAAACAGATGTGCTGTCATCTAGGCTTTGTTGTTTCATTTATAGAGCACAGGCAGAGTAGCTTTAGCATAAGTCATAAGGGTCCTAGGATTTTTGTAATGGTCACTGAGCATTGGTTTCAACCCAAGTTACCAGCTGCATTAGCCCCTAAGAGAGTCATCCTGTCCTTTAGAACTTTGAAGACAGGCAACGACTTCTCATTTCTAGCTATGAAAGTCCTAGATGGCATCTTCTTCCAGTATATCCAATATAAGGTTGTTTCATCTACATTGAAAGTCTATAGTTTAGTGCTGCCACCTTCATTTATTATCTTAGCTAGATCTTCTGGATAACTTGCTGCAGCTTTTACGTCAGCACTTGTTGCTTCACCTTTCACTTTGATGTATAGAGATGGCTTCTTTCCTTAAACCTCATGAACCAACCTCTGCTAGCTTCAAATTTTCCTTCTGCAGCTTCCTCACCTCTCTTAGCCTTCATAGAATTGAAGAGAATTAGGGCCTTGCTCTGGATTGGGTTTTGGCTTAAGGGAACATTTTGGATGGTTTGATCTACCCAGATCACTAAGACTTCCTCCATATCAGCAATGATTCTGGTTCGCTTTCTTATCATTTGTGTGTTCACTGGAATAGTGCATTTAATTTTCTTCAAGAACTTTTCCTTTGCATTTACAGATTGGGCTAAGTGTTTGGCACAAGGGGCCTAGCTTTTGGCCTATCTTGGTTTTCGACACACCTTCTTTACTAAGCTTCACTTCTTGGTTTCTAGCTTTAGATTTAACGTGAGAGATGTGTGACTCTTCCTTTCACTTGAACACTTAGAGGCCATTGTAGGGTTATTAATTGGCCTAATTTCAATATTATTGTGTCTCAGGGAATAGGGAGGCCCAAGGAGAAGGAGAGAGATGGGGAAATAGCCGGTCGGTGGAGCAGTCAGAACACACTGCATTTACCAAGTTTGCAGTCTCATGTGGGTGTGGTTCGTGGTGCCCCAAAACAATTACAACAGTAACATCAAGATCACTGATTACAGATCACCATAACAAATATAATAATAATGAAAAAGTGTGAAATATTTTGAGGATTGACAAAATGTGAAACAGAGACATGAAGTGAGTGAATACCTTTGGAAAACTGGCCCTGATAGACTTTCCCCATGAAGAGATGCCACAAACCTTCAGTTGGTAAAAAATGCACTAAAGTAAAGCATTTTTTATCATCTGTAGATGGATTTGAGATCTCTTTTAGGAGTTGTGTGGGACAGGGCTTGGTGACTGACTTGGTTAGGGGGACTAAGGAGAGAGAGGCATCCAAGACCATTCCCAGACTTCCACCTGGTGCACCTGGTTGGATGAGGGTGTCATCAACTGGGTAGGGAGCACAGGAGCAGAAGCAGGATTGAGAGGGAAAGGCATGAGATTTGAGCCAGCACTCCCCAAGTTTACCACAGTGGGTGAATATAACCCATCCCTGTTGTTTGACATGCAGATTATTTGTATTATTTTCTTTAAGAAATAATTTTGTGATAACCTCATTTGTGCATATCCCAGATTATTTCCTTAGGATACAATTCTGTAAGCAGAATGGTTGGATAAAAGGTGATGCAGGGCTTCCCAATGCTTGATTGACAAGCATTGGACAGGGATTCAGGACATTGGCACCCCAGCCCGGCTGTGCTGTCACCCACTGTGTGTGACCTTGTCAATCGCTGAATGTTATTGGGATCCCATTTCCTCATTTTAAAATGTAGGCAATGATGTGTCATTTGATATCCTCACATGATTATTGTTAAGGACACATGAAAGATGAAGGAAAAAATAAAATCAAGATGAATAACATGCTTATAAAAACCCAGGGAGGGCTTCCCTGGTGGCACAGTGGTTGAGAGTCCGCCTGCTGATGCAGGGGACACGGGTTCGTGCCCCAGTCCGGGAAGATCCCACATTTCGCGGAGCGGCTGGGCCCGTGAGCCATGGCCGCTGAACCTGCGCATCCGGAGCCTGTGCTCCGCAGCGGGAGAGGCCGCAGCAGTGAGAGGCCCGCCTACCGCAAAAAAAAAAAAAAAAAAAGGTGATGCACATTTTTAAGCTCTTTGATCTGTATTACTTAATGCTCTCCAGAAATGTCATTTTAATTTATACTTCTGCCCATCTGTGTGGCTGAGGCCAATTTTGGTTCAATAGGCACCATATTGCCAGAGTTGGGTGTCAGAATCTGTCCTGTGACTTAAGAAAAAAAATAATCTCTATTGCTTCCAGCTCAATGTATTACTGCTTGAAAAAATTTCCATGTTTGAAGGGATTTTTGTAGTGCTGGCCTATAAGTTGAACTTTCTGTGGTAGAATAAGAGCTGTGGTTGACATCCAAGGTGGGAATCCTGGCACATGAGCCTTTCCTGTTTCACCTCTCCTTGGTGTGATAAAAGTTAAGTTACAACCTGAGTCACTTTATACCCCTAGTATTTGTTAGCTGGTGTTCTGGGCCACATCTCCTGCCTCCAAAGAGGCTTTTGTTTTATGTGGCACTTCCATCTCCTGCCAAGCTCAACAGCCTTTATCCAGCCTAGCAGTGTCAGCTGCCACCCAGTAGCAGCTGGACTAATGAAAACTTCTGGCACAAGGAGCAGGTTTATATCATCAAGGAAGCTTTCTGGGATCATAGTGTAGTGAAGTGGGAGGTCTGGCTTTGGAGCCAGGTAGCCCTGGACAGGAACCCCAGAATCACCTATAACTGGTTATCTATCTTGAGAGGCCACATGACTATTCTGACTTCACTTTCTCATCTGTAAAATGGACTTTTAGTAGCTAGCTCATGAATTTTTGTGAGGGGTAGCAATAAAGCTGGTCAGGTAGTGAGTCCAGTGCCTGGCCCTGAATGGGCTAAATGATACTTTGTTAAAAAATAAAGCAGGAGTGGAGGTGTCTGTGGAATTTGAGGGGGCCACTCAGCTCCCTAAACTCTGAAACTGTAAAATCTCTTAATGCACCAAATTGATCACAGTTCCTTATTTAAGATTGAGGAATGATGTCTGAGAAGGGAGAAATGATAAGTGAGGTTAATTTTCCAATCCCTGATCAGCTCCCAAACAGAAGTAAGATAATGATGGATAAATTGCAGTGCAGGACCTGTCTTCCCCATATGCCTTTCTCACCAGCTGGATGTACCACCTGAAATTCCTACTGCATATTTAGGTTAAAATGTTACTCTTGTTAAAATCCACATATCTTTTACGGGAGGTGGAAGATGAAGTGGATGTAAGCTCTGACACTTATTAGCTGTGTGACCTTGGGCAAGTTACTTCATGTCTCTGTGCCTCAGTTCCAGCATCTGTAACAATGGGAATAATAAAAGGGTTTGGGGAGGAATAGATAAGATAATGCCTGGGACATAAGTGCTCAATAAAAGTTTGCTATTGTTAGAAGCTATTACTAAACTCTGAGAAGAGGAGGAGGGTGATGAATGACTCTACTGGGAATATATTTAAGTTGCTTTCTCTTTCATGTAGGTCAGTCTTCATAGGCTTTCCAAAATAGTCACTGTTTACCATTCCTGTTTCACCTAGGAGGGCGACAAGTCTCAAAGAGATTAATTGGACCTGAGTCACATAGCTTCTGCGAGATGCCCTCAAGAAACAGGATATAATGCCCACCCCCTTTCAGCTGTGATCCTAATAATCCTCCCAAATAACTTTTCAGCCTTCGCAAGAGAGGGCTAGAGGTGGTAGCCCTTGAAATCCACCTTGGCCCCTTTCCAAGACAGTCTGTATTGGAGAGCTCTCAAATGCTCTCCCTTTTGCAGGAAGACAGGGCCCTTGGCCTGCAGAGCGAACTGCAAAAGCAAGGTCAGATCCTAAACCCACAGGCTATAGAGATTTTACATCTCAGCTCCTATGGCTACGACTTGGCATTTAGAGATGAAAAATCATCTCCAAAACTACGTAGGTGACTTATTTACAGATTATTGATCCCATTGTGTACTATGGCCAAATCCACTTCTGGCCTTACTCCTGGTAATGTGGGGGAAATACCATGGTTGCTGTATCTTGGGTACATTTCCGTCTGCTAGGCATTCTCTTGGTTCCCAGGGGCAGTGAGTCAACAGTCTGTCAATACTATGGATTTAGTGTCTTGATGTGGGTTCCGGTGTGAGAGTTTTTATAATGCTTTACAGCCCCACTGGCCACAATTATGTTGTCAAACCCAGAGGCCAGACACAGACGTCTTCACTGTCCTCCAGCTCTAGATCTTCTGCCTGATGGAGTCAGGGTATCCTTATTTCATTCAACAGGTAGTTTATGAGTGCCTACTCTGTACCCAGCACTGTCCCAGAATAGAAGAAAGGAAGTCTCCAGAAAATTTGGTGTAATTCAGATGAAACTGAGCTCAGACAATAATAATTATAAAATCTCCTATTTATTAAGTACTTACTTTGTGCTGTCCACTCTGCTGGGAACATTAGAGTTTATCCTCCCCAAAGCCCTCAGTTGTATGTCCACTGTCATTCCTATTTTACTCTTAATGAAAATAAAACAGGTTAAAAAGGTGGCCCCAGATAGCACAGCTGGGCAAGTGGTGGAATTGGATTTCAAACCCACTACAATTGATTCTTGTTATTTATGATAGTTATATTCTATAAAGTCTCCAGTGAGTTAGTGAATACTGAACCATTGCTTTTAGGGGAAATACAGGGGTAGGGCCCTCTTGTTGTCCCACACCAGCTGTAAATGTGTGTGTTGCGTGACTCAAATTTGTCACTGCTTTGCACGTGTCTGTAACCGACTGCAAAGTGCCATGAGTATTGATTTTGGAGTTATAAATAAATTTTAGCAAGCTGGCAAATTCAGAAATATGGGATCTGTTAGTAATGAGGATTGGCTGTAATCCTATTCCAGGGCATCTTTCTGCTCTTCTTCACACTTTACACTGCTGTGGTTGGCAGCCTCTAAGATAACCCCCAGTGATTCTCACCTCCTGGCCTTCATGACCTTGGTAATCCCCTACCCTTGAGAGTGTCCTAGACCTAATGATTGATTTCTAATAAATAGAATGTGGCTTAAGGTAATAAGATGTCACTTTCAAGATTCAGTTACAAAAAGACTATGGCTTCCGTCTTGAACATTCTCCCTCACTCTCTTGTTTGCTCTGTGGGAAGCCAGATACCATGGTATGAGCTGCCCTATAGAGAGGCTAACATGTCAAGGAATTGATAGTTCCAGCAGAGAAATGAGACCCTCGATACAGCAAAGAACCAATTCCTGAGTGAGCAGATCCCTCCCCAGTCAAGCTTCAGATGAGACTGTAGCCCTGGCCAACATGTTAATTGTAGCCTTGTAAGAAATCTGAGTATCAGAGGCAATAAGCTAAGACAATTTTTAAAATATTTTAAAATGTTGTATTAAGCCAACATGTATTAAGTTTTAGGGTAATTTGTTACATAGCAAAAGATAACTGATGCAACCAACTACTTGTAAGCTAGACTTGTTACATTGCATAGCATTACCTACTATGAGCTAAGTTCTTTATATGCTCTATTGCATTTGATCTTCACAGTGACCTGGTAAGTGACTAATGCTACTCTCATTTTATAAATAAAAGCAACTGTCCATCAGAAGGGTTGGTTAACTTGTCCAAGGTCACACAGCTAAAGGTGGAACAGGTTTTTGACCTCAGATCTGATGAACCCCAAGCTAGATTTTTTTTTTTTTTTTTTTTTTTTAATAGCAGTGCCAACCCTGAACTCGTGGGTACTGGCACATTCAGGTATAGCAGTTCTATCCCTATAAGAGCAACACGTGGGATCTTCCCGGACCAGGGCATGAACCCGTGCCCCCTGCATTGGCAGGCGGACTCTCAACCACTGCGCCACCAGGGAAGCCCCCAAGCTAGATTTAATTTGCATAATACTGTGGAGGTGACATTGGAATGCAGACCACGTGACTTCATTTTTTCCACTTATTTGTCATAGAAACAATGACCAGGTCCATCAACCCACAGTCTAAATAAAATTAAGATGAAACTGAACAAGACTGGGGGTGAAACACAGTGATACTACTCAGTGTCTGCCACTACTCCTTCCTAATCTTCATCTACTGAAAAATCCCTTTGAGCCAAGGACTGTGTCGTTGTTATTCCTTACAAAGTCACCAAGCCTGGAATCTAGCTGTATTAGTCTGCTAGGGTTGCCATAACAAAATACCACAGAATGAGTGTCTTCAGCAGCAGAAATTTATTTTCTCACAGTTCTAGAGGCTGTAATTCCAAGATCAAGGCACCAACATGGTTGGTTTCTGGTGAGGTCTCTCTTCCTGGCTTGTAGACAGCCATTTTCTCGCTGTGTCCTCACATGACCTTTATGCAAGCATGGAGAGAGCAAGCTCTGGTATCTCCTCCTCTTCTTATAAGGACACGAACCCTATTAGATCAGATTAATTACCTCCCTGAAGGCCTTGTCTCCAGTACCTCACACTGGGTTTAGGCCTTCACATACGAATTTGGTTGGGGGTAGGGGACATAATTCATCTCATAACACTAATTGACACTTGTTTAGTGTTGATATAATGACCATTATGTCCAAAGGTAGAGGTTAAGAATGCCATTCCCAGAGCATGAGCCTGAACCCTGATGCTGAAAGGAACCAAGGGGATATCCAGCAATCTAGTCAACTCCTTACCTCTCAAGTCCTTTGTCCCTAACAGATGCATAAAGACTATAACCCCTGCATGGAATGCCTGTACTTAGGGTATGTTTAGCATTAGTAAATAGCCCAATGATCCCAACATCCTCATTTTACAAATGAGGACGCTGAAGCTCAGAGAGATACAATGACCTGCCCAAGGTCATAGAGCTGGTTAATGGCAGGGGCAGGCCTGAGTCTAAGTGTTCTGGCTCCCAGCTTTGTGCTTCTTCCCTTTGGCCAGACTGGGAGATGGGTGTCCTGAGAAACCCTTAAAAGGAGAATACTGAACAATCTTCTGGAAGTGGGTGGTGTACTCTGTGGAGGGGACTGTGGATGGTGTCAGAGGAATGCACTTACATCTCGGTTGGGGGAGCGTGTTTTGTGTGGAGTGTGTGGCATGTGTATGAGATGTGGGATATGTGTTGGGTGTGTGGGGGCATGTGGAATGTGTAGGAGTGTCTGGGGAGGTGGAGTGTTTGCAGGTGTAGAGGCTATGTAGTGGGTTTGTGTGTGCCACGGGTAGTAAGTGTGGGGTATGTTGTGCTTGTGTGTGCAGGCACATGTATGTGTGGTCTGTGGTGTGTGTGGAGTGTTGGTGGGCGGCACAAGTCAGCTCAGCCTGCACTTTTGTCTTCCTCATTATTCACTATCTTCTCTTGGGCCCCCTGTTCTGGCATAAAAGCCCCTCTTGCAACCCACAAGGGTAGGGATTGGCAAACTTCTTCTGAAAAGGACCAGACAGTAAATATTTTAGGCTCTGTGCACCATATGGTCTCTGTTACAACTATTCAACTCTTCCATTTTAGCTTGAAAGTAGCCATAGACAAAATGTAAGCACATGGGGTGGCTGTGTTCTGATAAAACTTTATTTACAAACAGGCTGGATTTGACCTAAGGGATACAGTTTGCAGAACCCTAGAATTAGATTCCAAACCCAGGTTCTCAGATTCCAAACCCAGGACTCCTCATGGCTCTGTCAGCGACCCTTCCTTCTGGCTGTAAGCCTCAATGTCACCACCGCCGCCGCCAACACTGTCATTTTCCTGCTCCTTTCAAGCACTGTACTCATCACCTTGCAGGCATTATTACATTAATCCCTTCAAAAATACCAACAGGTAAGTATCACTCCCCATCTAACAGATGAGTGGACTGAGGCTTAGAGAGCTAAGTAACTTGTCCAAGGTTACTGTTAACTACTTAGTGACAGATTTGGACCTGGCTCTCCTGAGTTATAAATCCCAAGCTCTCAATAAATTCTCTACTAGCTCTTAATAGTTGGTTTTATTCTAGCACAATGAGAAAAATCACCAAAGTGAAAAAGAATATAAAGTAACAAGTTGAATCTCTCTCTTTTTTTTTTTTTTTTTGTGGTACGCGGGCCTCTCACTACTGTGGCCTCTTCTGTTGCAGAGCACAGGCTCCAGACGCGCAGGCTCAGCGGCCATGGCTCACGGGCCCAGCCACTCCTTGGCATGTGGGATCTTCCTGGACTGGGGCACAAACCCGTGTCCCCTGCATCGGCAGGCGGACTCTCAACTATTACGCCATCAGGGAAGCCCACAAGTTGAATCTCTTGATCTCAGTTGTAGGCTTAGGGATCTAGAGCCGTGATCACTAGGCTAGTGGTTACCTGAAGGGTCAGCATCAGACTCTCCTGGGGAGATTGTTAACATGCACACACATTCCTGGGTTGAGCCCTCAGAGATTTTGATTTCATAGACGCAGGATGTGGCCTAGGAATCTGCCTTTAGACCAGAACCCACAGTGATTCTGGTCTAGGTATCCTAGGTCCAGTGGGAGGCATCACAACTTCTGAGAGATTCTGCTAGAAAACCCTGTAATCAGTGTTGTAACTGAGATGCTTTGAGATGTCCATCTCTGGGTCTCTGGTCCTGTTGAATGACTCAGTAGCAGCACAGTTTTTGCTGATATACTGCTGATAATGACCTAATATTACACCCTTAGCATAACTGTTCCACTTGAAGTCTAGCCTAGGAGGACGAAGAGACGAAAGAGACGAAAGGTCTGTTGTTCTTTATTCCATTCCTGTGTCCTCTAGATCAATTCCTGGCATGTCTATGCATATCAAATGAGTTAATTTTATCAGAAACCTTTACTACCTTAATGTGGACATCTCTAGCTGCACTGTGGCTTTGGAGGGGGAAAAAGGGGATCATCTGCATTTGAACCTTCTATAATATCACTAATACAAATAAGTAAGGGATGACTCTACTTAGCACACAAAAGTTTGGCATTTATGGGAATGTGGAGGTTAATGCAGATTTTGAACAAATGATTTTTTTCCTGTTTGGTGATTTGAGCACTCACATCTGTCTCCTTACAGCAGCATCTTAGCTACAGCACGAGGCAGTGAGAGCTCTGTTTTGGAAGGTGGTTCTATCCTTTCAAGTTGACAACTTGCTTGCCTTTTGGTCAATCCCCAGTGGCCTGCTCCAGGCCCATTCTTTGCAGAGGTGTCCCACTCTCCCCATGAATGAGAAATGATTGTGCCATTGCAGTCTTGCAGGTGCTGTGCATCATCCTGAGCAAGTGCAGGGCTCCCTGGCTTCCACTTCAAGCATGCCGTGCTTCCACTTCAAGCATGCCACTTGCTTTCTCCCGCCTGACTTCTCATCTAGTGGATATTGCTTGTGTAGGGGTGGTGGACAGTGAACAATGTCCTGTAGTTTCATGAAGATACTTGTTCTAACCAATTATTTCAAGGTCCAGAGTTCCGAATCGCATTGCCATATGTGCTATGGGAAGAAATGATGTAAGAGAGTGTGTGTGTGTGTGTGTGTGTGTGTGTGTGTGTAAAACAGATCAGGTCTATCTCCTCATCTGTTAGAATAACAGAAAACAGCTCAGGCAGAAACAGGGAACAGAGGTCAAGAGGTCCCATTTGTGACCAAGAATAACCTGTGCCTTAGGGTATTTCATGTAATGACTTTAAATCACAGGACCTAGGAGCACAAGTGCTGGGTGAATCTTGGCTCCACCACTCACTACTCTGTGGTCTTGGCCACCTGCCATAACCTTGCTAAGTCTCAGTCTCCTTATCTGTAAAATGAAAGTAATAAAAGTGCTTCCCTCATTGGGTCGTTGGAAAGAAGAAATGAAACAGTATTTGTAAAAGTGCTTACATGCCTGGCATGCAGTAGGTGCTCAATAAATGGTAGCTTTCTATTCATTGGATTTTCATTCACAAAACATTTATGGGCTGCCTTTTATGCACCAAGTACTGTTTTTAGGTACTGAGGCTAAAGCAGTGAACAAACAGATAGGAATCCCTGCCTTTGTGCCTAAAGGATCAGACAAGTAAATGGAACTTACATGGTAATAAGGGCTATCACAAGCACAAAGCAGAGGAGGATGCTGTGGAATGGTAGGGTGGGCTCGGCTTATTTTCCTGACCTCCCATGTGGGAGCTGTGTGAGGACTGCAGTGTGGGATATAAGGAATGGCTTGGGAGTATTGGCAGGTTGTGATGACTGGAGAAATCTTGGATAGGAGGCATAAAGAGATTAGTTCTGACCTGACAGTATTGAGGCAGAGAGCATTCGGGGGCGAGATGGGGGTGACAGTCTTTCAGGAGCACACAGAATTCTGGGGCCCTCTCTTTATCCCTACAATTAGTTAGTGGAGGCTAGGGAATGGGTGCTTTTATAGGCCATGATTATTATCTTAGCTATAAAAGTTTCCTAGCTTGGGATCAATGGATGGGGTGAAAGGGGCTTCTGGAAGTCCAGAAGTTTTATGCCAAATAATGTACGTTTGTGCAGGGAGAAAGTTCATAAATTTAATCTCCTACTCAAAGGGGTCTGTGACCAAAACAGGGTTGGAACTGCTTGTCTGCATGATTCGTAGGAAGGATGAGCACACCAGACAGTGCCAGTTTATGGCTGATGTCCTCACATAACTCTGAGCAGTGCTTCCTTTCACTCTCCAAGCTGTCTAGATGACTTTTTGGTCTTTCAGGCTTTCAGGCCCCTACCTTACTTCTTTGTCTAACATAACGTCTACATCTCTCAGATGACTTTCAGCCCTGGATTGAAAAGAAGAGTCTAGAACTCTGTTCAAGTAGGGTGTTGGGGTTACTAGTTATACCACTCAGTAACTGCCTAGGCTGATGTCCCCAGGTGCTACCTGCCTGGAGAGGAAAGAACATGAGCGGCTCTAGTTTAGGGACCAGCGGTAAGCTTTCAGAGGACTCCTTCCAACGTCGTGGAGAGTGTGTTTCTGCTCTTAAGGCCCCTCTCCCTTGCCTCCTCATTCGCCACAGATTGTGATAACCTGACGTTGTGCCGATTCAGGCAGTAGACAGGATGAAGCAAAAAGTCCAAAGCACCTTGGTAGTCAACAAGATAGATGATTAGAGCTGACAGCCCCTAACACTGGGGACTTAGGTGGCGAAAATCCCCAATCTCTTTCCACTGAACTGAGCTTGAGATATGTGTCTGCATGTCCGAGGGGCTTAGCTACAAGGCTGGCTGTAATATCCTTCCCTTAAGGCACTAAAAACATCTGAATTTTGCTTCCTAATCATTAAAACGAACAGAAGTAAAGGGAAAGTAAATGTTCAACAGCATAAAGAACCAACAGAATTAAATATAGTTGATTGAGTTAATTTTAGAATGCCCACACCCTGATTTTCTACCACTTATTTATTTATTTATTCATTTATCTCTTTGGTCTGTTTATGAGTTTACCATTCTCTCTCTACAAGAAAAATTTTGGCCAATGACTTTGAACTCCTTTGGGTCTTCTAACCTTGGAGAGCCAGGAAACAGAGTTGGGTTCAGGATAGAGGGAGAGAAAGAATAAAAGATCAAGAAACTGGGAATCAGAGTGTCCATTGAGACACGTACTCCAGCCTCATTTCTCTTTGTCATTTTTGTGGGGCTTGCTGCTTAGGTTTGGAGGTCTAAGGCCTTCTGTGAATAACATTACATTTGCTCCATGGTTTCGGTGTAATAAGTGGAAAACACCTGAGGTGTGCTTTCCAAATGACTCCTATTTCTTATAAAATTATTGAATGTAACAAAAGATTATCCAGTATGAAACTATCTCATTTAAACCAAACCTTCCTCTTAAGGTACACCGTCACATAGGCACATACACATTCCTTTGGGACAGAGGGAGGCCACAGTACCTCAACCTTTCCATGGGAGCTTGATATGGTCCATGTGAGGGTGGATTGAAGCTTTCTTCCCAGCAGTCGCCCAGCCTAGCACTGGGGTTTGGATCTAGGGTGAGGTCCAGAGTCCCCAGGCAGAGACAGGACCCTCAAGCACCAGGAGAGCATCAGGACAGCATGAGCCCTGCATGGGGAGCAAGTGTCATGGCGCTGTGGAAGCTCAGTGTTTTCAAACTTGGTACACCCTACTAGTTTGGCTAGTATACATGCTGGCTCCATCAGTTCCACCTGTCAAACTGTAAAGGCACAGACTTTACATTTATGCAAATCAGGCAACTCTACTGTGTATATCCTGGTAGTACATGGTGGCCCTCCTGGAAACATTGGTATGATAAGGTATTACATGACTTTGAGTCATAATTTAACATATACACCATACTTTGAAGAGGCCATGGTTCATGTTGGGTCTGCAGGCATAGTTATTTGTTGTTGTGTAGTTTTTGCCCTGAGAGTGTTTGGGGTTTTTGTTTTGTTTTATTTTTTTTTTGTTTTAATCTTTATTGGAGTATAATTGCTTTACAATGTTGTGTTAGTTTCTACTGTATAACAAAGTGAATCAGCTGTATGTATACATATATCCCCATATCCCCTCCCTCTTGAGCCTCCCTCCTACCCTCCCTATCCCACCCCTCTAGGTGGTCACAAAGCACTGAGCTGATCTCCCTGTGCTATGCAGCAGCTTCCCACTACCCATCCATTTTACATTTGGTAGTGTATATATGTCAGTGCTACTATCTCACTTCGTCCCAGCTTCCCCTTCCCCCACCCCATGCCCTCAAGTCTGTTCTGTACGTCTGTGTCTTTATTCTTGCCCTGCCACTAGGTTCATCAGTACCATTTGTATTCGATTCCATATATATGCATTAGCATATGGTATTTGTTTTTCTCTTTCTGACTTACTTCACTCTGTATGACAGACTCTAGGTCCATCCATCTCACTACAAATAACTCAACTTCATTTCTTTTTAAGGCTGAGTAATATTCCATTGTATATATGTGCCACATCTTCTTTATCCATTCCTCTGTTGATGGATATTTAGGTTGCTTCTGTGTCCTGGCTACTGTAAATAGCACTGCAGTGAACATTGTGGTACATGTATTTTTTTAAAATTTAAAATAATTTTTTACTTATTTATTTTTTTAACATCTTTATTGGAGTATAATTGCTTTACAGTGGTGTGTTAGTTTCTGCTTTATAACAAAGTGAATCAGCTATACATAAACACACGTCCCTATATCTCTTCCCTCTTGCATCTCCCTCCCACCCTCCCTATCCCACCCCTCTAGGTGGTCACAAAGCACTGAGCTGATCTCCCTGTCCTATGTGGCTGCTTCCCACTAGCTATCTATTTTACATTTGGTAGTATATATAAGTCCATGCCACTCTCACTTCGTCCCAGCTTACCCTTCCCCCTCCCTGTGTCCTCAAGTGCATTCTCTTATGTCTGTGTCTGTATTCCTGTCCTGCCCCTACGTTCTTCAGAACCAC
>NW_006791458.1:2361993-2376618 GCF_000442215.2 Lipotes vexillifer | reverse complement strand
AATTGCTTTACAGTGGTGTGTTAGTTTCTGCTTTATAACAAAGTGAATCAGCTATACATAAACACACGTCCCTATATCTCTTCCCTCTTGCATCTCCCTCCCACCCTCCCTATCCCACCCCTCTAGGTGGTCACAAAGCACTGAGCTGATCTCCCTGTCCTATGTGGCTGCTTCCCACTAGCTATCTATTTTACATTTGGTAGTATATATAAGTCCATGCCACTCTCACTTCGTCCCAGCTTACCCTTCCCCCTCCCTGTGTCCTCAAGTGCATTCTCTTATGTCTGTGTCTGTATTCCTGTCCTGCCCCTACGTTCTTCAGAACCACTTTTTTTTTTTTTTTAGATTCCATATGTATGTGTTAGCATACGGTATTTGTTTTTCTCTTTCTGACTTACTTCACTCTGTATGACAGACTCTAAGTCCATCCACCTCACTACAAATAACTCAATTTTGTTTCTTTCTATGGCTGAGTAATATTCCATTGTATACATGTGCCACATCTTCTTTATCCATTCATTTGTTGATGGACACGTACGTTGCTTCTATGTCCTGGCTATTGTAAATAGAGCTGCAATGAACATTGTGGTACATGACTCTTTTTGAATTATGGTTTTCTCACAGCATATGCCCAGTAGTGGGATTGCTGGGTTGTATGGTAGTTCTATTTTTAGTTTTTTAAGGAACCTTCATACTGCCCTCCATAGTGGCTGTATCAATTTACATTCTCACCAACAGTGCAGGAGGGTTCCCTTTTCTCCACGCCCTCTCCAGCATTTATTGTTTCTAGAGTTTTTGATGATGGTCATTTTGACTGGTGTGAGGTGATACCTCATTGTGGTTTTAATTTGCATTTCTCTAGTGATTAGAGATGTTGAACATCTTTTCATGTGTTTGTTGGCAATCTGTATGTCTTCTTTGGAGAAATGTCTATTTAGGTCTTCTGCCCATTTTTGGATTGGGTTGTTTGTTGTTTTTATATTGAGCTGCATGAGCTGCTTATATATTTGGAGATCAAGCCTTTGTCAGTTTCTTCATTTGCAAATATTTTCTCCCATTCTGTTTGGGTTTTTATTGCTGTGGTTATTGTTGTTTTTGACACTCACATTTTAAAGGAGTGAGATTTCACATGATGATCTGACTTTTGTTGTTTCTTTTTTTTTTTTAATATGTTGTCTTTTGCCTTTTTTAAAAAATTAATTAATTTATTTATGGCTGTGTTGGGTCTTCGTTTCTGTGTGTGGGCTTTCTCTAGCTGTGGCAAGTGGGGGCCACTCTTCATCGCAGTGCGCAGGCCTCTCACTGTCGTGGCCTCTGTTGTTGTGGAGCACAGGCTCCAGACACGCAGGCTCAGTAATTGTGGCTCACAGGCCCAGTTGCTCCGCAGCATGCGGGATCCTCCCGGACCAGGGCTTGAACCCGTGTCCCCTGCGTTGGCAGGCAGGTTCTCAACCACCGCACCACCAGGGAAGCCCTGTTGTTTGTTCCTCTTATCACAAGATCTAGTTTCCCTAAGTCCTTACTAGCAGCAGCCAAACAGGAGCAGCCATTTGCTCTCCATTTAGCCCCCATTTCTGCCTGGCACAGTTCTCTGTCCTTGCAGCCTTGTCACTCTGCCACCTTGATTTAGAAGCCCCTGTTCTTCTCCTTGGTAAATTTGGTGGCCCCTAAGTCCCCTCCTGTAGAGTCTGGCTGGTCCAGACTGGTGATATCCAAGGCTCTATCTAAGGAAGGAACTTCCGAAGGACCACCTCAACTCTTCCCAGACAGTAGATCTGTTCTGGTGGCTGCCATCTACAGAGCTTGGCACACTGTGAACAAAGTAGACCCAGGATGAAGATCCAGGTTCTCTGATCCTTGGCGCAGACTATTCTCTGCTCCTTTTTATCTTATCATTTTGAGTGTGTTACGTTGGTGTGACATCTATTTCTCCCCCTCCCAGTGGAGGCCCCTTAGTATGTTTTCACTCTCCCAGCTAGTCAGTGGTCATGAATTTCACAAGTACTGAAAATGTGAATTGTCTGGGTTGCATCTCCCAGTTGGAGTCTATGGCAGTCAGTATTTTCCCAGGATGTTATCTCTCAGCAAGACTGAAGCCAAAAAGTGGCAAGCAGGCAATCAACAAGTATTAGTCTCCTCATCTTTGTTCCACTTTCTGAAGAAGTATTACATTTAATTCCTCTTAGAGCAGGTGACAGACATCTGCTTAAGTAAAGGGGGAATTTATTGGCTCCAGAAATCCAAGCATGAATATCAAGTCATGGGAAGGGCAGGGTCACAGCTGGGTCTTGGAAAAACTAGAAGCGGAAACTCAGCAATATCAGGACTCTTTGTTCGGTCCTCGCATCTACTATGACCTGCGTTGGCGTCGTCCTCAACATGGTAGAAAAATGTCCACCAATGTTTCCTAATTTTATACTTTCTGCTTCTGTCACTGGGGAATGACTTCCTCATTGTGAGTTCTCCAGAGCCTATGAAAATTCTCTGATTGGTCTAACCTAGGTCAGGTGCAAGTCCCTGAACCAGTCAGCCATGGCATGGGTGGGGAAGGAGGGAGGTACTCAGTCAGTGTGAATGAGTCAGCTGTGACCTGGGATGGCTTCTGTTCTACTAAGAAGATAGCTTCCCCTTGTGGAAGGGGGTAAAAGTGCAGAGCATAGTCCCAGAAAAGGAGGGAGGGAAAGCCTTGGAAGACTGTCTTAATCTGCTGGTGTTGCCATAATGAAATATCATAAACTGGGTGGCTTAAACAACTGACATTTATTTCTCATCGTTCTAGAGGCTGGAAGTCTGAGATCAGGGTGCTGGCATGTTTGAGTTTGGGTGAGAGCTTTCTTAATTGCACACAGCCGCCTTCTCTCCGTGTCCTCACTTGACTTTTTCATTGTGTGAGAGCCCAGGAGGGTGTGAGAGAGAGCACTAGCTCTCCAGTGTCTCTTCTTATAAGGGTACTAATCCCATCATGAGGACCCCACCCTCATAACCTCATCTAACTCTAATTACCTCCCTAAGTCTCCATCTGCAAATACCATCACATTGGGAGTCAGGGTTTCAACTTATGAATTTGGGAGGGCACAAACATTCAGTCCATAACAAAGAGTAAACATTGTATCCAGTGTATCTGCCCACAGGATCTTACAGTTGAGTGGGGGCTTAAGATTTATGTATAGAAGCATTGGTGATAAAAGACTGTACTGCATATAGCTGTGTCATTGATTATTTGGAGGAGGCATGTGAAGAGGGTGCTCATGTAATCAAGGATGACATCACACACAGTGCTGGCCTTCTCAGATTGGGATCTTGGGTTAGAAGGAGCTTGAATTAAAGCTGATCATTTTTCCTGGTGCCTCAGTTTTACTCAGAATTGGGTGTGGGAGGAGTACATTAAATCCAACATACAACACAGATACGTTATAAAGGGTAATATGAAATTTGTATAACCTTTAAGATAAAAGTACAGATTAGAAAATGAAGAAATTCAGGCTTTTTGGCCTGGGGTGCCAGTCCCCTTCCCAATACAAATTGGTACTTTACTGTGTCAATAAAACTTTGGTGAAGAAGTTTGAAAAGCCTGGAGGGGAACTGGGAGTTCTTGAACATTGTTTATTAAGAACTATATGGCCTTGGAGTACTTAGTAGCTCCTCTGGCCTAAAAGAATTTGAAGTGGGTGGGGCGGGATGAGACAGGCTATAGAAGGAGATCCCTGAGTTCCTTCTGACGACAGCATACTGTGTAGATTTTGTTTTCTATTTTACTTCTGGAAGCAGGATTTCTGCGGTGGCGCCGCAAACCAGATGAGGTGTACTTAGCTTATAGTTCTATAACCTCAGTTTTGGGATCTCCAGACTGTCCTTGTGATTTGCATATCACCTTCAGGACTTCCTAGGTAAATGTTGCTTAAGTAATGCAAATGAGTAGAACTATTTTGCTAATTAGAGGGATTAGATTTAAGGACACCGAGCCTCAAACAAGACAGACTAGAGAGAGAATGGAATTAGCTGGGATGAGGTCAATAGAGGTGGGAGGCCTGCGGGTAGCTTTTTTAGTGGAGAAAGGATTAGTTTGGAAACTTGAAGATCTCCCTAGGATGTGGCTCAGCAGCACCTACTTTGTTGTTTTTCCTCCTATTCCAATGGAAGCCCCACCTTCCTCGTCTAAGGCACACCTCTTTACATGTGCCCTGAGCACCTTCCTCCCATCCTTATGTTGGATCAGTTGATTGCCAGTAATTGTCACTTCTCTTGTATACTTGCAGCCTCTCCCTCTCTGCTGGTATCTTCTTCCATCTACATTAAAGGTGAGAGGCTCTTCTCAGCTGTCTCCCACGCTCTTGTTCATTCCCCTCCAGCCACACTAGCCTCCTTGCTTCCTGGCTTACTCCTGCTGCAGGACCTTGGCAGTTACTGCTTCTTGCTGGAATGCGTTTCTCCCAGATATTCGTTAAGTTTCCTTTCCTTTCTTCCTTCAAGATGTTGCTCAGTTGTCATCCTGAGCAACAGCATCCTGATGAAAACTTCCTTGGCCTTGAAATCAAGAATTTCTACTCTCCTTCCTCAAACTTATACACATCCCCACCTTTTTATCTCCTTGGTACTTATTATTATCTGCTTTACTATATATTTTTCACTTTTTAATCTTTATTCTCTTTCTCGCCCACTGGAATATAAACTACGTAGGACAGGGTTTTGTGTGTGTGTGTGTGTGTTTGTCTTCTGTTTACTAGTGGATTCCTAGGCCTGGCACATAATAGGGACTCTATAAATGTTCATCGAATGAATGAATTTAGTCACTTGAGTATCACCGCTACACTTTTTGCAAATATGTTTATTTTAATTGGCTCACTTTTTAAACTCAAATTGATTTTCTTACATGGAAACTTTATATCACTGTTATTAATGGAAAAACCAGTATCATTTTTTAGAAGTAAAAAGTATGCCTCAACATGTTTATAATAAATACATAGCTATTAAATAAACAAAAGTTTATTTCTGTATCACCCAAACTAAACTTAATTCCAGTGGTATTGAAATGACATTTTGGGGAACATTGCATTAAATGCCCATATTTCTTGAGGTTCTGCCCTAAATTGCCTTTTTTATATAGTATCCACGGGTCAACTTATCAGTAGCAAATGGTCTCATTTTCCACATTGTTCAGACAGCAATTCTCTGATACCAGCTGGGTGTCCTGTGATTTATTTCAATTCTGACCCTAACTACCTGGAGTTAGTGCAGACCCCATACGTTAAGGGCAAAGTCTTTGAGAGACTGCCCCCACTTCATACGCCAGCCACAAGTCTCAGGGACTACCCACACTTCTGAATGGCTATAAATTTAGGGGTTCCCATGACCCCCTCATATTCAATAATTAGCTAAAACAAATCACAGAACCCACTGGAAGTGCTATACTTAATGGTTGTAGTTTTATTATTAAGGATATAACTCAGGAACAGCCAAGAGATGCATAGGGCAAGATCTGAGGAGAAGGGAGGGACACAGAGCTTCTATGCCCTCTCCTCATGGAATCCAGGCACATCAACCTCCCATCACAGCAGTGTGCTCACCAATCAGGAAGCTCCTCTGAGCCTGGGTGTCCAGAGTTTTTAATGGAGTTTTATTATGTAGACAGGATTGAGTAAATCACTGGTCATGTAATTGAACTCAATCTCCAGCCCCCTTCCCTGATTGGGGGTTAGGCTGGCCCAAAGTTCCAACCCTCTAATCATGTGTTTGGTCTTTCTGGTGACCACCTCCCATCCTGACACCATCTAGAGCCCACCAAGAATCATCTCATTAGCATAGCAAAGACATTCCTGTCATTCACGTAATTCCAAGTTTTTTTTTTAATTAACTTTTATGGGATTATAGTTGATTTACAATGTTGTGTTAGTTTCTGCTGTACATCAAAGTGAGTCAGTTTTACATACAGCCACTCTTTTTTAGATTGTATTCCCATATAGGTCATTACAGAGTACTGAGAAGAGTTCCCTGTGCTATACAGTAGGTACTTATTGTTATCTATTTTAGATATAGTGGTACATATATGTCAATCCCAATCTCCCAATTTATCCCTTTGTGCCAGGAACTGGGGACAAAGACCAGATATATTTTTTATTATATCAGACACATATATACACATGAATCACAAATTCATTATCTCAGCTCATATCTCTCCTCTGAAATTGAGACTCTCAGATCCAGTTGCTACCTGGGTGTCTTTTTTAAGGATACCATGGTTCCTCTAATCTATCAATGTCTAAAAATAAAGCCCTCTCCCCATCCCACCACCCTATCCAACAGATATACTCTTCCTCCTGTATTTTCTCTTAGTAAATATCATATCGCCATCCACCCAGCTGCCCAAATCTGAAACCTGGGTTTTACCCTTATTTCTTCTAGCTCACATTCTATACTGTTCCCTCATCTTTGAATGTTAATTCTCTGTCTCCCCTTCCTGTCCTACTTATCTAGATTTCAGCTTAAAAGTCGTGGTGCCCAGGAAACCTTTGCTGGTCTACCAAGACTGGTTAGGTGTTCCCACACTTCCACAACCATGCCACTTATCACTCAGTGTAATAATTTCCTGTTTGTCTTTCTTGCCCACTAGCTTGGTGAGGGCAGTAATTGTGTCTATCTTACTCACTTTTGTATCCTTGCATCTGGCACATAGTTAGCACTCAGTAAATATATACTGAATGAATGAATGAATGAAACGATCCAAAATTGGAGCATTTCAAAATAAGATTTCTATATAATTCTTTTCTATACTAGTGATTACCCACTTGCTATAGGTGATGCTCTGGTTTAATCTTATTTTGAGAATTAAATGATTTATGTATTTCATAATACCTGGTTTATAAGTGTCTTCACTCATACATTTATTACTTAGCTATTTATTGAATATCTGCTGATGGGGGAAGCAGTGCCCTGGGGCTGGGGATGAGTGGTGACCCCGTCAATCTACTAGGAGAATCATATGTAAACAAATTGGAATAAAATATGATGGATCCTATGAAAGAGATATGAGCAAATTGCTATGGGAAATACTGAGAGTGGTAGATTGGATTACTATTCCCATGCCCTCTGCCACATACTTTCCAGTGCAAGTCACAAGAGTAGGCAGTATATATATTCTCATCCCATTCACTTGGGACTTGGTTATGTGACTTGCTTTGACCAATTAATTTAAGCAGAAGTAAAGTCACAATGTGCCAGTTCCGAGCAGACAGTTTAAGAAAATAAGTTTTTGTCAGATACCTCACAATTTGCCCGTAAAGAGTAAGTTCCAGGTAGCCATTGCTCTCTTGGCCTGAGTCCTGGAATAAAGACACATGGAGCAGATTTAAATTTAAGCCATGGATTGCAGTTTAGCTTAGGCTAGCTGAGAGGAGCCACTCCTCAGGCAACCCACATTCCCATAAACATGAAATAGATACTTTTTGTAAGCCAGTGAGATTGCAAAGGGTGGTGTTTTTTTGCATAGCATTGTCACAGCAGAAATCTGACATACACTGAGTATTCATCTAATGACTTTGGTGAGCGTATGAGGCATAAGGAAAAGGCTATGTGGCTGTAGATATTTCCCAGGACACAAAATGCCCCCAATCCCCTGCAGGTTGCAGACTGTTAAAGAAAAAGTCAATGCAGTGAACTCAATACTGTATTCCATACACCATGAAGCCCGGGATCCACACATGGCAAGATTTAAACACAGGGGCTTACTAAAGGGATCTGACCTATTCATACTGGAAAATCTATCTTGTATTCACAGATATTTCTCCCACAGCTTGAGTTTTCATAACGCAAACTAGACCATGTGGCATTGATCAATCAAAACATACAGTTTGTGCAGAACATTAGGGCTCTGATGTAACCACAGGGGAATTGGTACCACTTCAATGAGAAAAGCTGGTCTCCCAAGGCAGGGAAGCACATTGCTACCGGTCAGGGTATTGAGTTTCTCAGTGTGGGTTTTCTTTTGTTGGCCCTTCGTAGTTGTGAATTCAGCTACAATTTATTTCATTTTGTGCTAACAATGGATAGCAAGGGGATAAAACTGTGTAAAAGAAGCTCTTTAATTCCTAATCTCTTTTTCTCCACTGCTACAACTTTCTTGTGTTTTTGTTTTAAATGGGAAGCAGTCAAGGATAGTAGTTATGAGAAAGCCCTATGAATTAGACTTATTTGAATTAGACTTTGAATCCAGGCCCCATCAAGAATAGCGTAAAAATAAGCTCTCAGCCTCCGTTTCTTCATCTGTAAAATAAGGATAATAATAGTGCTTATCTTGGGATTATGAAGAGTCAGTGAAATAATCTTGTGAGGTTTAGCACAGTGCCTAGCAGACAATAAACAGTCAATAAATAATAGAATTTATTATAGGGAGAATTTTGTCAGTGCAGTTTTTCTTAGGAAAACAGCTGTTCATTATAGAAAGACAGGCTGTGACATGGCATTTACTTTGACTTTTTTACTATCGAAGAAAAAAAACCTCAGGACCCAAATCATGATTAGCTTTCTCCACTTTGGTTCTCTGAGAGGAATAAGGGTCAATGACACAGAAAGTTTGGACTCACCACAAAATGAACACTTCCGGAAGCTTCACTTGATTGAGGTCAAAATAGACTGGGCTCTCTTGTAACGAACTGTGGACAAGTTTCCAAGTGCACTTGGGATCCTTCCACACATACCACACTGGAGTGACAGCAACTGTGCTGTGGAGCGGCCAGGGTGAAATGTTTCTCCAGTGAATTTGCCAGGAAGATAAGGAGAACATTCCAACAGCTAATGTGTTGCCCAAATGGCAGGTCACCTCATTCTCAGGTCTACTTTTTTCCTGACTGCAGAGAACACCAGGGTGGACAGCCTTGGGTTTATGGAAAATGTGGTTGCCAAGGAAAGTTAATTCTCTCAGAAACTACAAGTTGATAATGGTTCAGATTTTCAAGAAAGAATTTGTTATAAGACATATGTGACTGTTTATCTTGAAAGATTCTACAGCGTGTGCAAGTGTGTGCGTGCATGCACATCGCTGGTACCTCTTGTTTGAAATGAGCAAGCAATTGTAACTTACAAATTATATGAATCAGCCATTTGAAATATGTCTCAAATTCCTCCCCTGGAGAAATAGAATATTTTCCCCACCACCCAGGCATTCTGTTTCCAATTCCATTTACTTTCTCTCAGCCACTTCAGAATGCGTTGAACTCAAGTGAAGCTAGAGAAATTTACAAATTTATTGTCTTTAATACAGAGCTTGGGACTTGCTCCCTTTGGGAGGGAACAGTATATATATGCATGTATGTATGTGTGTGTGTATATATATATATATATATATATATATACACACACACATATATACTCTTGAGTTCACTCAGAAAAGAAATAATTAATTTAATGTGTAATCCTAGAGCAAAGATCAATATGACTCACCTGAAAAATTAACAAAGGATCACAGTAAAAATCCACTTTATTTTTCTAAAAGAAAATGTAAGACATTTTACCTCGCCAAGAAAAAAAGGATATATATGTGTGTATATATATAATTATTCAATAAATAAGATAAATTTTAAATATGTACATAGTAAGCATACCTCATGGAAGAGAAGTGGGAGAGAAAGTAAAGAACAGAAGAAAGAGAAAAAGGGGAAGAAAAAGGCATAGGGAGAAAGAGTAAAAGTGAAAAATGAGACGGATACAGATGACACAAATGCATAAATGTAATACCAGACATTTTCAGAGGGTAGCATTACTCTCTAATACTATTCTAAGGCAGCTATTAAGTTTCCTAATGCTGGGCCCCAATTAGGACATTTAATTTGGGTCTCATGCTCTGTGGCCTGATGAAATTTAGTAAGTGGTTAAACCCAGTCCATGGTCCAGGGTTTCTCCTGCTCTGCAGTAGAATCTGATTGGAGATGGATGGTATTCTCTTGAATTTAGTAACTGCTGAGAGCAGTTTGTATCCCTCTTTAAAGAGACAGTACTGGATGGCAGATGAGATTAAATTTTCTTTATATATAACCATTCTGTTTTATTTGTTACAATAAGCAGGAATTTCTCTTAAAGAAAATAAACTTGTAAAACAAAAGCATCTCACACATACACACACCTAGAAAGGCAATCAATCGGAGAAGACCTCATAAAAGGGACTAAGAAGGAATGTCTGGGGTTGAGGCAGGAGGAAATCCAGAAGAGGTGGTGTCACCAAGGGAATAGTTTACCTACATCACCTGTACTTCTACTTAATTTTTTCCTGTAGTTTTGCTGAGGTATAATTTATACATAGTAAAATGCACACATCTTGAACTGTACAGCTCCATGTCTTTTTATCAAGTAAACCCATGTAACCACCACCAAGATCAAGATAGCGAATATTTTCATCTCCCCAGAAAATCATCTCATGCCCCTTTCCAGTTAATATACTTTCCCCCGCACTCCCCAAAGTAGTCAATAGTATCCTCACTTCTATCCCAATAGACCAGTTTCCTCTCCTCTTTAGCTTCATGTAAGTGGATTCAAATAGTGTCTAATCCTTTGTGTTTCACTTCTTTTGCTCACCCTACCCTTAAAAAATTCATTCATGTGGCTGCAGGTATCAGTAGTTCACTCCTTTTGCTGAATAGTAGTCCATTGTATGAATATGCAACATTATTTATTCTCCTGTTAACGGACATTTGGGGATGTGATGAATAAATGCACTATGAACATTCTTTTACGTCTTTTTATATCCACTATTTCTCTTTGGTACAGACTAAGAGTATAATTACTAAGCCATAGAGTTGGTGTCTGTTTAACCTTGTGAGAAGCTGACAGTTTTCCACAGTGTTGTGTTAGTTTATGCTCCCATCAGCAATTTGTGAGCATTCCAGTTGTCCCATGTCCTTACCAACATTTGGTACCATTAGTCTTTTTAAGTTTAGTCATCCTAGTGCCTGTGTAGAGTGGTTTCTCATGGTGGTTCCAATTTGCATTCCCTTGATGGATAATATCACTGACCCCATTCATATGCTTATTGGCCATTCAGATACTTTCTTTTGTGAAACGCCTGCTATAGTTTTTTTCCTATTTTAAAATTTTGTGTTTTTATTTTTAAATTATTCATTTGTTGGAATGTTTAATACATTTATGTTAATACAGTTACCAATAATTTACTCTCTTGCTATTTGTCCATCCACTTTTCCTGTCTTCTTTGGGGTTGGTCAAGTATTTTCTGTTTTTCCATTTCATCTTCTCGAGTGGCTTTTGCCTATATGTCTTTGTATTAGTTTTAGTAATTAGTCATCTAGAGATTATAATATTTATCCTTTAGTTTATCACAGTCCACCTTAAATTACTAGTATACCAATCTGTAAACAATGTTAGAACCTTATAAAACTATTAATTCTGTTTACCCCTCTTCTGCCTTTTGTCATCTGTTTTACTTCTGATATAAACCTGAGGCTATATTGTTATACATGCTTTAAACAAAGTCTTATAGAGAAAAATTTTTTAATCTTCCTCTATATTTATGCACATACTTATCCTTTTAAGTGCTTTTCATTTCTCCCTGCAGCTGTGGACTTAATCTGGATCATTCCTTCTTCAGCCTGAAGACTTTCTCTAGCTTTTTGTACTGCAGGTCTGCTGATCTGCTGATTGTAAATTCTCTCAGTTTTTGATCGTCTGAACACGTTTGAATTTTGCCTTCATTTTTTTGTTATTGTGGTTGTTTTAATTAATTTATTTTTTTGGCTGCGTTGAGTCTTCATTGCTGTGCGCGGGCTTTCTCTAGTTGTGGCGAGCGGGGGCTACTCTTCATTGCGGTGCGTGGGCTTCTCATTTTGGTGGCTTCTTTTGCTGCGGAGCATGGGCTCTAGGTACGCGGGCTTCGGTAGTTGTGGCTCGCAGGCTCTAGAGCACAGGCTCAGTAGCTGTGGCACACGGGCTTAGTTGCTCTGCAGCATGTGGGATCTTCCCGGACCAGAGATGGAACCCGTGTCCCCTGCATGGGCAGGCGGATTCTTAACCATTGCGCCACTGGGGAAGTCCCTTGCCTTCATTTTTGAAGGATATTTTCACTGAGTAGAACATTTTAGATTCAGTTTGCTTTTTCTTTCAGCACATTCAAGATGTTGTTCTATTGTTTCCAGTGAGAAATCAGTTGTAATTGATGTTGATATTCCCATAAATGTAATGATTTTTTTCCTCTCGCTGATTTTAAGATTTCCTACTTATTTTAGATATTTTAGAAGTTTGACTATAATGTACCTAAGTGTGGTTTTTCTTTGTATTTATTCTGTTTTGTCATGCTTTTAAACTGTATGGGTTGAAGTATTTCATCTGTTTTGGAAAATTTGGGGCCATCATCAATTCAAATATTTTTTCTTCTCTGTTCTCTCTCTTTACTCCTGAGATTCCAATTACACTTATGTTAGTTGAATTGATATTTTTCCACAGGCCTTTGATATTGTTATTTTTTTCACTTTATTTTTCTCTCTTTACTTGAGTTAAGTAACCTCTGTTGACTTACCTCCAGTTCACTAATGCTTTATTCTGCTCTTTCCAGTCTGCTGTTAAGCCCGTCCGAAAATTTCCTTTTCCTAAGATACAGTATATTTTAGTTACAGAATTTCTATTTGGTTCTTCTGTAGCGTTTTCATTTATTTGATGACATTCTCCATCTCTAACCCCATTGACTCATTTTTTTCCTCTAAATTCTTTAACGTATTTATAATAATTATAAGTCCTTCTCTGAAAATTTCATCATATGGCTCACCTGTGGGTCTGAGTCTGTTGATACGTTTTTACGTCTTTTAACTATGGGTCACCTTTTCCTGCCTCTTCACGTGTCATAGTTTTTTTTTATCGTATGCCAAACATAGTAAGTAAAAGACCAGGAGAGACTGAAGTAGTTGATCATTTCCTCCAGAAAGGGCTGACCCTTTTGTTTCACATGCAGCTGTTATGAGAGGCTGATCTCATCAATCTAATTAGCATTTGAGCTGAATTGAGACTAGATGGCCAGTAGAATTAGTTTTAGTTCACCTCTGATTTAAATGTCTTCAGGGAGACTGGCACCCCCCCTACACTCAAACAGGGTTTGGGGATGTAAGCACTCTAAGACCATGGGATCTCTCTCTGCTTTCCTCACTTTATTCTAGGCTTTCTGATAATTCCACTTATTGAATGAAATGCCCATGGGGGAAAATTGGTGGTGGGGAGGGCTAACTCTGAGTCTGGGGCTCTTCCAGATTCCAGTGTGCCATGCCAGCCTTTGCACAGCCTTTAAAAGCTTGCCTGATTTCTCCTTGTTCCCACAAAGCTGCTCTGCCTATAGCAGTCCTGCTTCTCCCCCAGACTCAGCAACTCCCTATAGATTGAAATGGTCTCCAGTCTGTGCTCATCTAAAAAAAGTTTTTCTCCCTGTCTGCATTTCAGTTTATTTAGATCTTTCTTTTCATTTACAGACTTCAAAGGCTTTAAAGAGAAGTAAGATTTTTTTTTTTTTTTTAGTATACCTGGGTTTTTGTTGTTGTTATGGAGAGATGGTGTTTTATGAACCTCAGTATCCTAACTGATAGTAGAATTCTCGAATTTGATTCTGTTGAGTTAAACAACAGATTCCTTTAACAACACATTTTATTTTAAAAATAAGGTGATTAATGATATATGAAGTTATAATCCACTTGCAGATGATTTTTCCCAACTGTAGTGCCCAAAGCCAGCTAACCTTCAAGATCGTACTTCCTTGCCTCCTTGAGAGGTTGACATAGAGATGATATGAAAGACCTAATTTATAGAAGGGAAATGAAGGGTAACTAATATTTGTTAAGTGCTGGGATGTAGTGTGTCCCTAAGAGCTCTGCTTGGCCCTTTACATACCATAATTCTTTTAATGCAAAAATATTTATTGGGCATTTACACTGGGGTGGAGGAAACTGGTAGCGCTGGAGTTTGCGTGGGAACCACAGGATCCAGATTCCAGCCAGGGAACACGGATAGAGATGAGGAATAGGTCTTTCTGAGGGAGGAGGGGAGCCAAGTAGTTAGTGCTGGACTTGGGAATGAATTTACTTGTTCCTGATTTAGTGTGTACCAGGAGCCAGGAAATGAGGCATCTGGCCCCCGCACGTATGATGTACACGCTGATGCTTGCTTCCTTGTTCAAAAATAGGACCCCGTAGGCGCCACCACAGTGGGAATCTCAAACGTAGGACAATCTCACAAATGTGGAATGCTTAGCGACCCTGAATTTCTCACTACATTACGGACATTTCACTTACTTTCTCTGTTCTGTTTCCTGGGAAAGATTTTGTTTGTCATGGAAATAATGACACCACATGGCAGTGCCCTAAGGTGAAGGGCTGACTTCGATGCTTTTAATGCAGCTTGGGCACAACTGATGAAATTGTGGGGAAGCTACATTATTCTCTGTGGGAAATGGTACACTCTGAGTGATGTTCTCCCATAGTTACAGTGATGCCTGCTGAAGAGAGAATGAGCAGTTTCTTCCTGCTCTTGTCACTTAGCCCTTATTTCCACTCTGTGCAATTTCACTTGCCATACATTTTCTCCCCTCTCCTCTTCCTTTTCTTCTGACGTCCCACCCCCTTCTCTTCCCTTTCTTTTTTTCCTTCTTTCCCT
>NW_006791458.1:2357272-2361637 GCF_000442215.2 Lipotes vexillifer | reverse complement strand
CTTTCCCTATAATCATAAGTCCTGTTGGTTTCACTAATATTCCTTTATTCCTAACTTGGGGTGATCAGTGTTATCTTATTATCTTCTTATGCTTTCCATAGTGCACTTATATTTTTCAAAGCCCTTTGGGATGTAATAATAATAACTATGATGATGATAGCTAATACTCGTATAGTGCTTACTTTTGTTGGTTGCTGTTGTAAGTGCCTTACATGTATTAAGTCATCAAAGCCTAACAAATCCTTTTGAAACAGGTATTATTTTTATCCTCTCTTTGCAGATGGGGAAACTCAGACACAGAGAAGTAATTTGCTCATTCAGTTTACAAGTGGTGGAACTGTGATTTTAACTCAGGCAGTCTAGCTCCAGGGTACATGCTTCTTAGCACCATCCTAAATCATCTCTCATTTAACCTACCTTATAATTCTTATCCTAATCCCATGGGAGGATGCTACTCTTCTTACTTTAGAGATGAAGAAATGGAGGCTAGAACTGACCACAGCACTCCGAAATGAGGGACTTGCAGTAACTTTCTGAGGAGAATAGGTGTTCAGCCTTGGGGGTGGGAGGGAAGTATGTGTGTGTACTTGTGTGTGTGTGACCTTGGCGCGTTCGTTGTTAAGGAAAGATCCCTCCCTTACATCTTTATTCCAGGCCAAATGTAGCAGTTGGGATACTTTGGTCTGAAAATAATAGAAAACCTAACTAACAACAACTAAAATCATAGTTAGATTTATTTCTCATGGAAAAAAATGCAGAAGTCCCAGGGATGGTTGGTAACTCAACAAGGTCATTAGAACCCAGGCCTTTCCATTCTCCCATCCTCAGCATTTTACTTTTTCACCCTCATCCTGGAGGCCTCATGAATGCAAGGTGGCTGCCTCAGCTACAAGCATCACATTTTCTTCTAACCATACAAAGACAGAAACAAAGTCAGCTAAGATGTTGAGAAATTGCCTTGTGTGTCTCTCTCTCTTTATCAGGTGGAGATAGCGGTTGCTCCCAATACAGTATGCTGAGTATCTCTCAGCATACTTCCCCTTCCATTTCATAGACTGGTACTCGACCATGTGGCCTCAAGGAGAGGCTGCAGAGTATCTGCCAAAAAGAGGATGAGTTTGCCATGATTGAATTAGCAGAAGCAATCATGATTCACCTCTCATGGCTGTGTACTTCACAACCCAAACAAATCAGGGTTCAGTTAGTGCTATATTGTGTGCATGGTAATTTACTTTAAAATGCTTCAGTATAAGTGGTGTGATGTGTATGTGTGCAAGTTAATATTAATCAGCACTCTAGGAATGAGTGGTTAATTAGTATATGAAGAGTCCTTATCGGAATGATTACCTTTGGGATAGTTAATTAGCATAAGGAATGTTAGGAATAATATTTTATTGGTGAAATGAGTTGTGTTTAAGATCAGTTAGGAGTGAGGTAGCAAGACCCACAAACTGTGCACGAACAAGGTAGAAGAAATGAACATGCTCAGCTGTCAGTACCAGAGGTGGAAGTTCTGGAACCCCTTGGCCTGCATCCTTCTGTGGAGGAGCCCCCTACCTGGTCTGGTGATGAGGCCTCTGATTATGCTTGAAGGGCATCTGTTTCTGAGGGAGTCGCTCCTGCAAAGGCCTTGCCAGGGAACCTAAAGGCAGAGAGAGGAGTAGTCTCTCCTTAGACACAGAGTGTTTGCCTTCTTGCTAATAAACATCTGCATGCTTGGTGATTTTTGCCTGAGACTTGATTTTCCTTGAAGATGCCACCATGGAACAAGGTTGCAGGAATAGGACTATTTCACCTCCTCCGGCCTCTAACCACCAGAGGCTACCAACACACGCTAAAAGGAAACTGATATTTGCCAAGCGGTCCAATTAGCTTAGGTCTGTTCACTTGAGTCTGCCAGGGAAGAAAAGGTGATGGCTGTTGATGGGACCACCAGACCAATATGTCACATATAACAAGGTTTTAAACAGAGATCATTTCAAGGAAGGACCACAATACAAGAGAAATGAAATTCCAAAGTGAGATGATAAACCAAAATACAACATAAAAAAATAATCAGTTTCAGGGTACTGAATGATCAAGAGTCGAGTTGGAAGACACATTTGTGACAAACCATCTCTGGATTGATCTTATGCTGTTTGGTGAGTCCCACCTTCCAGAGGGAGAGGTGGGGGGTAGTTTACCCCTTACCTCAAGTGTAAGGAGAGAGCTTTGTCAGAACCTCTTGGCATGGTGATATATGTCCCTTGGAGATGTGATAGGCATGACAGACTAATGTTTGATACACACATGAGAGATCTGAAGGATTTCTAGGGGGAGATGTCAAGGCAGAAGGAAATGGGAGTTGCTACTGTATTGGGAGCAACCGCTGTCTCCACCATTGGCAGGTGAAAGGTACATGGATACTGGGGACCAGATGTAGAATCCATGGTAGGAATTTTTGCATGGGGCTATCGAAAAAGGAATCTTGCCCCCAAAAGCTTCTTCCAGAAAACAAGTTGCCCCAACAGAGAGCCTGTATGATGTGTCCCTTCAGAAAATAAACTGAAGCTGAGGAGGGCAGTGGGGAACAATCACATGAAGGAGAGAATTTGCCTGAATCATGAGAATAACAGACAGAGGGACACAACTGGAGAGCCAGAGTGCTCAGAAAATAAAGAATGGGTGTAAACCTCTGGCAGGCCCAGAGATCCCAGAGTCATCTTACAACAGTTCCAGAGAAATAAGTACTTTCCTTCTCCTCCTCCATCTACCTCCTTCCATCCCTTTCCGTTACTCCAACCGTGGGGAAAACAGAAGCCACGGTTAGCAGTTTGAGGAAAGAGAAGTAGAGAAAGAAATGAAAAGGTGACCCCATGCCCATTCAGGAGGCAGGAGGCTGGCCTGTGGCTGTGGCCCCACTTGAAGGAAAGGAGAAAGAAACCATGTCTCGTTTATAGTCCACTTTTGATTATCACAAGGGCATAGGCATCTTAAGTACCCAAATGAGACCATGTTTTCTAGTTAAGGTGGTGTTAGGACTTGTATTTACCCAAGAGTGTTACAGAAAGTCATGGGCCTGCTGGAGTTTCCATCTGGGTCACTGAGTATATTTCAAAGGATTGAGGGAGCCTCCTCAGATGGCATAAAGGGACACCCTCTCCTATTCCTTCCCCGGGTCTTTATTACCTCCTTTGCTCTTCACCCCAGCCTTCCATTTCTTCTTTATCTTGGTTTCTAGATCAGTTATCTATTGCTGTGTAACAAATTACCACAAACTTGGTGACTTAATAAAAGCACATATTTGTCATCTCATCATTTCTGTGGGTCAGGAGTCCAGGCCTGGCTTAGATGGGTGCCTTTCACAAGGCTTAAACTGAGGTGTGGCGGGGACTGTGATCTCTTCTCAAGGTTCCACTGAGGAAAGATTGGCTTTTAAGCTCATGCAGCTGTTAGCAGAATTCAGTTCCTTGTGGCCTACTGGTCTAAGGGCCTCACATTTCTTGCTGGCTGATAGATGAAAGCTACCCTCAGGATCTAGCCATTTCTTTGTAGAAGGCTCTGCCCTCAGTTCTTTGCTGCATGAACCTTCTGATCATGGCCACTTGCTTCACCAAAGCCTGCAGGACAGAGTCTGTTTTGCAAGACTGGTGTTACAAGCTTTTGTAATGTAATTGCACGTTTGACATCCCAATACCTTTGGCATCGGTTCTATTGGTTGGAAGCAGGTCACTGGAGAGCTTATACAGGGTGTGAATACTAGAAGGCAAGGATAGTTGGGGGGACATCTTGGAGTGGGTCCACCACAGCTTCTACTGTCTGTACTTTGTGCAGCAGTAGCTTGGGAGACAGGGATGGGAAAAGTTGCTAAAACAGCTTCAAGGTGGAATGTCTACTAGTCAAATATACTGTCCTATTGTTGAGGCCAAACAACTCATGCAGTGCACCTCCAGTGGATGATTATGGTAGAAAGTGTCTGTCCCTTCTCTCAGTTTACTCCAGATCTCCTGCTGTGCCAGCTTGGAGTGTTCCAAGCCTCAGAAAAGGCTGGGTGTGGGCTCTAGTCAAGGCAAGGGCTGAGAGGGTAAGAAAAACCATCGCAATACACTGACTTATATGAAGCACCTGCTAAAGGCCAGGCTTGTGCAATGCTCTTTACATGTATTCTTTTAAATAGTCCTCACAACCTGATGAGGGAGGTACTCTTATTAGTCCCATTTTACAGATGGAAAAAATGGAGGCTTAGAAAGTCTGAGTAACTTGCCTGTGGTGAGTGACGGAGCCAGGACTTGAAATGAGATCAGTCTGCTTCCGAGCCTGCTCTTACCACCGCCTTAAAGAAAGTGCAGGCACCTCGACAAGTGGAGGGAGCCTGCAAACCGCTCT
>NW_006791458.1:2292503-2357177 GCF_000442215.2 Lipotes vexillifer | reverse complement strand
CGCTCTTCACTGAGAATCGGGAGGTCTGGGTTCCCATGCAGTCCAATCTCTTATAATCTATGTGATTTGGAGCTCCTTACTTGGCCTCCTTGGGTTTCTTTTTCAGTCTGTAAAAAGGGAATCATAAACAATTTCATTTTCTATATGCAAAAAAATGAACCTTGACCCTTACCTTACACTATGCACAAAAATTAGCTTAAAATGGATCAAAGTCCTAAATGTAAGAAATAAAACTATAAAACCTAAGTCAGGCAGAAATTTCTTAGATGTGCTAGCAAAAGCAAAATCTATCAAAAAAATTGATAAATTGGACTCCATAAAAATTAAGAACCTTTGCTTTTAGAAAGACATCATTAAGAAAACAGAAAGATAAGTCATAATCTGGGGAAAATATTTGCAAAATATATATCTGATAAAGGACTTGAATCCAGACAGTAAAATAACTTCTTATAGCTTAGTAATAAAACAACCCAGTAAAAAATGGCAAAAGATTTGAATGGACACATTACCAAAAAAGATACTGGAATAGCAAATAAGCATATGGAAAGATGCTTAACATCATTGGACATTAGGGAAATTCAATTAAAGCTGCAGTAAGATATCTCCACAAGTTCACTATGCCATATATTAATTATATCTTTGAATCTTTACCAAGACCTTTTAAGTGAGGCTCTTTTTATTTCCATTTTACAGATAAGGATACTTACTTGTGTTAAATGGAGACTCAAGTTCACATAACTAAGATGCAGGGCAGCAGGCTTAAAACTCAGCAGTCTGGTTCCAGTGCCCAGGTGCCATCATGACTCTGTTATTCCACTCCAGTGTCAGTTCCTAGAGGACAAGGACCTTGTCTGTCTTGTGCACTGCTGGAGCTCCAGCTCCTTGCAGGTGGTAGACACTCAATGTTGCTTATTGAATGAAAGCCAGTCAGTGCATGGTGGGGCTCAGGCAGCACTTTTTCCTACCATCAAAGAACCTTTGTGGGCAAGTCATACCCACTATGATTTGTGATGCCCTTTTATGATACTTTTTGTTTGGTCTCAGAAAACTCTATACCTAGTCTTGGGTGGGTCCTTTCCACCTTCTTCTCCCTTCCTCCCCTCCTTTTCCCCTTCATTCATCTTCTCCTTCTTCTTTTCCTTATTTCCGATGGGGTAGTGTGGCTTTACCTCACTCTGTCCATTGGCAGAGGACACATGGTGATTCTAACCTGCAGGACCAGCCGTGGGGCTCCCTGGATCAGCATCACCAGAGTATAAGTGTGCATACCGTTGAGGCTGCCTGGCCTGCCCCGAGGCCCTGTTCCACACGTGGCAAGCCTCTGTGGGCCTTCACTGCCCTGAACTATGAGGCCCATCCCTTTTGATCCATGGAAGGTTTGTCAGCTCAAAGTCCATCCAGTGAGGAGCACAAAATGCTCCTTTCTAAGAGAGGGCACAGAAGGGTCTAAAAACAGCCCTTGTGGAGAAGGGAGACAGCAGGGTCCAGGTCAGGTAGGACCTGGCACTATGCAAGCTAGCTGGGAACTGCCATTATCTGGCTGAAGATAGGAGAGAGGGGAAACAAAGTCTGCTTCCTCCCCTGCTGAAAAGGGAGGATGGGGGTTAAGCTGGGTTTGCTTTTAACTCTTGAATCAACATTGAGGCTGCCTTGTCTGCCAGGCCATATGGTTTGCAGAGGGACAGCCACAGACTGGGTTTTGGCAGATGGAGGGAGCTATGCTGAAAATGACAGAGTCTAGCAACTGGGGAGGCAAGGGGGCTGGAAGGCGAGAACATGGGGAGGAGGCTGGGAGCAGGAGGAAAACCTCAGGGAGAGGCAGGAGGCAAAGCAAAAGGAAACATTTTTGGATAAATCTGGTAAAGAAAGGGGGAAAATATTATTTGTCTTAAGGGGAGAATATCAAGGAGCCCTGAATAAGGATGCTTGCATGGCTGCACAGTAATTCCCAAGCTGCTGCTGCTTTTTTTTGCCACATTTCTGTGCTACCTATACTATATTTCGTTAATGTTTGTCTTTATACTGACTCTTGAAAGTTTTAAATAAATTAATTTAAACAGGAAAATGTCATCACTGCCACATGTGGAAAGTTTGTTGTAATTGGATGGTGATCATAATCATAAGGAAAAGGAAGACAATATAGTAATATTAAATTCTAACTAGATACTATTGCCTGCTGAAGACTCTGGTCTTGGACCTCCTCTTCCTTAAAAAAAAAGGGGGAGGGTATTAACAGTGTTAAAAACAATAGCATCAAACTGGGACTTCTTCTTTGATACGATCAGGAAGTTTGAAAAAGTAACAATTTTCCTCACTGTGTGAGTCAGTGTTGTTCAATGCAGTAGTATATCAGTGATTCATGTTTCACTGGAGCATTTCAGAAAACCATGAGGGAGAGGGCAGAACCAACAGGGCTTTAGGAATTAGGAGATGGGGGTTTCAGTTCTACCTCTGTCACCATCATCTTGGACACATTGCTTTACTATGGGTCTCAATTTTCTCATCTATTGGGAGGAATAGAGTTGAACATCCCAAGAAATAGCAAATTGGTTTCAGCTTTTGGAGTTACATATTGAAAAGATTCTGAAGCTGTATTCAAGCTTAGTGTGGGAAAGAATGCCATAATAGATTAGTGATGTCTGCACAGGTGCAGAGCTGGAAATGGTGAGATGAATGTTGGCCATCTGCTATTCCTAGGTTAGAAGGTCTCTAGGGTACCCCCTGATTCTGACAGCCTGTCATTGCATGATTTATATAATCAACCAAGAACATACTTGGCTTGCTTATTTGCTCATATTTGATGGCAAAGTATGAAGCAAGACAATTTTTGTAAGTGATAGGCACACAATTCAGTTCAGTCCAAAACTCATTGAGCACCTGTATTATGCCAGGCCCTGAACTGGGGATATAAAGATGAATAATAAGATTTAGTCCCTCTCCTGGAGGAGCTCACAGTCCTGCCCAGTGTAGGGAGGGTTGGTGACAAGACACATAAATAGATTTCATGTAGGTTTCAACATGATGTAGTAAGTACTATGTTAGAGGTACATGGGACCTGCTGGAGCAGCTCAGAGCACTCGATCAGACGTTCCCTAGAATCATATCCTGACCTGAGGGGTAATGAGGTCAGCACTCTGGCAGTTCTCAGGGGTTCATGGAATCTGACTGTTACAGGTTGAATTGTGTCTCTCAAAAAAGATATGTTGAAGTCCTAACTACTGGTACCTGTGAACGTGACCTTATTTGGAAATAGGGTCTCTGTAGATTGTTATGAGCTGAATTGTTGTGCTCCCCTCCCCGCCAAAGAAAAAAAAAAGGTATGTTGGAGTCCAAACCCCCAGTACCTTAGAATGTGACCCTATTTGAGGATAGGGTTTTTATAGAGGTAATTAAGGTAGAATGACATCATTGGGGTGGGCCCTGATCCAATATGACTGATGTCCATATAAAAAGGGGAAACTTGGACACAGAGACAGACATGTATAGAGGGAAGATGATGTTAAGAGACACAGGGAGAAGATGGTCATCTAGAAGCCAAAGAGAGACCTAGAATATATCCTTCCTTCATGGCCCTGAGAAGGAACCAATCCTACTAAAAACTTGATTTTGGACTTCTAGTCTCCAGAACTGAAAGACAGTGCAATTCTGTTGTTTAAGCCACTCAGTTTGTGATACTTTGTTACAGTAGCCTTAGCAAATTAAAACACTAAGACTGGTGTCCTTATATGAGAGGAAATTTTTGAGAGACACACAGGGAAGAACACCATGTGACAACGGAGGTAGAGATTACAGTGATGCATCCACAAACCAAGGAATGCCAATGATTGCCAGCAGCCACCAAAAGCTAGGAGATAGGCATAGAACCAGTTGTCCTTCAGAGCCCTCCAGAAGGAACCAGACTTGCCAACACCTTGACTTCACACTTCAAGCCTCCAGAACTATGAGAGAATACAATTTGTTTTAATCCACCCACTTTATGGTGATTTGTTATGGCAGCCCTAGAGACTAACACACCGACCCTTTATCTTGCCCTCTCCTTCCACGCCATCCCACCTCTTATTCCTCTTCCTTTGGAAAAGGTACTCACAACATAGCTTATGAATGCCATCAAGATGAACACAATGTTTAGTAGGTGAGAATGTGAGGAGATTGTACCTTCGAAATGTTGACCTATAGTTTTACCCCGTGTTTTATGTAACCACTACCACTTTTCCCTATGCCACCCTTCACATTTGGACAGCTGGATGCCAGCTCTCATTGCTTCAGAAGAGTGCACAAGTAGGTCTTGGTTTTGAGTTTACAGGGTGAAGCAGAGAAGCCTTACGATGGGAGGAAGAGAACAGAGCAGTGATCAGTGTGGGCAAATAATCAGAGATAGATGAGAACAGGGCCCTCTCATTGGGTGCCACCTGGGTACCGGGCTGTGGCACTAGGTTGAGCCCTCCTCAGCCCTACTGTGGCCTGTGCAAGACCCCTGAAGCTCAGACACAATCCAGGGGAGACCAAGGGAGGAGAGAGATGCAGGCTTGACTGATACTGCTTCCACCTCTAGCGGAATGAGATGTGTACTCTGGGGCGCAGGGTGAGAAGAGGGACCCAGAATATAAATGAAGTTCAGTTTAGAAAACCCAAAGTGGCTTTTTTTACACTCAAAGATTGAGCAGAGAGATGTATATCTGCCACAAGAAAGTGACTCTTTTCTTTCCCCAGAGGGGAAATATGCTCAGACATGATTTGCATATTTGAGCTTGTATTTATTTTTATTGTTTTTTTGGTAAATTTATAGAAGTAGAACATGTATCAAAGCAAAAGTACACACAGCTTGACTAATATTCACAAAGTAAACTCGCCCATGTAACCAGCACCCACACAGCAGAATGTGACTAGCATTGCAGAAGCCTTCGCACACCCCCTTCCAATCACGCTAATTCCCCCTAGTGGGTGACCACTCTCCTGACTTCAAACAATCATTCAGAATGTTTTCTTTTCTTTTCTTTTTGGCCGTGCCACGCACCTTGTGGGATCTTACTTTCCTGACCAGGGATTGAACCCATGCCCTCGGCAGCGGCAGTGAAGGTGCAGGGTCCTAACCACTGGACCACCAGGGAATTCCCTAGAATGTTTTTAAACTGTATATACATGAGATCAATCAAAAGGGTAGTCTTTTGTGTCTGACTTCTTTTGCTGGACATGTCTGTGAGATTCATCCATGGTGTCACATGTAGCTGTAGTTCATTTCATGCTGTGACTATAAGGTGTTTCCCTGTATGACTATTCCAGGATCTGTGTATCCGCTCTGCTCTAGAGAGACATTTGGGCTGTTTTAAGTTTTAGGCCATTACATATAGTGCTGCTGTGAACACTCATGTACGTATCTTTTGGTGTACATAGGTGGGCATTTCTGTTTGGGATAATCTGAGGAGAGGAATTGCTGGGTGCTAGAGTATGGTTCCGTTTTAGAAGACGCTGCCAAACAGTTTCCAGACTGATTGTATTAATATACAAGAGTGCCATTGTCTCCATATCCTTCCCAATACTTTTATTGTTTCTTCTTCATTTTAGTCATTCTAGTTTATGTTAGGATTTTAGCCAGCTTGTTTCTTGGGTTAACACAAGTAGTGAGTTCTAACACACATTAGAGAGGTACTAATTCCAAGACTGCGTGGCATTTTCCTGGTCACTTCCTGTTGTAGGTGGCCCCATCCTCTCCTCTACTGCCTCTGCTAGGGAATTTGGGAACACAGGAACAACTCTGTTCTCACCATCATAGAATATTGGAACTGAGGAGGTGTCTTTCAAGATCATCTATCTCACTTCTTCATTATACAGATGAGGAACCTGAGCAGGAGGAGATGAGTTTTCCAGAATTTTCCAGCCGCTAATACCTGAGGCAGGACTAGGACTCAAGCCTCCTGATCCCGAATCCACTGGCTTTTCTGCCTCCCTGTGCTGTTTCTTCATTATAATTTCCAAACTTTAACTACCAAACTGGACATTGGTTATTCCTTGGAGAGAGAAATAAATGCATATCAGACAATGTCTGGACTATGAGCCCATCCCTTTGGGTGGTGAGGACAGCCAGGGTGAGTGTTCCTAGATAGAATGGATGAGCTGCATTCCTCAGCCTAGTCCTCAGCCCGGGGATTGAGATGAGATTGCATTTCAGAGCTTCCAGAAGCCTCCCTAATTCTCATTTCTCATCAGCCTTGGCATCTGCCCTCAAACTCTGTGTCCTAGTTCCCAGACAGAGCCGTGACATCAGTCAGGGCAGAGTGTGGTGATTGTGCTTTCTCTCCCTGTCTCCCCACGTCATGTGTCTCTTTATGTCAATAAACTGATTTAGTCACTTGTTCTTATGTGAGGAGAATACTAACACTTATTGGGTGCATGATCACATCATTTAATTCTCACAACAGCCTTGTGTGGCCAGCACTATTTTATCCCTATTTTACATATGAAGCATGGAAATTTTATAGAAGTCAATATGTCCAAAGACCCAAGAAGTGAAGTGGTTGAGCCAGGACCTGGTCCCGAGAATTCAAGGCCACACTCTCAACCATGGCTCTGCAGCCTCCATTGCTGCAGACCATTAACATGGGAGTGAGTAGGGAGAAAATGATGCTCAGGGCATGCCTTTCTTTAAGAAAGACATGTAAAGGAAAATCTGAAGCTGTAAAGTAGCTGTATTTCCTTGTAGTAGAAACACAGTGTTGTTTAAATCCAGCACTCCACTGGGAGCACTTAAAGTGTTTGTTTTCATGGAATTTACTACTTGACTTAGGGACTTGGCAGCATCAGAGAAATTCAACTAGAGTGTTAGGGAACTTCTAGCCTCCAGTGATCATTGGGAAATCTCTTCGTCGGAAGGCGGGCAGGGAGGCATTGTGTAATCATAGATTTTGGAGCTGCTTCACAGGCAGAAATACCTCTGGGTATAAAAGTTAGTGGGGAAAGAGAATTGCATTACACAGGACAAATTCAAGAGGACTTCCTTCACCAAAATGGAGGTATACCTGCCATTCTTTTCCCGAGAGTAGAGAGGAACCTATGTCAGAAATAAGGTTCTACAGGGAGAAGTCCAGTGTGCATCTTGCTCTGATAGTGGAGTAGAGAAACAGTCAGATCAACTTCCACTAATTAGAGAGGATGTTTAGGAAACAGAGTCAAAAACATATAAAATTTACATGGAATTTTGCTGAGGGTAGAGTTCAGTGATGGATATTTTGATTTTAAACTTTTAAAGTCTGCTTCCCACAGCATCCGTCATTTCACTGTCCCCACTTTTCTGCCAATGGTCTCCCACTGCACTTAGAATAAAACTTAAACTCCTTCCCATGGCCTACAAGTCTGTACCTGAACTGGCTACCGTCTGCCTTCCCAGCCTCTTCTCTTTCCATTCTCCCCTCTATTCCTCCAGCCACACTAGTCTGGTTTCTGTTCCTTGAACATGCCATACTTGTGCCCAATTCATGTCCTTTGCATTCATTGGTTCCTCTACCTGGAATTCTCTTTCTTGGCTTTTGCATCACTGGCTCCTCATCTTTCCAGTCTCAGATCCTGTTCCTCAACTTAGACTGCTTTGCACTTGTCAGGTGATCCTACTTCCTTCATAGAACTTAACATAATCTCTAATTTCCTTGCTTATGTGTCTCTTTATTTGATTATTGCTTGTCTTCACCCACTAGATTTCAAGCTCCAGAGGTGAAAAGAACTTGTTTGTTTGTTTGTTTTAAACTTGGTGTCATTGGCATTTAGAACAGTGCTAGGGATTGCTGGACATTGGACATCAACTTGCTAAATGAACAAATAAACTTTTGGTAGAACTAGATATCTCACTAACCATGTAAAGAATATTCAGACTCCTGGTTCCTACTAATAAACCCAATTTTAAAAAAGAATAGAATCAGTCCTTTTTTGAAAACCAGCCTAAGCCTTCTCTAATGATAAAGAGTACCATATCCCAGATGTAAACCCGTCAAATACAAAGATCTGAAATGCAGATGGGATCAGTTTCTTCAGTGACAGCATGAGGGGCTTTGTGAACTCACTCCACAGTGAATCTGGTGAAAATTATTTGAAAACAACCATTTAAAGCCTCTGGAAATGGTCCTAAGAGTATATAACAAATGAAGAAACGTGTTCAAGAGAATCTATGAAAATTTTGTAAGAAAAGTGAGAATCTTTGGTTTTTGGAAAAAAAAAATTGCCTCTATCCCCATTCCAAGGTCAGTGAAACTTCACTCCAAAGTGGTACAGCCAAGAACCCAGGACTCCTTCTACCCCCATCTCCCAGCTGGAGGGCTTTCTTCCTGGGGGGAGTGTTTCAACATTTCTTATTGTGTACACAGTGACCTGTTGCTGAGACTTAAGTCCCAGTTGAGTGTGGTATAGAGGTGGAGGCTCCTTCTTCTGCCCCTTCCCCACCTATGGAATGATGCTCTAGCTTGGGCATGGTGTGCACCCTGGTTGCCCTTGCCCTGGCTCATAAGTTTGGGGTTTCATGCCAAGAGAAGCAAACTGAGAAGACCTGAGACTATTGTACCCCTCCACTGAGTGCTCAGCTCCTAAAGTGGGAGTGTTACTCTGAAAGAAGCATGCCATTGTCTCTATTCCCAGCTCCAGAACTCTGGTTTCAAGATTCTCCCTGCAGGAGAAACAGGCCACACAACAGATAGCATCTAATCTCTTCCCAAAGGAATCAACTTTGTTTGCAACAAAGTGTGGAGTTCAAGCCAAAGGGTACTCTCAAAAACAGTGGAGGTAGTGGTGAAAAGCAATTGGGAGGAGATTCCTAGATTCAAAGAAGGTATAGGCTAAACTGTAGGCTGACTATACCTTGTGGGAGAAAGCTAGGAAAGGAGGCAGCTGGGAGGAGCCCTCCTTTAGTCAGAACAAATATCAAATACAGACTTCAGGAACTGTTTCTTCAAGGGAGCCTCTGATTGGATTAGTCTGCAGAGCAATTTATGCCCAAGGGCTTTCTTGAAAACAATAGAGTAATCAGCTAGCAATCAGTAGAGCCTTACTGGGCATGGTCAGAGAAGGAGATGAAGAGCACTCTGACCACTCATTGTCATCCAGCATGACTGTGTGTGTACCCCAATCTGTGCTTCCCTGAATTGTAACTTCAGAGTCTTCACACTATGACAGAGTGGGGGTGCAGGCGGATGGACTTCACTAAAATAATCCAGCCAATCACTAAACAAATAAATAAGTAAAATTAATAGCACCAGGGGATAAGGAAGTACCCAGAGCTACTACAATGTATTATCTAAAATGTCCAGTTTCCAATAAAAAACGATGAGACATGCAGAGAAACAAGGAAGTATAATCCATTCACTGGAAAAGAAAGCAGGCAATAGAAAGTACCTGAGAAAGTAGCCAGATGTTGGATTTAACTGAAAAAGTCTTCACAGTAGCTACTATAGGTGTGTTCAAAGAACTAAAGGAAACCATAGTTAAAGAAGTAAAGGAAGATATGACATTATTGCACCGAATAGAGAATATTGATAAAGAGATAGAAATTATAATAAAGTACTAATGGAAATTCTAGAGCCGAAAAGTACAATACCTGAAATGAAAAATTCGCTAGAGGAAGCAACAGTAGATTTGAACTGGCAGAAGTAATAGAAAACTTGAATATAAATCAATAGAGATTATGCAATCCAAAAAATATGGAAATGTCGAAAAGTGAATAGAACTTCAGAGAAATGTGGAACACCATTAGGTATACCAACATATACATGATGGAAGTGTCAGAATGACAGGAAAGAGAAAGAAACAAACATATTTGGAAGGATAATGGCTGAAAACTTCCCAAATTCACTGAAAAACACTAATGTACACATCCAGGAAGGACAATGAATACCAACAGACTGAACACAAAGAGAGTGACAGACACATCGTAGTAAAAATGCTGATGGTCAAAAACAACGGGAAAATGTTGAAAGCAGCAAGAACAAAATGACTCTTACTTACAGGGGAACCACAGTAAGATTAACAACTGTTAATCAGTTGTTAATCTACTGTTTCTCAGTAGAAACAAAGGAGGCCAGAAGACAATGGGATAACATATTCACAGCAGTCAAAGAAAAAACTGTCAAAAAAGAGTCCTATAGTTAGCAAAGCCATCTTTCAAAAAGATGAAGGCAAGATAAATAAAATGTTTAAACAGTCCCAGATATACAAATATGGAGAGAATTTGTTGCTAGAAGACTCATAAGAAATATTAAATGAAGTTCTTCAGGCTGAAAGCAACTTGAGCGGTAATGCAAATCCACACACAGAAAACCAAAGAGCACCAACAAAAGTAATTATGTAATTATCAGAGACAGTATAAATGCTGTCTATTTTCTCCTTTCTTCTGTTAACTGATGCATATTGAGCAGGACAATCCAACTACCAATCCCAAGTAAGGATTCCTACTGTGTGAAGAATGGCAAAGACAGTAACAATGCCAGTCATCAGTAGTAGGAGCCCACAGATCTTGGCCCACTGCATCTTCTTTGTGTTTGGAGTCGTCAAGGAGGAGTCAATACAAGTTCTGGTTGAAACAACACTTTACTCACAGAAAGGAGAAAAGATGCAGCAAGATCATCAGCTGCAGTATGCCCTGTTTCCCATGGCCAGTGGGTTCCTCTCAGTAGCTGATGCAGAGTGATGGCCTGCATGCACACCTCTCATGCTTCAGATGAAGACTTGTTCTCTGCCCTGGGGGAAGATATACTAGGGGAGCGTTCCAGGTGCTGTATGATGCACACACTTAAGCAGTACAAGGAAGTTCACTGTATAATCAGAAGAAAAATTTCTTCTCATAAGGAAGAAGAATCTGAGGCCAAGCAATAGCTTGGCACCTGGCCACCATGTAAGGGAATGTTCCAGACTTAGGGCGTTGTTTGGGAAATCCCAGGGAAGGGCAACACATCAAGCAATGGCTGCTTCCCCAACAATTGAAAAGGCAGTTGTACAGCCTAATATGTATATAATGTATTCCTGGCCTATAATATATAGAAATGTAATGTATTTGAAATGTATTTTCCAATAACAGTACAAAGGAAGGATGTGGGAGCAAAGCTGTATTGGGCAAAGGAAATGACTATAGATGGTAAAGTAATAATTATAATAATATATTGTTAGGTTTATAACATTAACAAATACAATGTATATAATCCTAGAGCAGGATTTACCATATAAAAGACAAAACTCAAAAAAAAATCATTAAATGCTTCATTAGAAGATACTTAATGTAAAAGAAAGCAGTAAAGGAAGAGAGGAACAAAAAGACATGAGACACATAGAAGATAAAGAGTAAAATGACAGACATAAATCTGATTATATCAACAATAACCCTAAATGTAAATGGATTAAACAATCCAATCAAAAGGAAGAGATTATCAAATTGGGTAAACAAAAAACAAGATCCAACCATATGTTATCTATAAGAGGCACACTGTAGATTCAAAAACATAAATAGATTGAAAGTAAAAGGATGGAAAAACGTATGTCATCAAATAGCAACCACAAGAAAACTGGAGTGGCTATACCAATGTCAGACAAAATAGACTTTAAAACAAGAAATGGTACTAGAGAGAAAACAGGGACAGTTTATAATGGTTAAAGGTTTAATATGCCAGGCAAATATAACAATTGTAAAATATATGCATGTAATAACGGCATCAAATACATGAAGCAAAAACTGACAAAAATGAAGGGAGAAACAGGCAATTCAATAGTAATAGGTTAAGACTTCAGTACTTCACTTTTCACTATAATGAATAGGACAGTTAGACAATAGATCAACAAGGAAATAGAAGACTTGAACAACATGATGAACCAACTAGACTTAATAGGCATCTATAGAGCACTCAACCCAACAACAGAATATATATTCTTCTCAAGTGTACAGGGTATATTTTCCAGGATAGACCATATGCCATATGAAATTAGAAATCAATAACAGAGATTGGTTCAAGATGGCAGAGTAGATGGACGTGTGCTGACTCCTTGCGAGAGCAGCAGAATCACAACTAACTGCTGAACAGTTATTGACAGGAAGACACTGGAACTCACCGAAAAAGATAGCCCACATCCAAAGACACAGGAGAAGCCGCAGTGAGACCTTAGGAGGGGCACAATCACAATAAAATCAAATCTCATGATGGCTGGGTGGCTGACTCACAAATTGGAGAACACTTATACCACAGAAGTCCACCCACTGGAGTGAAGGGTCTGAGCCCCACGTCAGGCTTCCCAATCTGGGGGTCTGGCAATGTGAGGAGGAACTCCTAGAAAATCAGACTTTGAAGGCTAGCGGGATTTGATTGCAGGACTTCGACAGGACTGGGAGGAACAGAGACTCCACTCTTCGAACACAAAGTAGTGTGTTCATCGAGACCCAGGGGAAGGAGCAGTGACCCCATAAGAGACTGAACCAGACCTACCTGCTAGTGTTGGAGGGTCTCCTGCAGAGGCAGGGTGTGGCTATGGCTCACCGTGGGGACAAGGACACTGACAGCAGAAGTTCTGGGAAGTATTCCTTGGTGTGAGCCGTCCCAGAGCCCTCCCAGAGTCCGCCATTAGCCCCACGAAAGAGCCGGGTAGGCTCCAGAGCTGGGTCGCCTCAGGCCAAACAACCAACAGGGAGGGAACCCAGCCCCACCCATCAGCAGACAAGCAGATTAAACTTTTACTGAACTCTGCCACCAGAGCAACACCAAGCTCTACCCACCACTAGTCCCTCCCATCAGGAAGCTTGCACAAGCCTCTTAGATAGGCTTATCCACCAGAGGGTAGACAGCAGAATCAAGAACTACAATTCTGCAGCCTGTGGAAGGAAAACCACATTCACAGACAGACAGACAAAATGAAAAGGCAGAGGACTTTGTACCAGATAGGAACAAGATAAAACCCCCGAAAAACAACTAAATGAAGTGGAGACAGGCAACCTTCCAGAAAAAGAATTCAGAATAATGATAGTGAAGATAATCCAGGACCTCAGAAAAAGAATGGAGGCAAAGATTGAGAAGATGCAAGAAACGTTGTTTAACAAAGACCTAGAAGAATTAAAGAACAAACAAACAGAGATGAACAATACAATAACTGAAATGAAAAATATACTAGAAGGAATCAATAGCAGAATAACTGAGGCAGAAGAACAAATAAGTGACCTGGAAGACAGAATGGTGGAATTCACTGCCGTGGAACAGAATAAAGGAAAAAGAATGAAAAGAAATGAAGGCAGCCTAAGAGACCTCTGGGACAACATTAAATGCAACAACATTCACATTGTAGGGGTCCCAGAAGGAGAAGAGAGAGAGAAAGCTGAGAAAATATTTGAAGAGATTATAGTCGAAAACTTCCCTAACATGGGAAAGGAAATAGCTATCCAAGTCCAGGAAGCACAGAGAGTCCCATACAGGATAAATGCAAGGAGAAACACGCCAAGACACATAGTAATCAAGTTGACAAAAATTAAAGACAAAAATTACTGAAAGCAACAAGGGAAAAACGACAAATAACATACAAAGGAACTCCCATAAGGTTAACAGCTGATTTCTCAGCAGAAACTCTGCAAGCCAGAAGGGAGTGGCTCAATATATTTAAAGTGATGAAAGGGAAGAAACTACAACCAAGATTACCTGACAAGGATCTCATTCAGATTCAACAGAGAAATCAGAAGCTTTACAGACAAGCAAAAGCTAAGAGAATTCAGCACCACCAAACCAGCTCTACAACAAATGCTAAAGGATCTTCTCTAAGTGGGAAACACAAGAGAAGAAAAGGACCTAAAAAACCAAACCCATAACAATTAAAGTGGGAATAGGAACATACATATCGATAATTACCTTAAAAGTGAATGGATTAAATGCTCCAAACAAAAGACACAAGGTCGCTGAATGGATACAAACACAAGACCCATCTATATGCTGTCTACAAGAGACCCACTTCAGACCTAGGGACACATACAGACTGAAAGTGATGGGATGGAAAAAGATACTCCATGCAAACGGAAATCAAAAGAGAGCTGGAGTAGCAATACTCATATCAGATAAAATAGACTTTAAAATAAAGTATGTTACAAGAGACAAGGAAGGACACTACATAATGATCAAGGGATCAATCCAAGAAGGAGATATAACATTTATAAATATATATGCACTGAACATAGGAGCACCTCAATACATAAGGCAACTGCTAATAGCTGTAAAAGAGGAAATCAACAGTAACACAATAATAGTGGGGGAATTTAACACCTCATTTACACCAATGGACAGGTCATGCAGACAGGAAATTAATAAGGAAACACAAGCTTTAAATGACACAATAGACCAGAGAGATTTAATTAATATTTATAGAACATTCCATCCAAAACCAGCAGATTACACTTTCTTCTCAAGTGCTCACAGAACATTCTCCAGGATAGATCACATCTTGGATCACAAATCCAGCCTTGGTAAATTTAAGAAAATTGAAATCATATCAAGCATCTTTTCTGACCACAACACTATGAGATTAGAAATCAATTACAGGGAAAAAACTGTAAAAAACACAAACACATGGAGGCTAAAAAATACAGTACTGAATAGCAAGAGTTCACTAAAGAAATCAAAGACGAAATCAGAAAATACCTAGAGACAAATTACAACAAAAACACAACAATCCAAAACCTATGGGATGCAGCAAAAGCAGTTCTAAGATGGAAGTTTATACCAATGCAGAACCAGGAAGAAATAGAAAATATAAACAGACCAATCACAAGTAATGAAATAGAAACTGTGATTAAAAATCTTCCAACAAACAACAGTCCAGGACCAGATGGCTTCACAGGTGAATTCTATCAAACATTTAGAGAAGAGCTAACACCCATCCTTCTCAGACTCTTCCAAAAAACTGCAGAGGAAAGAACACTCCCAGACTCATTCTATGAGGCCACCATCACCCTGATACCAAAAGCAGACAAAGATACTACAAAAAAAAGAAAATTACAGGCTAATATCACCGATGAACATAGATGCAAAAATCCTCAACAAAACACTAGCAAACAGAATCCAACAGCACATTAAAAGGATCATGTACCATGATCAAGTGGGATTTATCCCAGAGATGCCAGGATTCTTCAATATATGCAAATCAGTCAATGTGATACATCATATTAACAAACTGAAGAATAAAAACCATATGATCATCTCAATAGATGCAGAAAAAGCTTTTGACAAAATTCAACACCCGTCTATGATAAAAACCTCCAGAAAGTGGGCATAGAGGGAACCTACCTCAACATAATGAAGGCCATATATGACAAACCCACAGCAAACATCATTCTCAATGGTGAAAAACTGAGCATTTCCTCTAAGATCAGGAATAAGACAAGGATGTCCACTCTCACCACTATTATTCAACATAGTTTTGGAAGTCCTAGCCACGGCAATCAGAGAAGAAAAAGAAGTAAAAGGAATACAAATAGGAAAAGAAGAAGTAAAACTGTCACTGTTTGCAGATGACATGATACTATATATAGAGAATCTTAAAGGTGCCACCAGAAAACTACTAGAGCTAATCGATGAATCTGGTAAAGCTGCAGGATACAAAATTCACAGAAATCTCTTGCATTCCTATATGCTAACACCTAAAGATCAGAAAGAGAAATTAAGGAAACATCCCATTTACCAGTGCAACAGAAAGAATAAAATACCTAGGAATAAACCTACCTAGGGAGACAAAATACCTGTATGCAGAAAACTATAAGACACTGATGAAAGAAATTAAAGATGATACCAACAGATGGAGAGATACACCAATGTTCTTGGATTGGAAAAATCAATATTGTGAAAAATGACTATACTACTCAAAGCAATCTACAGATTCGATGCAATCCCTATCAAATTACCAGTGGCATTTTTTACAGAACTAGAACAAAGAATCTTAAAATTTGTATGGAGGCACAAAAGACCCTGAATAGCCAAAGCAGTCTTGAGGGGAAAAAAAATGGAGCTGGAGGAATCAGACTTCCTGACTTCAGACTGTACTACAAAACTCCAGTAATCAAGACAGTAGGGTACTGGCACAGAAACAGAAATATAAATCAATGGAACAGGATAGGAAGCCCAGAGATAAACCCACACTCCTATGGTCAGCTAATCTATGACAAAGGAGGCAAGGATATGCAATGGAGAAAAGACAGTCTCTTCAATAAGTGGTGCTGGGAAAACTGGACAGCTACATGTAAAAGAATGAAATTAGAACAGTCCGTAACACCATACAAAAAAAAAACCTCAAAATGGATTAGAGACCTAAATGTAAGACCAGATACTGTAAAACTCTTAGAGCAAAACATAGGCAGAACACTCCATGACATAAATCACAGGAGGATCCTTTTTGACCCACCTCCTAGAGGAATGGAAATAAAAACAAAAATAAACAAAAGGGACCTAATGAAACTTAAAAGCTCTTGCACAGCAAAGGAAACCATACTGAAGACGAAAAGACAACCCTCAGAATGGGAGAAAATATTTACAAACGAATCAACAGACAAAGGATTAATCTCCAAAATATATAAACAGCTCATGTAGCTCAATATTAAAAAAACAAACAACCCAATCCAAAAATGGGCAGAAGACCTAAATAGACATTTCTCCAAAGAGGACATACAGATGGCAAGAAGCACATGAAAAGCTGCTCAATATCACTAATTATTAGAGAAATGCAAATCAAAACTACAATGAGGTATCATCTCAAACCAGTTAAAATGGGCATCATCCGAAAATCTACAAGCAACAAAATGCTGGAGAGGGTGTGGAGGAAAGGGAACCCTCTTGCACTGTTGGTGGGAATGTAAATTGATACAGCCACTATGGAGAACAGTATGGAGTTCCTTTAAAAACTAAAAATAGAATTACCATATGACCCAGCAATCCCGCTACTGGGCATGTACCCAGAGAAAACCATAATTCAAAAAGACACATGCACCCCAATGTTCATTGCAGCACTATTTACAATAGCCAGGTCATGGAAAGAACCTAAATGCCCATCACCAGACAAATGAATAAAGAAGATGTGGCACATATATACAATGGAATATTACTCAGCCATAAAAGGAACGAAATTGCATCATTTGTAGAGATGTGGATGGATCTAGAGACTGTCACAGAGGTAAATAATTCAGAAAGAGAAAAACAAATATCGTATATTAATGCATGTATGCGGAACCTAGAAAAATGGTACAGGTGAATCGGTTTGCAGGGCAGAAATAGAGACACAGATATAGAGAACAAAAGTATGGACACCAAGGGGGGAATGTGGCTGGGGGGCGGGATGAATTGGGAGATTGGGATTGACATGTACACACTAACATGTATAAAAATGGATAACTAATAAGAACCTGCTGTATAAAAAAAAAAAATTTAAAATAAAAGAATCTGCTTATAAAAAATAAAATTAAATTAACAAATTCAAAAAAAAAGAAATGAATAATAGAAAAAAATATGGGAAACCCATAAATGTGAAAATTATACAACATTCTCTTAAGCAGCGGGTCAAAGAAAAAGTGAAAATGACAATCAAAAAATACTTTGAGTTGAATGAAAATTAAGACACAACATACCAGAATTTATGAGATGTAGGTAAAGCATTGCTTAGAGGGAAAGTTATAGCTATAAATGCCTGTATTAAGGGAGAAGAAAAATCTGAAATCAATACCCTATTCTTCAACCTTAGGACACTGGAAAAAAACAGCAAACTAAACATAAAGAAAGTAGAAGAAAGGAAATATTAATTATCAGAGCGAAATAGAGAATAGACAAACAATACAGTCAATGAAACCAAAAGCTAGTTCTTCAGAAACATTGACAAAATTGACAGACCTTTAACCAGATTGACTAAGGTGGTGGTGGTGGTGCACGGGGGGAGAACCTCCGATTACTAGAATCAGAAATGAGAGAGGACATCACTATCAGACTTACAAAAATAAAAAAGATTATAAGGGAATACTGTGAACAGTTGCATGCCAATAAATTAGATAACTTAGATAAAATAGACAAATTCATAGAAAGATACAAATGACTGCAAAGGACTCAAGAAGAAATAGACCATCTAAATAGACCTATAACAAGTGAAGAGATTGAACTATTAATCAAAATCTACCCCAGAGATAACCCCAGGCCCAGATGGTTTTACTGCTGAACTCTACTAAACATTTAGAGAAGAATTAATATCAACTTTGCACAAACTCTTCCAAATGACAGAAGAGAAGGAAACACTTCTGAACTCATCTTATGAGGCCAGTATTACCCTGACACCAAAGACATACAAAGACATCACAAGAAAAGAAGAGACTAATATCTTTTACAAATATGGATACAAAAATCCTCAACAAAACACTGGAAAACTGACTCTCCCAACATAGGCAATGAAAGAGATCCAATTTTATAGTCAAAACAAGTTAAGTTCCTATTTTCTATGCAGTTTTGCCTCCATATCTGATTTATAAAAACACCTTCTAGGGAAGAAGACCTCCCCTGCAAGTGTGCATGCAGCTTGAGAAGTCAGCTGCATGGAAAGGGACTGGTGGAAATGAAAATTTTCCTGAAAGTTTCTGAGAAAAGGATGTGTAGAGCGCACCTGTCACTTTGCATGGTGGTCCTTGGCCTCAGAAAGTCATAGAGAAAAATCATTTTGGTTGGCTTTGAGACTTTCTTGGAAGATACAATATTTCTTTTCTCTTATGTGCATACATGTTAAGTATTCCTAGGATTTCTCAGAATTCTATCCAAAATTCAAAATTGTCTAGCCATAAGTTGCAGGCTCTCACAACTTTGGCTTAGTAAGTGTTCCTAGAGCAAAGTGATAATACTTATGTCTCACATTGGTGTTCTATCAGTTAGGATACTTTTGTCCATACACAACAGAATACCGAATCAGCAGTGGCTGAGACAATACAGACATTTGTTACCTCACTTAACAAGAAGCCCACAGGTAAATAGCTTCTGAACTAGTTTATAAGCTCAATAATGCTGTTAAAGATTTAGTTTCTTTCGATTTATTTCATCATCCTTAACTGTTGGCAAGTGCCCTCGTGCTTGTTGCCTCACTGTTGCAAAATGGAAGCTACAATTCTAGACATCACATCTGTGCTCAAGGCAGGAAAAAAGAAGGGCTAGTACCAGCAAACTCTCTTCATTTACTTGTATCTTTTATAAAAACCAAATTCTATTCCAAAAGTTTCCCAGCAGACTTTCACATACATACTGCTGGACATAACTGGGTCTTATGGCCATGCCTAGATGCAAGTGAAACCGGGAAAACGGCTGACTAGTAAAAGTGAAAGTGTGTCAAGATTGGCTTACAACAATCACGATTCTTTTTTCTTTTTTTTGAGCCTTGGTGCTTTGAGCCAACGTGCTTCCTTGAACAAAATCAGGATTCTCTTACCAGGAAGGAAGCTGAGATGACTGTGGGGTGGGCTCCTCATAGCATTTGCCACAACTGCCATACAGTGTCCTTTCCCAAGCCCTTTTGTTCTCATATTCTATCCTGTTTCATCCTCACAATCTGCCAGGTAGCCAGGTAGGTTCTGTGTGTTAAAGATAAATGAAGTTAGACCCTAATAGGTGAGTGGCTCAGAGTGCTCTGTAGAGCTTTCTACAATGTGTTTCTTAGAATGAAAACTGGATTATCTGGTCAAAATCTTTGGGGGAAATACTCTGTTTAAAACTTGCTGTTGAAACTGTTGAAGCTATGTTTAACTCTTGCTGAGTACCTCATAAGGCAAGAACTGTGTGAGGTGCCTTAGATGTACTGTCTCATGTAATCCTCTCAGCAACCTTGTGACATAGGTTCTGCTATGATCATCTCATTTTTACAGGTAAGCAATCCAAGTTTTGACAGTTTAAATAACTTTTTCAATGACACATAGCTGGTAAGTGGCAGAACTAAGATTGAGATCAAGGAAGTCTCTTTCCAAAGCCAGCCCTCTTTATGAAAGAATGCTACAAAGCTAAAAAGATTGCCTTGCCCTAGGACTTCTCAGAGCCTTTACTGTACTAGAATGTATTGTATAAAATAAAATGTATTAGAACCTCCAAGAGGGGCATCTAAATCATTGACCATGGAACTCTGTATTCATCACATATCTAGCAGGACTTTGAAGGATTAGTGTCGTGAGGAGCAGAGCTCTGCAAATACTGGTGTAGTAAAATAATAGATAGATAGATAGATAGATAGATAGATAGATAGATAGATAGATAGATAGATAGACAGGTGTTAGAACTTTAAATTAGGAAACATGGATTCTCTCTGCCATTCCCCAATCCTATAGCCCTGGTTCTTCCAGCTAATTCCTACTTGCCTCTCAAAACTTCGACATCTCATTTCAGCATATCCTCTCTAGGTAGCTTTTCTGGGTCTACAGGCCTGATTTTGGTATTCTCTTCTGTGATTTCCTATTGCTCTATGCAGTGATTTCCCAACAGGGAGCAAAATATCCCCTCCCGGGCAATGTTTGGAGACATTTTTGGTTGTCACAACTGGTGTTGGGGCAGGGTGCTATGAGCATTTAATGAGTAGAGGCCAAGGATACTGAGCATCCTACAATCCATAGGGCAACCGTTCCTCTTCCACAACCAAGAATTCAGCCAGCCCAAAATGTCGAGAGTGCTGAGCAATCCTGATCTATGATTATTTGAAACATAGTACTTACCATGCTGCTTGAATCTTCCATTTATTTGTCTGTGTTGGTCCCTTGCTCAAGTGTCAGCTTCCTAACTAGAAACCAGGATTTCTCAGGTCACAGGCAGGTCTCAATCTCAACTGTTGAAGGAAAGAAGTTAGTAATAGGTTGTAGTAGGTTCATTTGGGTGTCTCTACCTTGCACATGCCCCCCCCCCCATTCTGGAGCACTGCTGCATGTTAAATTGGTGGGTCCTAGAAGCCATGTTTGTACTACACTACTCTGCTCCTTTGTCCTAGTTATTGGAACAGAGGTAGACACCAGCCCCCACCTTAGGCCATCTAATTTACTCTCCAGGGAATCTGTAATTGATCCTGAGAGGCACTAGTCAGTCTCTGATTGTTATTTGAACTTGAGGCCTATAGAGCAGCCATCTTTGCCATGGTGCCATGGTGTGTGGAAAAAGTCTGACCAGAGGAAGAGGATGAATCCACTGCAGATGGGTACAGACACAAGAGAGTGTGGCATTCTGGAGACAGTAACCCTGGTGTCCAATGGCTTTCCATTTGCTGGTTCCACTTGAGCCCATGAACATTCCTCTTGAACTTTCTTTCTCAGGGTTTCATTCCTGCACTCCTATAATAAACTCCCTCTATTTTATTTTTGTCTGAGTGGGTTTCTGTTTATACAGTACCAAAAAATCTTGTTTTAGCTACAGGTCAGGAAACATAGTCCAATTTTCTTAACCTTTAATATAAGGTTCTTCCTTACCCCCAAACATGAGAGTTTGGAGGAGAAAAGAAAAAATAGGGTCGGAGAGAATCTATGAAATGGACATTAGAAGGCACCTCTATCATCATATTTTCAACTACAAAGGGTAGCTGGAAAGACCATTCCTATTTTTAGATATTACCCAGAAAGAGTGACTAATGCCTGGGGGGGCTTGCTTTAGACTCTAAAGTATAGAATGCTACAGAGGCTTGAGTTCCTCTCTGTAAATGAAAGGCATTAACAATCTACTTCAGTTTCAATACATCGAAAGCTTCTTGTGGAGACAATTATTTGCTGAAGGGCACATGACTTTGTTGGACCTGACATTTATTTTCTCTTCCTTTGAAAACAATTAAAATTACACAGTTGATATTTTGCATTCGAGTCTTTTGCTTCTTGATGATTACCACAAAGAAATGATGATGATGATGATGATGATAATGAATGATTAAATCTATCTGTTAGCTTGAAATAGACTTTGGAGTCCTTTTTTTAAAAAGGAAAAGAGACAAATAGAAAACTTCTCTGGCTGTACAAAGGTTTCAGGGTTATGGCTGCACAAACGTGAGGCACTCCTAGCTGTGATGGCTGGAGAGGTATAGGAAACAACAGCTACAGTTACTGGTATCAGCCCTGCCATCAAGCTTGAGTTCTGTGGCTGGCTCCAAGTTGGCTTGAGAACAGATTCCGTCAATGGTGTGTTTTCACATGCAGGGCCAGCCATTTCCCTGAAGTACGCTGACCCTCCCTCTGCTTGTTCCTGGACCTCCTCCCACAAATCTGGGATAATTTTCTAGAGAAATAGCTGTTAGGTTCCCTCACCTATTTTGTCCTTGATTTACCCAGCGCAAATGCCAAGTAACATTTACATGATGGATTAAGGACCCTCTGAGATCATCACTGTGCTCCATGATAGACAGTATATTTGCAAAAGCTTGCCTACATTCTGGTTAACAACGGGTCATTTGTTCTTTTTCTTTATCTTTCAAAACGCTACCCCTTATTATTTGGGGCAGGGGGCATGGTGTGTGGGGGGGACCTGCTCACCTTTGTTTCCAGATCTCAGAATAATTTTCTCCTAATCTGTTTTCTGTGGTGATCCCCAACTCCAAACACCTTTCTCCTTGGTGCTGGTTGAATTACAGATTTTTAAAAATCCTGTTTTCTTACAGCCTTTACTTTAGACTATAGATCTTCATCGGTGCAGTGTACTAGGAGAGCCCTTGGTTTGGCATGTCTTTGCTTTCTGCACCCTAAACCTTCAGTGTCAGGATTAGATGTGGAAAAAAGAGTTTAAAACGTTTTATTAACTTTGTAGTCAGACAGTAATCTCAGATTCAGAAAATTTTCTATTGGCATGAAAGGATTTTATACATTGATTGAAAGAAAAAAAGAATAGGAAAAAATAAGATGATTTCTGTGATGTAAGGTCAGGATTTCTTTGACTCTGGAGAAAAATCCCATGCTAGCTCACTCACATTTTTTTCTTTCAGAAGCCTGTACTAGAATGTGGAAAAGCAGTGGCACGGGTTGGGCGGTGGAGGGTGGGGGGAGTCTGTAATTTTAATGGGACTGCAGAGACCACTTTGAAATATTGAACATTTCCACGAGAACAAATATAATAGCTTCCACCTGATGTCACAGCCGCTTGTTCTCTTTAAAAATCCAAGCGTGTAGGAGAGTTTTCCTGACGTAGGATATGACTGGGTCCTTCAGGACACTGAAGGGTGTCGCTTGCAGGGCACTGTTGGCTCCCTGCTTTGTGACTCTTCCATGAGTCTAGGCTTTGATTTCAGTGTTCCTTCTCTAAGCCACAGCCACTGCAGCCGGGCATTGACTCAAGCAGATGGCTGACTGTGACAAGCCTCTTCTGACTGGTAATAAAAATACCAGGAGATACACTGCATTGTGCACAAATACGTGAGGCTATTGCAGATTCCTTTGTATCTCTAGATTCTATTTTGAGAGCGGGTTGATCTTTTCCATGCAGAACCCTCACAGAATGAGCAATCATGCCAGGTGTGTGTTTGAAGCATCTACTGCAGTTTGTGAGAGTCAAGATTTTTTTTTAAATCAGGTTTCTAAACAATATCCTTCCCCTCTAAGGTTTCTGACAGACTGCGCCTGATTTTGGGGTAGGGGAGAGAAGAATTTCTATCTTCTTATGCAGAAACCATCAGAGGCACTCCCAAATTGAAAGGCTAACCCAGATTATAATGCCTCTCTCTTCCTTTCAGAGATGCTGCTAATGAACAAAACAATGGGAAAATGTAGAATTGAGGGTGGGAGTGAAAGTGGGGACAGAATCTAAATGCTGAGGAAACCATTCCCTGGGTAATGAGTCCAGTCGAGAGCTGATTTTGCTTTACTTAGTTTGTTGCATTGGGTCACAAACATTTCAGCATCAGAGTCACCTGGAGCGCTTTTACAAAACTGCAGATTCCCAGGCCCTACCCTCACAGGTCCTGACTGAGCATATTTAGACTGGAGCCAGGACACCTGCATGTTGAACAGAAGCCTGGGTGGTTCTAACCTGCTACTGCTGCATTAAAGTGTGATATTAATAAGTTTATAAGTCACGGGGCCAATTGCAACCTGAGTCAGCTAACTGCTAACTCTGTGGCCTCAGTCTGCCAGGCATGAGGATTCTGGGTGGGGCAGTGAGGAGTAGTGGGATGGAGAGAAGAGGTAACAGATAAGGTATCAGTAGGTTCAGTTTCCAGTCCTTACCCTGTCATTTATTAGCCATGTGACCTTGGGCAGATGTCACTGGGAGGCTCAGTGCCTCATCTGTAGAATGGGGCCTATAATTCACACCCTGTCTACCTCACTGGGTCAGGAGGATCAGATGAGAAATAACTTTATAAAACATTACATATTAGAAGTCACAATATTTTTATAAAGAGGCAGTGTTTTCCCCCTTCAGTCTAATGATGGCATACTCACACTCAGCATCCCCAGACCCAAGCACCTTTGCTCAGTGAACCAAAGGAAGCCCGGTGCATTGTGATGGCTGATTCCAAACACAGTTGTCACAACCTGGAAGGCAGTGGTTTTCAGAATTGCCAGCTGCATGCATATAAAGGGAAGATTCTGGAGCTCCATTCTGAATCAGAGTCTCCAGGATTGTAGGAGGGAATCTGCCATTTTAATAATACCAGAGATCATTTGTATTATATTAAAAGTAGGGGAGTCACTGGGCATGGTAATAATAGAAGTTGCTGGGGGCCTGCGAGTTGAATGTGATCTTGCAGGCCTTTTCCTTACTTCCTGTGGCCCAAGAATGAACTGTGTCTTTGTACCCTTATCCTCTCCTTTATCTCCCACCCTTCTCCTCTATCCCATCCACTCTTTTTACCTGGCCCCTGGCGGGTCTAGCTGCACACTACCGCAGCCTTTGACCTCTGCTCCAGAATCATCACCCTTTATCAAAACTGGTTCCCCCCTGCCAGTTCTTAAGCTACCTGTCCCCAGGGCGCTTTCCATGATGGTGTTGGTATGTTCTGGCACTCTTAAGACTCAACTTTTGTTTTTAAACAGATTTTTTGCATTTTATCATTTTATCAAAGACATTTATCATTCTGTCAAGGCATTCCTAGAAAAATTCCGGTAGAAGAAGATGAGTCATCAGCACCAGGTCAGCCAGGATAATATTGGGGAAAGGATCCCTGCCCCCCAGCCTGTGTAGCCATCACAAGCGAGGCCAGCAGGCTTTCATGCCGGTCAACCTGATTCCTAGACTCCTTCACTCTCACTCCTGTACTCTCCCTTCCTTTACTTTTCAAAATAGGGCAACAGGGTGTGTCTGCAAGTGGAAGATCTCCTTCCTCTGGCCTTTCGTCACTTTATGTTACGCAGCTCCAGAGAGTGTCGACCTCGACTCTGATCTGAGATGGCTGCCATGGATTTCCTAAATACCGCCAGTTCCTTTTGCAGGGAGCTGGCAGCCTCCCTTCTGGGCAGGGCCTGACCCAGGGAGCCCTGCTTTTCTGTTTACAGATTTCTGGTGTGACATGGGGCTCATCGTATCAGAATTCTCAAGGCGGATGTTTCCCTAAAGTAACATTAATGAAAACTCATTTCATGCGTACTGTGTTTGATGAGAGCAGTGTGCCTTCACCCAACATTTTGAAAGATTGTTTTTGTTTGGTTTGAGGGAATGATATTTTTCTTTAACTTCCTTCTTTTAAATTGAGAGGAAAAATAAAATGGACAGTAGATGGAGAAGATAAATGGGGTGGGCAGGGTTGAGAAAAAGGCTAATGTAGCAATCTTCAGTGGGGGATGGGAGGTGACAGACCCTTCAGTTGGTATGACTGCGAAGCTAAAGGTCAGAGAATGCTGGAAACTAGCAAAACTGAGGGTCCAAAACATAGTTACACTTTTATGATAGCCTATGTCTTATAGAAATACTTTCAGGAATAATTGGCTGAAAAGTCATGCTGCATCTCGTCAACATCTTGAACAGGGGTCAACAAACTGCCATCTGCCTCCTGTTTTCGTAAATAAAGTTTTATTGGAACAGAGCCATGCCCATTCCTATTGTCTAAAGCTGCTTTTACTCTACATCAGCAGAGTCATTAGAGCAGACCGAATGGTTCACAACACCCAAAATATGTGCTATCTGCTCCTTTGCAGAAAGGTTGCTGACCCCTGGTCTAGAATGTTGTATCCCCTAGAGCACTACTTTATAAACTTTTCACTTGGCGACAGAGTGCATTTTTGTAAAGAATGTTTTAAATGTAGACGCCCACGAGAAAGATAAGGGGTGATATGGGGAGGGATATGAGTCACAGAGTCCACGAGCTCAGCCTTTCCTGATTCCCCTCCCACAGTGGTGTCCCCAGAACCCAGGGTTCCATGGAATGGAGTTTGAAAATCACTCAGCACACATGCTTCTTGAGGGCAGTGTTCTGACTTAGTTTTTTGTGTGTCTATTTCTTTCTTTCTTCTTTTAAAAATTAATTTATTTTTAGCTGTGCTGGGTCTTCGTTGCTGTGCATGGGCTTTTCTCTAGTTGTGGCAAGCGGGGGCTACTCTTCGTTGCGGTGCGCAGGCTTCTCATTGCCGTGGCTTCTCTTGCTGGAGAGCACAGGCTTTAGGCGCACAGCCTTCAGTAGTTGTGGCACACAGGCTCAGTAGCTGTGGCTCACGGGCTCTAGAGCGCAGGCTCAGTAGTTGTGGCGCATGGGCTTAGTTGCTATGCAGCACGTGGGATCTTCCCGGACCAGGGCTCGAACCCGTGTCCCCTGCATTGGCAGGTGGATTCTTAACTGTTGCGCCACCAGGGAAGCCCTGTGTATCTGTTTCATGACTGACAACTAAAATATACTCAAGGTAAGTGTGGTGAATGAGTGATGGAATTAAATGCCTCCAATCCAGACCAAATCCCCATGGCCACTGTCAAATCTCTCTATGACCTCTGTCATCTAAACTACCCCCAAGAGTGATTTCTGCCCACTGTCTTTTTTTCCTATACTCTCATGTAGCTGGTTTCTGACTTCTACCCCATCACTCTGCTGAAACTGTTGTTATTGAGGTGCCCAATGATATTCTTAATCACCATGGTCCTGGATGTTCCTCAGTTCCTATTTTCTAGTGACATGCTGGACGTTTGACAATCTGAATCTCCCTACACCCAGCTCCTTGTTATACCATAATCTCCTGGTTATTTTTGTCTCTCTCTGAACTTTGATTCCCTATATCTGAAATGGGCTCTGTCTTCTCTGGCTTTAAAAGATGGTGTACTTGTGGCGTTGAGATCGCCTCAATCTAAATCTAAATGTTGAGTACTCACAAGTCACTGCTTCCTAAATTTCAGACATTTATCTAATCCTCTGCTGGATAGCTCTACCGGGCATCCCAAACACATCCTGTCTCAATCTGAATTCCCTGTGGTTGTCATGAGCTGCTTCCTCTCCAGGATTCTCTCTTCCACTTGATAACACCATCACCTGGTTTTGTCAACTTCCACCCCATAACTGTGGCATTTCCAATCAAACACCAAACACCAAATTATACTCACTTCGTGATCTAAGGATTTCTTGACTCCATCCCCTCTCTCCATCTCTTATCATCCCTCCTCACTGGTCTGCCGAAGTTTATAGCATAACACCGTGCAGCTACAGGATTATGTCACTTATCCCTCCCTCAGCACTCACACACTTACATGCTGTGAATGGCTCCCCAGTGCACATGGGGTAAAGGTCAAAATCCATTAACATGGCTTACAAGGCACTACAAGGGCTGGTGACTGTGTGTCTCTCCAATCTCATCAGGCATACTTTTCTTCACTCACTGCCTCCTAGCCACTCTGGTCTGTCTTTTAGTCAAATATGCCATGCTCCTTCCAACCCAAGAGCGTTTATTCATGCTGTTTCCTCTGCCTGATACACTGTTCCCTAAATAACTCCTTTTCATTCTATGAGTCTTATCTCAAACACCGGTTTCTTGGAGATGCTGCTTTCCCTGACCAAACCAAGTGCAGCCATCACAGGTTCCTAGGGCATCATGAACATCTCCTTCCTAACTCTTGTCACAGCTGTACTTTTACACTTGTTCTTACAATTATTACTTTATGTGTATCTCAACTCACTAGACCCTAACCTCCAAGAAGGCAGGAACCACGTCTGATTTTGCTCTACCGCATATCCAGTGGCTATCCCAGTACTGCATATCTATAGCCTCTAGCACAGGGCTGGCACCTGAAATTGTTAAGTGAATGAAATTGCATCACTTCATCCAGAACCGTTCCCCTTAAATCTTCCCTGAGCGCCTTCTACTTAAAAGACCCACCCGATCTATCCCTGCCTGCCCTTAAATGTGTCCTCACTGGCTGCAAGATAAAGTCAAGCCTCACACTATGCAAACCCTGTCATGATCTTGACCTTTCTCTGGGCTCATCGCCTGCCCTCACTGCTGGGCATTTTATACTCCAGCGACCCTGGCCCGGTTTCCTGTCTTCAGCATATTGTGTCCTTCCTGGCCTATGTCATACCTACAGGCCTTTGCTCCTTGAATAGGCTTCATCAGGAATCACAGATTGTTAACATTTAAGCACATTTGAGCTCTCTCTCTCCCCCTCTCTCTCCCCCCTTCCCCTCTCCTTCTTTCCCTCCCTCTCCCTCTCTTTCTGTATTGTGTACTTGGAGGAGCATTTGAGAGTAGGTTGAAGCCATCAATGGTGCTTCACCCCTGAGTATTTTGGGAGCCACCATCTAAGAATAAGGTCATTCTCCTCCATAACCACAACATAATTATCACACTTGGGAAATTTAGCATTAATATAATACTATTGTACAGGAAAAATTCATATTTCCCCAGTTTCTCCAGTAATGAACTTTATAGCTTCTTGTTTTATTTTCCCTGCTCTCTCATTTCATCCCCCCCACCGCCCCCCGCAATTCTACATCTGGTTTGCTGACTCTACCTCCTCATTTCCACACTGATTTCAGGAAGGGTGGAGATTGCAAGCTGTACATCAAAAACTGTTTCTTTTTCCTGAGCAAATAGCTTGATCTCATTTCTGAGTCCGCCTTGAAATTAGGTGTGTGATGATGTGGCCAAGTTCTAATGACAGTGATGGGTGCAATGTCAGAGTCAAGGTTTTTATGAGGTAGCGAGATCTCATCCATGCTCTTCTCTTTTGCTAGATGAATGCAGACAATGAAGACAAAGCTTTAGGGAACAGTGAAGCCACAAGATAGAAGGAGTTCTGGGTCCTCGAATCACTGGGTGGAAGAGAGTCTCATGACAGACAGGGATACCTGCCTTGGGTTGTTAGGTGAGCAGAAATACACGACTATTACGTTACAGCCATTATGTAACGTAATAAGCTGTGATCTATTTGTAATTAGGGTTCTGTTTGTTAGAGCAGCTAACGTCATCAAATGAGGTTAACGATCCTTCTATGGAAAGGGGACTATAGCAATCTTCTTATTCAGAAACTCTTATCTCAGGAGAGAATGAGAAGTACAGGGGAAGGTTTGGACCTCACAGGCTGGAAAATAGGTGATCTCAGGAGCTATTGCCCTGAGCCAGAGAAGCATGCAGGAGCTCAGGACATGGAGACTCGGGTCCTAGATCTCTATCTTCCAACATGTGGGTGTGTGCTTATGTCTAATTATGCCTTTGTGCAATGAGGAGTCCATTGAAATCTTAAGTAGCATCAGAGAAAATAGTCAACACAGGGGCTTTTTATAAATGCAGAATAACTAACAAAATAGAAAGAGAAAATCCATGAAAGTTTGGTTTGACAGTGTGAAAGTAATATGACTAAATAATGACAGTCATTATGTGAACTTCTCATTTTGTCTAATTACTGCACAGCACAATAAAAAGATTTATCATTAAATATGTCAGATTTGCTTTTTGTTGTTGATTTATTTGATCACAGTTCCAAACTTTGTTCTTGAATGTACAGTCTACATTGTTTGTTCATGTTGCTGCTCACAGCTTAAAAAATTAGAGGGAAACTTTCTACCCTCCTGTCGTAAATAGCTTTATGGCTGAGTAAAATTTAAGAACATTTGTTGGTATCAAAATTTTATGGTTCTTATTAACTTGTTTTAATTTTCAGCTTTGTGAACTGGATTGGAAAGGTGCTGAGGAGTGAGAACTATTGCCGAGCCAGGAATCTGAGACTTTTGATGAATCCTCTGGTCCAACCAAAGCCTGGCTGCTTCATGTTGCCAGTCAGACCACACTTGTGGTCAGTTAGACCAGCTGGGTTTAATCAATTTGACTTTGTTTCCAAGACATCAGCATCTTCAAACATTTAATTAATTGCATGTATTACGGGCAATATTACTTGTGTATATTAATTACATAATAATATACCAATGACATTAAAGTGTCCAGGCAGAGTTACTCAGTATGAGTAAAAATGGAAAATCTCACACTCAAATACCAGCTGATGCTATAAAATAATAACAGCATCTGACACTTACTGGGCAGATACTATGTGCCAGGCACTGTTCTGTTTCACGTCTTAATGAATCTTTACAACAATCCCATGAGGGAGGCAGAGTACTTCACCACTTCCTCACCTAAACTTTGAGAGGGTATGGAACTTGCCCCAAATCACAAAGCCTGGATAACTGGGGCTGTCTTGTAGATGAGGTCAGTAAACTTGTCTACCTTTCCAGCTTCTTTCCATCACTTTTTCTCCTTGGTATATCTTGAGAGAATGCGAGTCCTGGCTTAGACAAAACTGTGAAATAGGGAAATTTGTGTTCACTGCTCCTCCACTGTGCCTTGAAGATTTGGGGCATATTGACCTTGATTTGGGTGAGATAAGAGAGCTCTCATTACAACTATTTCAATAAACATATATTCAACAAGTATATAGTATACTCAGTGTATGTATGTATATACAGTATATATATATTAAAAAATATATACCATGTGCTATGTAGTGAGGACAACCCTATTTTCAACAAGCTTATGATCTACTTGGGAAAGACTGAACTAGATAATTGTAATGCAGTGGGTTGAATGTTGTGATGGGAGAAGTATAAGGTTTTGTGGGAGTTTCTAATCCAAATTTGGGGGGAATCGGGGAACTCTTCCTGGAGGAAGAGGCATCTATGCTGAGGTCTATAGTACAGGAGAGAATAAACCAGGAAAAGGGAGAAGGTAAGAAAAGAGGGTCCCAGACAACAGAACCAGCAGTGCTGTGTGGGCCAGGAGAGACTGTTGCATACAGCCTGTTGATAGTACACAGGCTTCACCAGATAAGACTGAGTGATCCTTTCTAGAAAGTTTTCCCCTGTTTGTTACAGTGCCTGATTTTCTCAACGTTGTGCCATTAACAAATATTTCTATCAATAAATCAATCAGATTTATTAAGTATTTACTATAGAAGGCATTGGGTGAGGCATTGAGAAGAATTTGAAGAACTCTGAGACCCTACCTCTACCTTCAAAGAGTTTACTGAGTGTGGAGTTGTAACATTGTCAGAGGAAAAAAGAGGAAATTTAAATAAAAATGCAGACATTTAAGTAGGAGGAAGAAAAATTTGAGGATGAAACACTCAGGCTCTGGATTCAGACCCTAACTCCACCACTTTCTAGCTGTGCAAGCTTGCACAAATTACTTAACCTTTCTGAGGTTCATTTCACATCTATCACATCAGAGTAATAAAATATCCCTTTCCAGACCATGGCAGGGATTAAACAAGTAATGCCTGTACAGCACTTAACTGCTGCTCAGCCCAGAGCAAGCTCTCAATAAACGTTTTAGCCATTAAGATATTGTTATAATTAATTCACTACATAAATTCTTGAGTGCCTCCTCTGTAGTGCCTTTTATACTTTTCATTTCAGGCCCTCTGGCTTTGTGCCACACCATCCATTGCCCTAGCATGACTCTCCTCCTTCCATTGGATTCTGCTCTCAAGTCAGCATCATCTTGCTAAAGAAGCATAAACCACAAGCTCTGGGGAAGCTGGTTTGTCTGTCTCACAAGCAGGCCTCAAAGTCTCCTGGCTACCTTCCTAAATTTCCCTGGATGGTATGTCTCACCACACTGTCAGGGTGGGAGGGACCACTCTCTCCTGACCTCTCAGCTTTCTCTCTGCTTTCTTAGCCTTCTCTCCTTGCTCACTTGGCAGCTAATTGCATACCATCCACTGACATCTTTTACCGTGTTATGATATATTTTTTTTAATTATTATTTCTATTAACACCTAGCATTTGTTGAGCCCTACTGTGTGCTGACAGGACTTGGCAATGGCCTTGCTTAGGGGCTAGAGGATTATTAAGTTGGGTTGAAACATCTAGTCCTAAACTATTACGGAGTGCACGCTCAAATAGAATCACTAACCAAAAGCATATTTGTTTAAAAAAAAAAAAACAACGCTAAGATCTAATCTATTTACCCATTAAAGAACAAGTAGCGATTTGTTATGTGATGGTTTTGAAATAACAACACTAAAAGCAACTCCTATTTATTTATTTACTTACTTGATGGATGATGTTGAGGATGTCTGCTATGTTTCCCCCTGCCCAGTGCCTGGGAAAATTGGGGCACCATTAGGAGAAACTGGGGAACGACAAGGGAGAGCAGGTTTGATGGTACTGGCAGGAAATGGTAGGTTTAGAATTGTAGGCAAGTTCATTTCAAGGCTGTGGCAGACCATGCAAATGAAAATGTCCAGTCAAGCAGTTGACAGTTTCCAAATGGAGTTGATGGGAGAGGACGAGGCAGAAGTAGATTTAGGCATTCTTCCCAGGGGGGATGGCCACACTTTAAGTAAAAGTCTTCTGGTGTCAGAGGTCCTAGTGAGGGGACACACATTAACCATGGTGAGAAAGGCATCACCAGGACTACGTATGCTATGCTTCTTTGCCCAAGATTGAGGTAATTGACTGAGACCCAAGGGGCCTGGGGCTGCAGCCCCCAACAGGCTTACCTTTCAAGTCTCCTCTTCTGTCTTAATACATCGTGTGAATTTTCTAGTTTATTCTGCAGTATACAAATAAGAGTTTAAATTATTTCTGAGTAAAACTGACTCTGTAGGATGACAGGGAGTGTTTAGTCTGTGGCTTCACATAGGACAAATTAACCCCGGGCACACCCACATGGAAGGGAGCTCGCACTTTGGCTTATGCTGTAAGGAGCATTTTTTTAAAAAAATTTTGTTGTTGTTGTTGCTTTTGTTGTTTGGGAAGAAATTTGATCATCAGATTGGCTAGTCAATTAATAGGAGAAGCCCTAGGGAGTGAGTGGGGCCCCACATAGGGATGTTTTGATGAGGGTGAGACCATTAGGAAGGTCTGGCTGCCGAGTGGCTATATGGTGGAGGGGATTGCCTGGGGGATGTCAGGTCTCAGGGCCTTATAGGATGGAGTGAAGGACCCTGGAAAGGAGAAAGAAGGATTGGGAAGTTGAGTCTTGGCAGGACTTTTGACCGTAAGTTGAAGGAGGGGGAGAATGCCTTGGCCTGGGTGATCAGGGCACTGTTTGCTTTGGGGCTCTGTGAACTAAGGACTCTCTAAAGTTCTCTGTAAGGCCACTAACAAGCTGAGATTTGTCTCCAGAGTGGAAACAGATTGCCAGAACTTCAGTCCCACAGCATATTTCACTGACAGATTGGGTGCGATTTTTCTCAAGATGGGGGTGTTTCTTAAAGCAGAGGAGGAAAGGGAGGCTGAGAGGGGGGAGGTGGGTGGGGGAAGACAGCTGTCAGCTTCTTTGCAGCTCTTGCAGATGTGGGCAGAGCAACAATTGCCAATTCCCTGAGCCGCCTGCGATTCACCAAATCCCAGGATGCAGGAGGGTAAAGGCAATCCAGATTAGAGGGATCCCAAGAGGCTTCTGGACACAGAACCTAACCTGAGGACGGGTTCACTTTGCATGTGAAGGAACATCTCTCCCTGCACCAAATTAAATCAATTTGATCAAAATTTATAATGCAGAAGAGCATAATTAATTGAAGATTTTAATTAGGCACACTTTTGATGAAACTTAACAGGAGCCAGCAGGAATACTCTTGCTGTCTATTAAACATAATCCTGCCTGGTGAAGAGCTCTATAGTTGATGATCTTTAATGACTGCCCATCTCTCAGCTTCCTTGCTGGCATTCCAGTAAGCCTGGAGGAGGATGGGGAAGATGGGGAAGGGCATAGGGATGGGGGGGGGAGGGAGGGAGGAGTGGGACATGCAACCCTCGCGTGGCGTCTCTTTCAAACCAGTGTTGGTGCTAAACTTTCAGGGTACACAATTATTCGCTTTTCATCTGCCAAAGTGGAGAAACAGTGAAGAGTTGTGGGGAGGGCTGTTTCAGGGTAATGAGTCAGGGCAGAGAGGGCAGGGCTCCCTTCTGGTTGAGAGGTGACCCTGCTGGCCTTTTCTAATTGCTTTGGCCTCTCAATCTCACTTCACAGAGCTTGAATCTTGCACTGGCCTCCCACCAGAAAACCAGAAAGAAGACTTCTGGGAGCAGAGATCTGGGAAGAGCCCTCAGCCTGCCATCTTAGATGTTAGTAAATACTGCATTGCTGAAGAAATGATGGAAGGAACAAAGCAATAAATGAATAAGTGATTCACCCAGGAACTCTGTTGAGAAAGGAGTTAAAAAGTACAGGTCAGACATGGCTGCTGCCTTTTTACAAAAAGTACTTGGGCTTCAAAGAGAAATTCTCCCTTCCTTCCTCAACTGTCCTTTTCTTCCTTTATCCAACCAGTGTTTACTGAGGCCACGCTGCGGCAAGCACTCTACCAGGAACTATATATTTGATGGGGAATACATAAGAGCCTGAGCTTTCTGTCCTCATGGAGCTAAGAGACTAGTGGGAGACACAGGCAGTGGGCACATGTTTAGGACTTATGAGAAGCTCTGAGAAAGAACAGCAGAAGAGTAATACTTTGGTTTAGGTCAGGAATCAGCAAACCACAGCCTAGAGGCCAAATCTGCCTGTTCCCTTTTTTTGTAAATAAAGTTTTATTGGAACATAGTCACGCATATCATTTGCATATTGCCTACGGATGATTTGCTACAAAAACAGTTGAGTAGTCATGATAGAGACCACATGGCCTGTGTGGCTTAAGATATTTCCTATCTGGCTCCCTACAGAAAAGGTGTGCTGAATCTTAGCCTAGATGAAGAGAGCAAACCTCTCGGGACAGAGATTTAGCTCAGACTGGAGGACGAAAATTTAGCCTGGTGAGGAGTTGCATACATTGGGAGGAGCAGGAGTGATGGCTCTGCAATGGGGAGCAGTTGGGTGTGTTCAAGGACCTAGAGGAAGGTCCATTTGATTGGAGGGTAGTGATGGAAGGACACAGGGCCTGGATGAGATGGAAGAGAAAGGAAACCCTGAAAAGGGGTTTAGGATGCGATCCTGAGTGCACTGGAACACCGCTCGGGGGCTGTAAGCAGGGGCATGAGGTGCTGTAATTTTTAAAGAGCCCTCTGGCCACAGTGGTCAGAGTGGCTTGGAAGAGAAATGGTCCCAGCTTCTTTTAGCTAAAGCAAAAGATGGTGGTGGCTCAGATCAAGGTCATAGAAGTAGAGGTGAAGAGTCATGGGCAGATTTGGAATACATTTGGGAGGTAAAATTCACAAGATTTAGAAATAGACGTGCAAGGGGGTGGTTAGGAAGAGGGAGGGATCAAGAATGATCTCCCCGAGGATTTTGGCTAGAGCCACTGGGTAAATGGTGGTACCATTTGCTGAGGTTGAGAAGATTGGAGATGGGGAAGAAAAGGTTAGGTGGAGTGATTTAAGAGTTCAGTACTTTTCAGCTTTCTTAAAATCCAGATTCGTATGCGACGCCAACTAGAGATGACGAGGAGACAGTTGGATATATGACCCTAAAGTATAGATGAGAGATTCAGGATGGAGGTAAAAATTTGTGAGTCATCGGCATATAGATGCTATTTAAGCAACAGGACTGGATGAGTTCATCTGGGGTGGGAGGTAAAGAGAAAAAGAAATAGGACTTATATCTGAATATTTTCTGCAGACTGCTTAGCTTCAGCTTGGCCTGTTGTTACTCATTGATATCTATCAAAACATTAGGCTGAGGGTAAACTACTGAAGAGACTAAATTAAGGAATATGCCGAAAGAAATGCAATAAGCTATTCTAAAGCATATGCAGTTACTTTGAGATGAGGCCTCCCCAAAAGTGGTATCAAATGGAGGGCCTTTTGTCTTTTTGTATAATGAAAATATTGGTAGTGTATGCATTCTTGAATGTTGCATGAGAGATTTACTCTTCTGAGCATTTGTACATCCTTCTTCAAGTTGACTGATAGTTGAGTTGTTAAAAGTGGTTGTTCCCAATCACAGCTTCCCAGCAGTCATTTGACCTGATAGTTAAAAATATGAATTCCCTGGGCTCCCACCCAGAGTGATTTGTTAGATCTGTGGTAAGTTCCCAGGAATCTGTTTTTAATGAAGACCCCAGGGGATTCTAATATGGAAAACCCATTGTCTGGTATTTGGTAACCACTGTTTTCATGGATAATTTCAAAGGCAAACTTGAGATTGTGTTACTCAAATAACCATATCTTCTAAACTGACAAGGATCTCAATATGTGAGGTTGGGATAAGATATAAATATTGTGCTTATACATACAATGAAATTACTGAGTTTCTTCCTCTTCCTTCCTCTTTCTCAATACCTCATCAAGGCCTGAAGATCTTAGTTCATAAAAATATTTCAACCAACACACATATATACAACACACACACACACACACACACACACACACACACACATATAATATCTCTCCTCTTTCCTTCTCTCTTCTTCTTGCACGTATGCATACCCACGTGCACATATACTCCTATTTATCTTTGCCTTGGTTCAGGTCCACTGCCTGAAGACAGGAACCACTGCCTTGGTGGTTGCAGTCAGGCCATTATAATAGTTTCCTAACTGCTTGCTTTGCCAGTCCAGTCAACACCAGCTCTAGTTCATCCTCCAAGTTGCTGCTGGAGTTATCTTTCATAAATCTGATTCCTTCAAGCTCCTACCCTGTGAGAAAACCCTCGTATCGGCTCCTCATTGCCTATTGGGAAAAAATCCAAATCCTCTGGTACAGTGTTCAAGGACTGCTATAGAATTACACTGATCTCCTGGCTTCCTCCATTCCTGATCCTAATTCATTCCTGCCCATCCACACTTCACATCTGTACTCACCCGTGCCCATCTGCCCCTCACACCTGCTCAGCCACCTCTGCCCATATTCACCTGCCTGTCCATACGTGCTCATATATATCTGTCCAAACTCCACTCCATGTCTCGGTCTGAAATTCATTCATCCCTATAACTACCTGGTCAATTCTGACTCATCCTTGTAGATTCAACTCTGTTATTCGCTTTACTCTCTTCCTAGGCTCGAAAGGCAAAGCCTGATGTTTCTTCTTTTGTTCTCAACCTAGCAGTTTGTACATATTTTTACTGAAACATTTACCATGTTGCATTTTGATTTTTTGTTTCTTTCTCACCAATCCCCAATTTCTAAATCAACCCGAAATTATTCATCTTTCTTTCCCTAGCACCTAACTTTCTTTCTCACCAATCCCCAATTTCTAAATCAACCCGAAATTATTCATCTTTCTCTCCCTAGCACCTAACTCAAAGGCAGGCTTAAAGTAGGCCCTTGGCAACACATTGAGAATTTTTTCCCCCTCTATTCTTGCTGTCAGGTTCTCAATAAGTTGAGCTCTTGAGGCTGCCTGTCTATAGCAGCCCATTTTCCACTGTTTGATTTGCTAGTGGCTAGGAGAGCAGATAGTTAATCTTACTATAGAATTTTGTGAAAAACAAAGAGTTAATGGGTTCCTGCAGGCACCAGAGTAACTCTTCAGCTTTAGTGCGTGGTCTTCCTGTAGTTTTGTATCTTGCTTCCTTTTGGGTTCTCAGTTGTGTTCTGGTAATTTAGGCTGCTACATACTAATCTTTGGACAATCAAGAAGCGTGTGTTACGTACACACACCATGCTGTTCATCTGTTCATTGTTCTCATACTGAAAATTAAAATGGAGAGCAATGAAGAGGAGAGGCCATGAAAATTCATAGACAATAGTAGGTGTCCTTATAGACATAATAGGTATCCTTAACCTAGAGTCCACAGATGGGCTTAAAGCATTCCATGAGTCCTTGCTATGTCATATATGACATGTGTGCACATGCATGCAGATTCTTCTGGCCATAGGTTCCATAGTTTTCTGAGACTTTCAAAGGTGCCTGAGACCCCAAAGAGTTAAGACCCACCAATGTAGAATATGTTTTCATGCCTTTCTTTTTTAATGCCCATCTTTAAAATTAGCACATGAATCTTAAAAGGCCTTGAGAATGTGAATGATGTCTGTACATTGACTTCCTTGTCCTCCAGTCTTGTCAAGAATCTCCAGACTTGCTCTGTGCACCCGTTATTTTATCCTCAAAGCCAAGGAGTGAGAAGGTGGAATCATTTCTAACAAATCCTGTAAATAAACCCAGCTTCTGCTGTATTAGATCACCATAAAACAATTCCCTGAAGCCCAAGGGATTAAATAATAGAAGAAAAGGCTTTCCATGAAACCATGCAGATGATAGAAAATATTCTCGCTATGGTAATTTACACAGATTACTTCATGACAGATTGGTTGTTTGAGCTGATCATGTTGATCACTGAAACCCTGCACATTTTCTCCTGAGTTTGGAAATGGTGCAAATGCATTGTGAGGCCCAGGGCCTTTGTTACTGACTCACCACCATGCAAATGAACTTTAAGAAGTACTTGGTGGTCTTATAGCCAGAGCGACGGTGTTTTGCTTACGAAACAGTGGTCTTCAGTCTTCCATGTCAACGTGTAGAAATTGCCAGGGTTCATTTAACATTCTTTGAGTGGTACTGCCAACACAGTCTGCTGGGAAAGGGACATGTGATACCACTTGGTAGTGAATGGCCTTGGTGTCTTCATCTCTCCTCCATCTCCCACTGTCCCCAACCTGTTCTTCCCGAGGTATTTCCATCTCATTAAATGATACTCATTCACCCACTTGACCAGAGAGGAAACCCTGGGCACCATCTGAACTCCTCTCTCTCCTCATAGCCTACTCCTAAGTGCTGTTGAGCTTATTCCCTATCTTCTCATATCTGTCCACTTCCTTTCGTTCAGGACACCAAAATCTCTTGTCTGGATGACAGCTATGGCTCCTAACTGGTCTCCCTCACCCCAACCTGTAACACCTTAACTCTGGTAAGGTTTCCTTTTCTGGCGTCTAGGTGCCACGTGCCCATAGGGTGGGATGGGTAGTATTTCACATAGTTGTTCATTCCACCCCAGCCTGCATTTTATAATCCACCTGGGATAGAGCCCACTTTTCTGCTGCAAGTTATGGGCCTATGGAATCCAATTTGAGGCCATTATCTGAGGATTCAGTCACTGGTTTCTGTGATTGATTGGCAAGAAGTTTAGAATACTCAATTCAAGAAAGTCCCCCTTTGATAGCAATAATTTTTTGATTGCCTATTCACAGTCTTCTTTTTTCTCTGGAGGGACTCTTTCATTCTCTGAGGCCCTGGTGTGGCTGTCAATTACGGTGTCCCAGCCCCAGCATAGAAAACACCTGTGACCCAGACTGGTCAATCCACATGTCCCTGACCTCCTGGGCCACAGTGACAGGCTCATGTCTGGGCATAGAACCAAGCCAGGCCATTTAGAGTCTCCTGAGATTGACAATCGAACACAGACAAAGAGAAATCCTCTTTCCTTTGAGGATGCTATGCTCAGAGGATGTAGGTGTGTATGGCTGCTGGTAGCCATTTTGCCATTGATGAGATTTTATCTGCAAAATGTAGTCAACAAAGGCAAGTGATGATGGTGGTGGCGGTGGTGGTGATGGATAACATTTATTGAGTGCCATGCATATGCCAAGAACTAATCTAAGTGCTTTACGTATATTAACTCATTCAGTCTTCGTAGACCTTATACTTAATGATCATTATTATGATTATTATTGCTATTATTATCCCTGTTTCACAGATTAGAAAACTATGACATGTAGGGGTTAAATAACTCCAGGTTAAAAAAAGCTCTTAAATGGGGAAGGCACAATTTGAACCTAGGCAGCCTGGCTCCTGAGACTGTGCTCTCAACCATTTCACTCTGTGGCCTCTAGCACTATTGACAGCACAGGAAGCGAGGGACAGGAGGAGGAGAAGGAGAGAGGGGAAGGGAGAGGAGGAGGGAGACATGAGTCCCTAGGACATTGCAGGAGTCCTTGGACCCTGAACCCAGGGTTCCTGGATTCCTAGTGGTAACCCAATATATTTAATTTTTTTTTCACTTAAGTCAGTTTTAATTAGGTTTCTGTTCTTACAGCGTGCCTAAAATATTCTGCCTCCCATCCTGTCTCATTCTGTCTCTTGTCTTACTGCCTTGCCTTCAATAATATAAGAAAATAATATTCGAACATGGTAGAAATTTGGAGGATATAAAAAGATAATATAAAGAAGATATCTTAAATGAAGATGTCATAACATTTGTATGGGATACAACCAATTGAAGACTATTATTTTGGGGGCTTCCCTGGTGACGCAGTGGTTGAGAGTCCACCTGCCGATGCAGGGGACGCGGGTTTGTGCCCCTGTCCGGGAAGATCCCGCATGCTGTGGTGCGGCTGGGCCCGTGAGCCATGGCCGCTGAGCCTGTGCGTCTGGAGCCTGTGCTCCACAGCGGGAGGGGCCCCCGCGCCACCAAAAAAAAAAAAAAAAAAAAAAGAAAGACGATTATTTTTGTTTTCTTCCAGTCTTTTTTCTAATCATTTATATGTACATATATACACAATAAGGTTCTACATATATAAGGGTCTTTCCTTTTCCTCTTAGCACTATATCAGTTGCATTCCCCCATGTTATATATTTTTGAAAGCAGGATCTTAATGGCAGCACAATGTGCATGTGTGTGTGTGGGTATATGGCTTTCCTCTGACTTCTCTGTGCTTCCTAGTGCTTGACATCTTTCCTCATTGAACCTTCTGCTCTGGAACCAGCAAGGATACCAAGGGCTGAGGGGGTCATGCTTGGCTTCTACCTGTATTCCTTGGCCTGTGTCTCAGTGTTCAGGGCCCTGGTGACCAGCCCTACACCCCACAGCTCAGCTTCCAGCCAGGAAGCAGACTGTGTCAGCGATGTTGGAAGCAGAAGCCATCTTGCCGATGCTCATCCCTCTGCCCATGAGCCAGGAGGGCTCTGCAGCCTGCAGCAGAGAGTAAGACTGGGAGTAAGACACACTCAGGAAAAGGTCTAAGCCTCTTCACAGATCAGCAAGCAGAAAGCCAGGATGGCTTGGCAGTTCCAGGCATGATTTATTTTAAGACATGCAGAGTTACCAGTTAGCACAGTAAGAAACCTCTTGTTCCTGCCTTTTTAACTCCATACATCAATAACAATTTACTTGGCAAAACCCTGGGTGCTGGACTTAAATATGCACACCACTGGGGGGAAACACAAGGATACCATTGAGAAATTAGATTTAAAATACCAAATAAACTCTTTTCACCATATCCCTCGCAGTGAGTGCTGTATAAAGCCTCATAACATTTATGAGGCATTAAATGCCACATAAATGACTAGTTTTTGAAGTGTAGATGAAAAAAAGAAGGTGAATGAAGGAGTAAAAATAGCACAACTGTATATAATGTGTATGTCGGTCTCCTATTTAATCTCTGGATGTTACCCCAAGCCATGAGCAGTGGTGGATTAAGAAAATAGACTTTAAGCCCCCAAAAAGGTACTGAAGGCAAAGCCTAGACAGAAGGGGTGTTCAGTAGTCAACAGCCAAGGAGAACATGAAGCCAGAGGAGTTCAGAACAGAACAGTCATTCCAAGTCAAGTACAGTCGCAAAAGCAGAAACATCTACCCATCCATCCATTCACCCATATTAAATAATCTATCTGCTGTACTGCTGCTATCGCAACTATTAATTGTTCAACTTCAGACCTACTATTAATTACTATCCTTTATGGAGGGCTAAGTTTGTGTCAAGTATTTTACAAAGTGTTTTGCATGAATCATCTCATTTAATCCTCATAACCATCCTGTGAACTGGGTTTTTGTCTTTGCCTTAAATTGATGAGAAAACTAGCTCTGAGAGCTTAAGTGATCTGTGGAAGGTCAAGCACAGAGCATGTGTCAGACCCACAGACCCATTGAGCCAATCTTCCTCTCCTCCATATTGTAGCACTTGGGTTCCTGCTATGTATCATGCTTTGGATTAGGCATTGGGGCTACAAAGGAACCTTCAACAAGGCCCCTACAGCACCAATTCTGGGGTAGGTGAAGCTGAAATCGACTAGAAGCTTTGGAGTCAGAAACGCAGTGGTCTCAGAGGTTGTCACTGGAATACCCAAAAAACAGTGTGCAGGCGGTCATGGTGACCTCAGGAAGAGATACCTAACTTCACTTGGGTGGATTTGGTATAACTCAACCTGGATCTTGAAGAATAAGTCATGTTCATGAGGTAGAGAAGAGGGAGACATAGTCTAGGTGGGAGAAACAGCATAGGAAGAGACAATAATAATGATAAAATATATAGATTGAAACATTGTAGAAATTTGAAAAATACACACACACACAAAATCCATGAAGAAAATAAAATTTGCTGGCTGTAGCAAGTGATTCAAAGACCACACAGCAGAAGTGAACGGATTTGGGAACTGAGGCATCTCCTTTACTAAGTTGTGCATGTTGACATACAACTTACTGCAGCTGAGAGCCTGAGGGTACAAATGTATCAGTGTCATTGTGAAGTTGACAACTGGACAACCAGACCTTCCCTCCAACCCCTACCTAAGTCTCCACCTCTCAACCTGCACCCCAGCCCCATTGCTAGATCCCCTTATTTGCTTGACTTTTTCACAGCACTTAACACTGAAATATTATATGAAATGTTTGCTTCTTTACCAGTTTATTGCCTTTCTTCCCACTAGAAGATAAACTTCAGGAAAGCAGAGATTATGTCCATCTTGTTCTATGTTCCTTCCTTAGTAGATAGAATACTGTTTGGCATGTGGTATTTGTCAAATAAATAAGTGAGCACAACAGAAAAAAAGAACAAGATTCTTCCACTAATGAGAGGTGGGAGCAATGAAGACCTGTTATTGGCCAGGCTCCTGTCACTCACCTGGGACTCATGGTTTCTCCCTAATCACTTATAAGTGGTTTGGAGTCAAAATCACTTCTGTTGCCCTTGAATGACTTGGGGAACATCAGAAGCAATGGCCCTAGACCTGCTCTCCAAATGCTTCCTTTTACCACCTTCAGATGCTGGCGGGCAAATTGCTTGCACTTGGTCAACACTTCCCCTCCTGTGCCCACAGCAGACATTGTAAATCAATCATGGCAATTTTTCTCGTAGCCTTAGAATCCTTGTCAATACCACACTCTAGCAGACACTGCTAATCGATAGGGGGTGGCATTAGAGATGACACTTTTCATCCTGAGCATGAAAAAAACTAACAGATGTGAGAAGGGAGTAATGTAATTAGATATAAGGAGGAAGGGACAAATCTATATTCTGAGAAAATATTGTGAGCATTATGTCTTCAGGCTTCTGCAGCAATGACAAATAGAACAGCTTAGGGACTATATAGCACAGTGATTATGAACATGAACACTGATGTCAAGCTAGCTAGGTTGCAGTCCCTGTTTTACAGTTTTCTGTCCGTAGTTACTTAACCTCTCTGAGCCTCAGTGTCATCATCTTTAAAATAGAACTAATAACCGTATCTAACTCATCAGATCATTGCAGAGGATACAATAAAATAATCCATGAAAAGCACCTGGTCCACTGCCTAGGACACAGTAAGTGATCAATAAATATCAGTTATTGATTGTTTTCAAAATTGGCAGATTTATAAGCAGAAAATTAACCGGAGGCTGGATCTTGAACTCCAGAAATATTTGAGCTGAAATTGGCCCCCTCCCTCTCAGGAATACAGAAGACAAGACCACTTTCCATGCAACTTCAGCAAGTTTTCTATTTCCTTTTTCCGATTTTTATTCATTCATATTTAAACCACCATTATAAAAACATTAAAGTAAATGTTTTAAACAATAGGCACTTACACAACTCATTTCATTTTTCCCGTTCTTTTCCAGTCTTTTCCCAAATGCAGGGTAATTTTTTTAAAAAATGGTAATCTAGGTCTTCCTGTTTTGTTTTTTTCATTAATGCTCTGAGCCAGGAGATTTAGTTTTGGGGCCTTTCTCCACCACTTTGTTGCCACATGGAAGTCACTTGGTCTCTCTCAGGCTTAGTGCTCCCATCTGTCAAATGAGATAATAACAGAAGCATTGCTTACCTCATAGATTTGTTGGATGGAGTAGATGAGAAAATGGATGTAAAAATAAGGTTTAAGGAACAGTTGTCTTAACCACCTAAGAGGGGAATTATCTACAGGAGCAAATGAAATGATAAATGTGAAGGAACTTATATAAAATGGTTAAATTATTAAATGAGCAGGGCAGGAGGAAAAGTTGAAATGTAAAACTGAAAGGAAATTAGGAAATAATTCTGTAAATTGTGGAATAGAAGTCCTTTTAAAAATAATAGTAAATCTTAATTTTCTTTGGTGATTATGGTAAATTGTTGGATTTTCTTGTTTGTTTTTATATTTTTCTCTTTTCTAAAAAACACTTTAGATTCAATGGCAGTTTTTCTTCATAAGGAATACAGTTTCCCCCGAGGTCCTCAAATATTTAGAGAACCTATTAAACAAAATGACCTATGTTACACTAGGTGGAAAAGAAAAACTGTCAAACTGAAATCACAGGCAAAAGTAGGTAAGCATACAAACTATGTATGAAATCCACACATCAGCAGTTCCTACATCTTTCTGGAGTTTCCCCAGAGGCATCCCCTCACAACAAAGGGTTAGTGAACAATGTTGGATTAACTAGGACCTCACAGGAGAGATGACAGAGAGACTTTAACCACAGTGAACAAACTTGAAATCTTCTACATCAGTCAGGAAAATTTAGGTGATGTTGCAGTAACAAATAATCCCCACATCTCAGGGTCTTAGCACAGCCAGTTTATTTCTCACTCACATTGAATGCCCAAAATGGGTCGACAGGGAGATTCTGCTCAGTGTGCTTACTCAGGGAGAAAGACTGATAGAGATTCCATCTTGATATGTGTTTCCGTGATCACCTCAGCAAGGGGAAAAAACAATGACCATAAGTAACACATGTCTGTTCTCCTCGCTTCTGCACACCTCACATTGACTGAAGTCAGTCGCATGTCACACCTGACTTTAAGGGATATAGGGAAATGTGACTGCATATGGCTGGGAGGAGAGGCAGAGATGTTTGGTACACAGTAGTAATGACCATCATTACTACTTAGATATTCTTCATCTCTGAGGTCCATTTATCTCTGTTGTTCCCAAGGAGGATTGGGGAACAAGGGAAAATAAGAGAAGGGGTGGAGGGAATCTTTTTTTTCCTCCATTTCTTATTTGCGGTGTTCAGTTTTCCTGGCTTTTCTTTCTTTCCAGATCATTCCTTGGCCTCTAAATTCCTCAGCCTTTTACCATGAGGAGCAGTTCCACTGTGGCTTATAGTGTTAATGCTCTCAAATTTTCATGTCAAATCCATCTCTGGCCTCAGCTAGTAAATAGACCTTCTGTTACCAGATCCCATCTTCTTCAGAAGAAAAACGTATTTTTTACAAATACTTATGTACTGGCAAGTGGATATTTCTCTGAATTTTACATTAGAAAAGTCTTAAGAGGACCAAGCAGTTCAGCTTTGAAGTCAGGAACATGGGATCTGGGGCCAGGCAGTCATGGATGCAAATTTGGCTCCTTCACTGACCAACTGTGTGACTTTAAGGAAGTTTCTTAGCTTCTTTAAGCCTCAGTTTCCTAATCTGTAACATGAGAAATAATAATTCCTATTTCTACATAGAGTTGTAATGAAGATCTGATGAGGACAGTACCTGACACATAGTAAGCCTTCAGTAAATACTGGCTCCTGTTGTAATGCTCATCTCCTACTACAACCAGGAATCCCTTTCTTTTTTAAAAAAAAATTTATTTTTATTTATTTATTTATTTTTGGCTGTGTTGGGTCTTCATTGCTGCATGTGGGCTTTTCTCTAGTTGCAGTGAGCGGGGGCTACTTTTTTTTGTGTGTGTGTGTGATACATGGGCCTCTCACTGCTGTGGCCTCTCCCGTTGCGGAGCACAGGCTCCGGACGCACAGGCTCAGCGGCCATAGCTTGCAGGCCCAGCTGCTCCGCAGCATGTGGGATCTTCCCGGACTGGGGCATGAACCCGTGTCCCCTGCATCGGCAGGTGGACCCTCAACCACTACGCCACCAGGGAAGCCCGGGGCGGGGGGCTACTCTTCGTTGTGGTGCGCGGGCTTCTCAATGCGGTGGCTTCTCTTGCTGTGGAGCAAGAGCCTAGGCGTACGGGCTTCAGTAGTTGTGGTGCGCAGGCTCAGTAGCTGTGGTTCTAGGGCTCTAGAGTGCAGGTTCAGTAGTTGTGGCGCATGGGCTTAGTTGCTCTGTGGCATGTGGGATCTTCCCAGACCAGGGCTTGAACCCATGTCCCCTGCATTGGCAGGCGGATTCTTAACCACTGGGCTACCAGGGAAGTCCAGGAATCCCTTTCTTAACCTTAAACTTTGTGACTAGCACAGAAAGCACTGGGACCATCACCTCCTTGAATGTGGTGTATTTACCTTTATTAAATCACAATATTAAAGTTTCTTTGGCTAAAAGTGTCAGGAAACCAAACTCAAAATGTCTTAAAAGCAAAATGAAACAAAAAGCCAGCTTATATGACTGAAAGATCAAGGATAGTAGGCTTCAGGCACAGTTGAATCCAGTTGCTTGAATAATTTCATCAGAGCTCTCTGTTTTCTTTATTTTCTTCTTTTTGGTTCTATTTTCAGGCTGCTTTCTCCCTCATGGTGATAAAAAGACTGCCAAGCAGCTTCAGGGTCACTTCTTACTTTCCCCATAACCATGCTCAACAGAGAGATTTCCTTTTGCCCCACATTTTAAATAGAAACCTCAGAATTGCCTTTGATTTGTTCTGCTGGAAACCTGATTATATTTGAAATAATCATTGTGGCCATGGGGATGTGCTACACTGATGTGGCAAGCCTGGTATTCTGTATACCAGAACTGGGAGTAGAATCAGAAACACTGGAATCATTTGCACTGAGAGTGGTGGAGGGGTGTATATCCAGAGAAAAACAGGTTTCACTTACCAGCAGAAAGGTGAATGGATATTGGGCAAGGAAAAACAACAGGTAACTTTACACATTTTATGGATACACATCAATTTTGTCCCACTGTTGACAAATAGGCAATATCTGTATCAGTGCCCTCCCATTCCTTGCCCACAGCCAACAATGGAAATCAGTCATAACCCTCTTGTCCAGTGAGCTCAGCATATATTTCAGAATCCTGCTCAACACAGTGCTCCTGGAAGCTGGTACAAATTGACAGCAGTTTCCATGAAAGATGAAACTATTTTCTCTCTCCAGGTTATTTTCAGGTGAACTGTTAAACCATGTTATTCCTTCCTCATACATTCTAGTTGACTTTTTTTAAACTTCATAACATCATGTTTTTACTCATAACGTTTTATCTTGCCGCATTTGGCCTATCGTCCTAATCTGTTGGGATCTTATTCAGTCTTGGTTCTCTCATTCAAGTTCCTGTTATACTTCAAGTTTCATGCCATCCATAAGGGCAAGCCATGTCTGTTTTGATCAATGAAAAATGGAAGGGTCAAGAACTGAGTCCTTGGTACATCTCAAAACATCACTCTCTAGTTGATTCCAGTTGTGAACAACAAAATTGATTCTGGAATGGGACAATACCAAGTGCAATGTAGTTACACACACGTATACATTCAAGTGCTATTGCATCTCCATTCTCTTTCTTTCTGTTTTTGATTGACCTGGTAAAATAAACCAGTCATACCTAACTTGATTGAACCTGCAGGGTTCAATCAGGACAAAGAGCGATTCTCTAATCAAGAAGAGGAAGAACTTGGATCTGCCTTAGCTAAGTCCATCGCAGCTCCAAAATAAAATACTCCTCTTTCCCCAGCATGGCAAGTTGCAGGAAGCACCATGCCCCGGCCCTGGAAAACAATGTGCTTGGGTGAAGCAGAATCAGTTTGGCTCATGTCAACGGTTTGTTTAGCTTGATGTAGGAAGAATTTAGGGGCATACATGGAGTGGGAGAGCTGTGTCCTGCGTCCCATGGGAATCCAGATCTGCAGGGCGGGAATATAACTCTACATCAGAATACAAGCTCCTCCTGGTATTTGGGAATCTGCCTCTTGCGGCTTAACACGGACTCTGTTCTCACACCCCAGCCTGGATGCCAAGGGACAAGGCCTCCATGGAACATTTGATTCCTATCGTAGAAGTTTAACCAAGAAAGGTCATTGGGTTTTGTTTTTTGTTTTTTATTTTAGTAATGGAAGAGCACATGGAACCAAGGGTTGGGCTGGTTGTTTGTACAGTACAGACCCCATCAGGCTTTTTCTTTGGCCCCCTGCTGTTTGAAGAGGTCTTCCAGAGTATCATTGCTGGGACTCAGGAAGCCAGAAGCAGAAGTGACATCGCTTCTTGTTAGTTGGGCTTGAAGCATGCCTATATCCCCCAGCTGATCCTGTAGTCTTGTTTCTTGAGCTAAGACTCTTTTTTACTTTTTCCACAATGTTATGTACCTTCTAGCCCTCTCCCTCATTTCTACCATTGAGATCATCCTTTCCTACAGTGTGCAGAGGCCTCCAGTATTGGAGAAGCTGTCCTAAACATTTTACATCTATTATAGCTTATATAATATTCACTCGGACCCTAAGAGAGAAGCAGTATTATGGATTTATTTTGCAAACGAGGACACTGAGGCTCAGAAACACCATGGTCTGGGTGCACAGGAACAGAAGTGTGAATCTAAGCCAGGCCTTGCCTCAGAGCTAACTGGTACCCAAACGTTCAGCAGCCTTCCCTCCTGGTGGGTAATTCAACCATTGTTGACTGAGCGCCTACTATAGCGTGCTGGCCTTGTGGGGATATCATGAGAGATATGCCTCTGTCAAGTCCTTCAAGAAGCTGTCTGTCATCACTTCAAGCACTGATCCAGAGCAAGCAGTGTGTAGCCAATTGGAAATTGTTTCATGGTCAAAAGTAAAGCTCCACCCCTGAGTGGGATCCAGAGCCAGCCTTAGATGTACGTGAATGCTGGTCACCACACACCTCCGAACTCCTCTCCAAAGACCCGATGATCCTCTATTAGAGATATGGTCCTTCAGCCAAAGATGCCTGTGACAGCACTAGGCACAGGGCCTTGGGGAGGGCCTCTGATTGCTTGAGCCAAGTCCAGAGATGCAAAGACTGTGTCTACACAGTTGACATGATTGAGGGTTTGCAACTAGGCTTGAAGAAGACACTAGTGAGCCCTGGGTGTTATTTGGGTGGGGGTGGGCAATAGAAAGCCCCTATTAAAAGTATTGCCTCTGAATGGAAAGTGACTGTTTAATGGGTATAGAGTCTCCTTTGGGGTGATGAAAAAGTTTGCAACTGGATTGAGCTGATAGTTGTATAGCATGATGAATGTACTGAATACCACTAAAATGTGTACTATAAAGTGGTTAATTTTATATTATGTGAATTTCTCCTCTCTAAAAATAATAAGAAAGGTAAAAAAATATTGCCTCTGCCAAGTGCCATAGTGCCTACAGTACTGTTGTTCATGGTAGGGCTAACCATCCTCTACCACCACCTCCCTCCAGCCCCTGTTCCCACCTCGACCCATTAAACAGGACCTTCTGCTTGTCTGAAGCGTCAAGAAGGTAGCTTCCAGAACTTCTTTTCTCTCTCTTATTTTCTCTTCCCTGTGAGAAGAGGTGCGCCTTCCCAGCTTGGTGGGGTTGGGGAAGGGAAGTAAACTGTCTCATGTCTTTGTCTTAAGGTTATCCACAGACCTAGTTAGCAGCTCCGGGTTTATAGTGTTACCAGTTTTACTGCATATACACAAAGGGACCTGAGGCCTTTCCAGTGCTGCCCAGAGCCACCTCCTTCTTCACCAGCGGCTCCCTGAGTAACTGCCCAGCACCAGATCAAAGTGTACCTCTCCATCTGTGTTCACGCTCTCGTCTGCAGGAATACATTGGCTTCATTTCTCTGGGGAGAGTTTTTCTATAGGGAACATCTTACTTGCTTTCTCATCTACCCTGAAGTTCTCAGTGTTCAACGACAATCACCAAAAAGTGACATGAAGCTATTTGTGTAGTAAAAAATGTAGTTACTGATTCCCTTTACATCAGTTTGCGTTTTAAATTCAAGTCAAAGGGCCCTTTTCACAGTCAGTCACCAGCTGCTTCATTTCCATTTGCCCGTCTAGGCTGATAGACACGTGACTGAAGGTTTAGAAAGACAAGTTATCTCATTTTTGTGAAATCCGTCACGTTCAGAAATCTGGAACTTCAAAGGAAAACAAAAGGATCTTTTCATCCCTTTCCTTAGTTTGAGTTGCTTTTTCTTTGGAAGCTAATTTCTAACTGTAATCACAAGAGAAAGGAGGTTTGAGTAATTATGCTGTGAGTCTGATCTACAGAGGCAGCCCACTGGGATGCTGTTTTCCTCAGGAGCTATAATTTTGGACAAAATCATCTGGGAAACTTTCCTCATCTTCTAATTTATTCTGCCTATGGAGACATTGTTAACCATGCCAGAAATGCTTCACATTTGTATAGCCATTTTAGATTTTTTTCCAAACGCTTTTCACCTTAATCATCTCACTTGATCTTTACAAATCTCTTGAGAGGTGGATAGAGAAGGGATTACGATTCATATATTACAGATGAGGAAAGTGAATCCCGGAGAGGTTAAGCAACTTGCCCAAGGTTACACAGCTTTCAGTCAGAGAGCACCAAGTCTAGAGACCATATTTCCAACCCTCTAGCTTTACACATAGAGTGAATCACAGACATGGATTGCTGCCCTGTTGGCCTACCTCAGAAACCCAACTGTAAAAGTTCTAAGAGGTGAAATTCCATCCTCGGACATATTTGGTTCTCCTTCCTCATTAATATTTGACTTGGGCATCACAGTTCTTTCAGAGTTACGTTTATCATGAGGTGACGTGTTCTCTTTGCTGTCTGCCTGATGCTTGCGGAACTCAGAGGGTGGGGGGAGTGATTTGGGTAAATCTTCCTTTGATCTGTTTTAAATGAAATCATATTTACAAGATACACTTCACTTCTTTTGATGTGCAGCTCACTAATTAGCTGACATCTGAGAGCAGGTTCCCTGGGAGAAAAAAGAAATTAATTAGTTCATTCCATCTCGAAAAGACACAATTCTTGAACTAATTACGGTATCTGAATGATTAATCTCCTTTAAATACACATATGTTCAGGAATTTTACAGTCAGGAGGAATGTGTAATGAGAAAGAAGACAGAAAGCAAAGGGGAAAGGAACAAGGTAGAGAGAGGTTCAAGGCACAAGCCCTATTGAGGGCCAGGGAGAAAGTTTGGGTATCCTTTGTTATTCAGGTAGAATATAATTAACTTGCAAAATGATGGAGTAAGCAATATTTGTTCCAAAAACTTCTCAGGTCTCTAATTTTTTCTTCTTTACCAGCCCCTGGAGGCCAGCATCTTTAAGGTCAATCAAACTACTGTGAACCTGCTATCAGGGAGGAAAAAAAAAGAGAGAGAGAGAGACTTATTTAACTTATACTAAATTGTTCATGGCTGATATCACTTTCCATCTAGCTTTACTCCTCCCACAATTATTTACTCTTTAATAAGCTGAAATTGTATCACGATGACTGATCCTTTATTTGTGGATGTTTGGAGGTGGCATGTATTCCTTTTTGATAGTCAGTGGCTGTCTGGTTCATGTCATATCCTGTATACAGTAGGGTTGTGAAGAATAATGCTATGATACCTTGTGATATCTGCCATGGGCACAGAAATTGGGAGTGGCCATATATAAATCATGTATCTACCCTCCTGATTATAGCTCGTAGGAGAAAGCAGTATTATTTAGCGTAGCAGGGAGACTTCTTCACAGTTCATGATATCACATTGTAAAGGATATCACCTACTCCACTCAAAAGGTTGGTTGCCACTATAGATTATATTTCCGGTGGGTAAGTGATTTTCTTCACTTTAACATTTATATTGTAAATTCCTTGAGAATAGAAATGATTTCTTTTTGTATTTCAAGGTTATGGCTCTTAGTTGGCCCTAAATAAATATTTGTTGAAAAAAGCACAAAGGAAGTAACAGTAAGTGTGGAAAGAAATGTGCTAGTAAATAAAAGTTGGGTGAGACTGAAGGAAGGGTATAATGTAATAGACCTGTAGTAGTCAGGGTTCTCCAGAAAAACAGAAGCAATAGGATCTATATCTATCTATATCTATATCTATATCTATATCATCTATCTCCTACTTGACTCATTCAATTATGAAAGCTAAAAAGTCCCAAGATCTGCCACCTGCAAGCTGGAGACTCAGGAAAGCCGATGGTGTAGTTCAGTCCAAATCTAAAGGCCTGAGACCCAGGGAAACTGATGGTGTAAGTCTCAGTCCGAGGGCAGGAGACTGATGTCCTAGCCAACAAGGAACAAATTCTCCTTTCCTCCATCTTTTTTTCTATTCAGATTGGATTGTGCCCACATACATGGGGGAGGGCAATCTGCTTTACTGAGTCCACTGATTTCAAATGCTAATTTCATCTGGAAACACTCTCATAGACACACCCAGATATAATGTTTAGCCAAATATCTAGACACGCCATGCACCAGTCAATTTGACACATAAAATTAACCATCACAAGACCCCTTGGATGAGCTAGTAACTGAAATTAAGCAGGTTTTTAGCTCCAGTCATCCTGGGAGCCCACACAAAATTAGCAACATATTGAGTTATAGAATTTTCATTCTACTATTTAAAAACCTATGCGAGTCCATCTGGAGGGACATTTTTCCTTTCTCTAAGCCCTAGGAGAAATATGTCATGTGGTTTATCCTTATTAAAGGCCATTGAGTAATATAAGGGTCAGATCTTTGAAAAGGGTTTTGTAAATAATTCAGCAATATTTTTTAAATGGAGTGGGATTTTTTGTTGTTGTTGTTATCAACTCTCTAAGATGCAGTGGAAATAGCGCTAATCTGTGACCCAGTGAAGATATTTCTGAAATAATATGAAACAAAGTAGTAGTATGGTAGGAGAGTTAGCCTTGGAACTCCCACCAGCCCCACAGCCCCAAGGTGGGCTCTAGCCTTCTTTTTTTTTTTTTTTTTTTTTTTTTTTGCGGTATGTGGGCCTCTCACTGCTGTGGCCTCTCCCGTTGCGGAGCACAGGCTCCGGACGCGCAGGCTCAGCGGCCATGGCTCACGGGCCCAGCCGCTCCGCGGCATGTGGGATCTTTGCGGACCGGGGCACGAACCCGTGTCCCCTGCATCGGCAGGCGGACTCTCAACCACTGCGCCACCAGGGAAGCCCAGCTCTAGCTTTCTCTGTGAGCCTTTTCCTTGTGCCTTGCTTTTTTGTTCAGGGCCCTTCTGTGCCCTGGGATGGAACTGAGTCTCTCACTGTGAAGTGGAGGCTGAGTTCATCCTCCTACACAGAATAACTTCCTCCATCTCAGCCCCATCAAGTAAGCTGAGGCACAGTGTAATGCAGGGAGGAGGAACAGGTGCAGCCCTGCCTCTGCCTCACGTGTTCACGGGCCGTTGGGTTAGTCATTTTCTCTTTCTGGGCTTTGCTTTCTCCCTTGGAAAACATAGTTGGATTATCAGGAATCTGCAAACTTTTTCTATAAGGGTCCAGATAATAAATATTTTAAGCTTTGCAGCCCGTACAGTCCCTTTGCAACAACTCAAATATTATAGTATGAAAACACTCATACAGACGATATGCAAAGAAATGGTGTAACTGTGTCCACTGTAACTTTATTGACAAAAACAGATAGTGGGGGGCTTCCCTGGTGGCGCAGTGGTTGAGAATCTGCCTGCTAATGCAGGGGACACAGGTTCGAGCCCTGGTCTGGGAAGATCCCACATGCCGCGGAGCAACTAGGCCCGTGAGCCACAACTACTGAGCCTGCGCATCTGGAGCCTGTGCTCCGCAACAAGAGAGGCCGCGATAGTGAGAGGCCCGCGCACCGCGTTGAAGAGTGGCCCCCGCTTGCCACAACTGGAGAAAGCCCTCGCACAGAAACGAAGACCCAACACAGCCATAAATAAATAAATATATATATATTAAAAAAAAAAAAAAACAAAAAAAACAGATAGTGGGCTGGATTCTGGCCCACAGGCCATAGTTTGCTGACCATTGGATTAGATCATCAAAAGACAGAGCTATGCAACAGCACTAGAATGCAAGCCACAAATACGAGTCATATATGTGATTTTAAATTTTCTGATAGCCACTGTTTTTTAAAGTTCTTTTTTTTAAAGTAAAATTAATGTCAATAATTTATTTAACTTAGTATATCCAAACATGACCATTTCAGCATATAATCAACATGAAAACTTATCCATGAGATGGTTTCCCTTCTTTTTTTTATACTAGTGCTTCAAAATCTAGGCTGTACTTTACATGCCAGCCCATCTCAGTTGGACTGGCCGCATTACAAAGGGCTCAGCAGCCACGTGTGGTTAGAGACTACCATGCTGGACAGCACAGTTCTAAGAGGGTTTTTTCGTACTCTGTACCTATTTCCCATATTCTGTCAAAAAACACAAGCAACAGCCTATTGTTCTGTTTCCTCATCCCTGATAATTTAATATACAAGTCTGCAAAAAATGTGATAATGAATGTCGGTAGGCCAGTGCAGCTTCTGGGTGACTTGATTACTATCTCCACTATAATTAGTAAATAGCTGAAAATGTCTTCATGCAGAGCTGCAAGGAGTGCCTCCTCCCACCCACCCTTAGCACCTAATAGGAGGGACGTGTGAACATTCATTCCTGGAGGTGGTGGAGAGTGGAGGTGGGCTGGAGGCTTTGCTTGCAAAAGCCACCACAAGTGAGACATTTCTTTGAAGTCTCAGGTTATACTTTAATATGCATTCAACTTTGCTTTCTACTCCACAACATAATCTGGTTTAATTTTTAATTTGTATTTCTTAACAGGTAAAGCAGTCAAACCCCTACCCTGTACAGCCTTCCTCCAGTCCCCACCCTTCCCACCACAAATCTGTGACTAATATTCATGCTCTGAGAAGACACACCACATTCACCATGGTGCCCTTGGGGATAGGTTTATGTAACAGTGTGTTAAACTACAAGTTTTAACTGAGACCTCAAATGCTACGGTCAGTTGAGGCAGATCATAATGCAGAAATTTTCTTTGGGAATTGGTTAGGTGACTCTTAAATCCCATAGTGAGGGTATAAAAGTGCTGGGAGAGAGGATTGGTGGTGAGCATTTTTTTGGAGAAAGCTGAGCTGCAGTCTTACTGTCCTCTTCAGTCCACTTTCCTCTAACCTGAGGCCTTTACCTGCAACTTGAAAGGTAGCCAGGGGCTTGACGGCACACAGGGCCTGAATCTGAACGGTGAGAGAAGGACTGGTTAGAACCATGGGTAAGCTGAGGAGAGGTGGCTGTGCTGGGATAGTCTGGAACTCCCAGAATTTTCCGGAGTCAGAGATCCCTGTAGACCAGACATGGGCCATGAGTGAGGAAAACCATGTGGGCAGTGGGGAGGATGGAGAAAGAAAGATACTGGTCCCTCTCCCACAGCCCCAACATAGTTGAGGGTGGGTGACAAATACGAGTGAAGGTTGGAGCTTTGATCTTTTGACCTTCTTAGGACCGAGCAAGACTGCATTCCAGGAGTTACAGTCATCAGGGCACTTTGTATTGTCTGAGAGTAATCAGAAAAGCACTCCTCCCCCAATAAAAGAAAGAAAATAGAATAAAACATGACTGTGTAATGCAGGAATTAAGATTCTTGGCCTTAGGATACTACAGACTCTTGGATAATATATTTATATTAAATGACAAATAGGTAATGGAGGAAGTTTCCTGCCCATTGGATTAACTCCAAAGATGGGAATTTCAGGCCCCATTCACCTGGCTGGTCGGGGAGTTATTTGGTGGGTGTGGGGGTAGCTTTTCTGCTTCCTCAAATTATACCAAATTATCACCTAAAACAATAATAGTGTCTGTGATGTGTAGCTAGCACTCAGTCTTAGAAAAACAGGAAGATCCAATCTAGAGGAAGGGATAATCATAATAATAACAGGTAATCATTTACTAAGAGATCAGTCAGTATGTTTTATGCACTGCACTTTTCTTACAGTAAAATGATATTTTTATATCTTTTTTTTTTTTTTTTTTTTTATCTGTGTTGGGTCTTTGTTGCTGCATGCAGGCTTTCTCTAGTTGCGTTGAGCGGGGGCTACTCTTCGTTGTGGTGCACGGGCTTCTCATTGCGGTGGCTTCTCTTGTTGTGGAGCACGGGCTCTAGGCACGTGGGCTTCAGTAGTTGTGGCATGTGGGCTCAGTAGTTGTGGCTCGCGGGCTCTAAAGCGCAGGCTCAGTAGTTGTGGCACACAGGCTTCGTGTCCGCTGCATTGGCAGGCGGATTCTTAACCTCTGTGCCACCAGGGAGTCCCTTTTATTTCATTTCATAAAAGAGGCAGTCTGAGATCAGGGTACCAGCATGGTTAGGTTCTTGGTGAAGGCTCTCTTTGGGGTTATATTCTTATATGGCCTTTCCTTGGTGCATGCACAAGATCTCGTGTCTCTCCCTCATTTTAAAAGAGAGCTCATGTCTCTTTCTCTCTTTACTAATCCCATGATTCCCATTAAATTAAGCGAAATATAAGCTCACAATTTTAAAAAATCACCAAAAACACAAGAGATAAGCCACCATGAGTAAAAAGTAATCAAAATCACCAAATTTAATTTTAGTTAGATTCCCAAGGACTTTAGATTTTGAAATTACCATATATAGGTTATAAAATAACTATGTATAAAATATATTTTAAATGAAATATTTTTATTTGATGAATTAGCTATCAGTGTGACCAAGCCACTATGAAAAAAGTGAGGTTATAATTATTTCTATTAAGCCTGTGTTAGGGCTAAATAGCATAGTAAGTATAGCTTGAAAGACAATAAGTAAACTTACCTTACAGATGATGGAGCTGAAGAAATTACCTAGAATACACCATAAAGAGACAAGGAGGGACTTCCTGGTGGTCCAGTAGTAAAGAATCTGCTTTCCAATGCTGGGCACGCAGGTTCGATCCCTGGTCAGGGAACTAAGATCCCACGTGCCACGGCGCAACTAAGCCCGCGTGCTACAACTACTGAGCCCGCAAGCCTCAACGAGAGAGCCCACGTGCTACGAACTACAGAGACCACGTGCTCTGGAACCTGTGTGCCACAACTATGGAGCCTACGAACCCTGGAGCCTGTGCGCCACTAGAGAGAGAAAACCCGCACGCCACAACTAGAGAGAAGCCCACGCACTGTAATGAAGATCCCGCGTGCCGCAACGAAGATCCCGTGAGCCACAACTAAGACTTGACACAGCCAAAAATAAAATAAAAATAAATTAATAAATAAAATGAGACAAGGAGATGGGAAATATAAGTGATTAAAAGAAACGGAAAATAGAAAGAGAAAGTATCATTGCTTGCATTGTCTAACAGAGACCCAGGACAAGAGAATAGAGGAGGGGATTATTCATAGAGATAATGGCTGAGAATTTCCCAGAATTGATAACCAACCTGAGTCTACAGATGCAGGAAGCACAGTGTATAATAAGTAGGATAAATAAAAAGAAACTCATATCTACATGCACTACAGTGAAGCTGAAGAAAAATCAAAGACAAAGAAAAAATCTTAAAAATGGCCAGAGGGAGAAAATATGTACCCCCCATAAATACTGATGTTGATTTCTCAATAGTAACAGTGGGTATCAAATCGCAGAGGAAAACAGTTTTCAAAGTGCTGAGAGTAAATACTGTCAGACTAAAATTTTGTGCTAGTTAAAAACTATGTTTCAGGAATGAGGGATAAACAAAAAATATTTTCAGATAAACTGGGGAAATTTACCTCCAGCACATCCTCATCACAGAACCACTGTTGTCTTTCAGGGGGGAAGAAAAATGACCCCCTTCATAATAAAAACTTGCAGCATATGGGAGATAGAAGGGAATTCCCTTAAGCAAATAAAGGATACCTCTCAAAACCCCTACTGCAATCTTATTCTTCGTGGTGATATGCTAACATTCTCTTGCAAATGAGGACCCAGGTAAGGAAGCTGTCACAGGCTGTGTTCCACAGGAAGCAGAACCTGAGAGAGGTCAGCCTACACAATGCTTGTTGAAGAGTTCTCCTGAGATCGATATATGTGGAAGGGAGAGGAAGAAAGCTGGCTTAGACAGAGGGAGAAATTGAGCTAGGAGATATTTCTAATGTAGACCTCAACCAAACTCACAGAGTTCTGGAGCCAGGATGGCCCTTTAGAAGTGTACCCAATTGGGACAAAGAGGCTAGGCCTTTATACCATCTTGTCAGTCAGTCATTGGATGAGGGTTGGTCCTAGGAGGAACCATACCTTGAGTGTGACAGGTTTCTGCAACCAAGGCGATCCCCAGAAAGGACTCACAACTGAGGGCCATTTTCCAGCAGCACTCCCAGCAGCTGTGAAAATGAATCTTTGATTCTCAAAGGGTTGTCTGGCTAGTACATTACATCATCCACCACAGTCTACCTATTAACAGTTTCTATTCAATATTGTCTGGAATTAATGTCCAAAGAAGACATACAGATGGCCAATAGGCATATGAAAAAATGTTCAACATCTCTAATTATTAGTGAAAAACAAAACGAGATATCATTACCTTACGCCCATGAGAATGGCTGTTATCCAAAAGACAAGAAATAGCAAGTGTTGGTGAGGATGTGGAGAAAAAGGAACCCTCATACACTGTTGGTGGGAATGTACATTAGAGCAGCCACTATGGAAAACAGTATTGAGATTCCTCAAAAAATTAAGGATAGAACTACCATATGATTCAGGTATTCCACATCTGGGTATTTCCCTGGAGAATACAAAACACTAATTCGAAAAGATATATGCACCCTTATGTTCATCACAGCATTACTTACAATAGCCAAGATATGAAAACAATATAAATGCCCATCAATAGATGAATGGATAAAGAAGATGTGGTATATACATATATAATATAATATTCTTCAGCCATAAATAAGAATAAAATCTTGCTGTTTGCAACAACATGGTTGGACCCAGAGGCTATTATGCTAAGTGAAGTAAGTCAGATGGAAAAGGACAAATACCATATGATTTCATTTATATGTAAATTATAAAAAAATAAACCAACCAAAAATAAATAAATAAATAAACAAACCAAACCAAACAGAAACAAGCACATAGATACAGAGAACAGAGTAGTTGTTACCAGTGGGGAAGGGCGGCAGAGGGCAAAATAGGTAAAAGGGGTCAACTGCATGCTGATGGGTGAAAACTAAATTTTTGGTGGTGCACACGCTGTAGTGTATACAGAAGCTGAAATACAATGTTTTACACATGGAACTCATACATATATATTCTATACATCTAAGCAAAGCCATAAGACATGAAGAAAACAGAGTTATAGGAAGATAATAACAAGTGAATAAGAAAGTGGCCGGACGTGAGATTAAAATGTAAAAATCAATTGCATTCCTAAACACCAGCCAAAACAGAGAATTCTTACGTCAGGTGGTAGGTTCATGGACTTTTTTTAAAAAAAATTATGCTTTACAAGTTGCACATATATTACAAGTACTCTTTTGTCAAAAATTTTGAAATTTAAAAAATCTTTTTAAAGAAAGAAAATCCTGCATCATGAGAGATACTGGATGAGTGCTACAGTGGAAAGACTGGAAAGAGCTTCATGGAGAAGGTGGATGAGAACCTGGCCTTGAATTACAAATAGGATTTGAAGAACAATGAAACCAATCTGAGTAGCAAGTGACTGAAGGGGAGGTAGAGTCCCTCCTACCACCCAGTGTATTGACAGGCAGTACTTAAAACTTCCTTAGGGCAAAAGTGCAACCTCTTCCAGAATGAGGAGAGAAACCTGCCCTTGTTTCTGCCTGTGGAGGCTTTATGAAGCGTTGGCTGGAGGTGCCAAAGGAGGAACAATGGAGAGGCTGCCCAGGATGACAGTATTAATACACTACACCTGGGCCCAAGTTCCAGTACCAGGAGAAATTCTAAACTTCTGGAATTTGACCAGAACAAAGCTTCTAACTGCTATATACAGCATGACCACAAGGCCAATTCTTTGGGACTATTGTGGTGTTGCATAGATACAAGTTTAATGAGTGGACATCTAATGTTTTTGCCTGCTTGGTGATACCCATCCACTTTTCTTCAAGACACCATACCTGAAGTTTGCTTAGGAGAATATCCCCTCCGAATTTTTAGCCCCTGCAATTTGGAGGCGTGATTCTCCCATTACCTCCAGGGATGCACAGTTGACGCAGGTCTGGACAATCAAGTCATTTCTTTTCAGTTGGCCATAGTGATGCTTCAGAGGTAGGGACTCTGGAAGCCAGGCCAAAAAGACACAATCCTAGGTTTTTACTAGGACCAAGGAGAGGGAGAACCGTTTCTCCTCTTGGGGTTGCTGAAGGCATAGGATCTAGGTCTGGTGCTGATGGTAGCCATCTTGCCACCTTGAAGGGACAGATTGCCTAAGAACAGAGTGAAAGCAGAGCCAACAGATGAAGAAGAACAGTTTCCTGATACTGAGTATTCTGTTATTTACACTGAACGAGACTTGACTAATGCACCTGAGGTGGTTTGAGAAAGTTCTTCAGTGTTGAATTGGGAGAGTCAGTGTGGTGTGATGGAAGAAGTCAGAGAGACCTGACTCAGATTTCCCTCTATAACCAAAACACTATAGCACCCTAGAAAAATTCATCAACACCCTGTGCCTAAATTTCCTCCTCTGTAAAATGGAGATTAATGATGGTACATATCTCCTAGGTTGTCAAGATAAAATGTGATAATGTGGAGCTTGACACACAAAAAGCACACAATAAATATTATGTATTATTCTTCCTATTAGCATTCTTACATACTGACTTTTCTACCCTCTGCTGCTCTGCCATTTGCCTTACTTTTCTTCATATAAAATTATTTCAGATCTACAAGCAGGGAGAGAGAGAGAGATTGAGATTATTGATCTAGTCTCCAGGACAAATGCAAGCAATTTAAGGCTGAAACCAGACAAGAAAATGTAGTTTCTTGCCAAGGAAGATGCTAGCATTGACTGCTTAACAGGTGACAGCCCTGTGGGTTTTCTTTGACTCTGTCAGTCAAGCTTCACTTGAGTTTAATCTGATTGTTACGACTCCAGAGAACTTGTCTGGGAGTTGGGGAGGGTTAATAAACGATACTTCATGGCCCCTGCAGTTGTGTGGACACCTAACACTTGTCATGTTGGATGTGTCCAGATACAGTCCAGGTTGCCTAAATGCTACCATGTCATGGAGCAGCTGAGCTTTGGGATAGCAGCGTCATATAAATGCTCCTATTGTCCAAAAGAGGTGAGAACTTCTAGAATCCCCGAAACACAGAATGCTTGAATGGAGGGGGCTAGGCAGTTCTCCATTTACAAATCAGAGCCCAAAGTAAGGAACTTGCCCAAGGTCCCTTACTTAGTCAAAATTACAACCCTCTTTGTAGTACTTTTCTTTGCCGGCATAAGGAGGAAATTTGAGCCCAGGATGGCAAATAGATCTCAGCTGACATTCCAACTCCAAACAGTTGTTGGTGTTTGGAGCAGCACTGTGCTGTGAAAGATTCCTAGTCTGGCTTTAGAAGAAAATAGGACTGTAATCAGTTAGCAGTGTCTGCCATGGACAAGAGGCAGAAGAAGTTTGCTGACCTTGCAGCCTGGGCCAACAGGTGGTTGCAGCAGGGGTAGGGGTGGGAAGGTCCAGTGTTAAGTTGGACCTATTGTACTCTCTCTCCTTCTTCCTAGACAGGCCCTGTATTTCTGTTTATTCCATGGTGTATTTGATTTTGCACATGGTCAGAATGACTGTGAATCATCACTCCAGGTTACTCCCCATCCTACCTGTGATAAGAAGATAAGCTGCAAAGTCAGGTCCTGGGCTAGCTAGGTAACAGCTTTGTGTTTGTTTTTCCTCTTCCCATGGGGTGATCACCTGGTCAAACAGATATCTCTCCAGTGCACGAGACCAGACTGCCGCAGAAGTCTATTGTTGCCTTTTCTTTGACTTCTTTGAGGTAAAGATGTCATAGATTCTAGAACATAGGAGAGGCTTCTGGGATCATCTGGTGAAATCAGATTTTACAGATGAGGAACCTGAGGCCCAAAGGAGGGAAATGGCTTGTCCAAAGTTACAGAGGGATCCACAGCGTCATATTCATATGCTTTATTCTTTCTCCAACCTTATCTCCCCAGTTATGGTCATCAAATTTCCCACATGGGAATCTTTTGAAAAATGACAAATAAATTAATGGCATGTGACATACTGCAACTTTAGCAGAGAAGAAGCAACATAAATACAAAGTGACCATGACTAGCTTATATTTCAAAGGCAAGTAGCAGAAAGTGACAGAAGACTTGAAATGGTGGTGATAGTATTATTCTACTAAGGAGTGTGTCCATAGTATTATTCTACTAAGGAGTGTGTCCCATTTCCTAAGTCACATCAGAAATTTTTTCTAAGACAGAATGTAAAACATTCCTTTATTTGTAATATCTGCTAAAGACAATATATGAATATATTAATAATTGTACATTTTGGTAATTTTGAAAGTTTTGATAGTTTTGCATTTGAACAAAAAATGAGCCCCTGCTCTGTGCCAAAGAATGTTGCTGGGTGTTAGTAAGACAGAGATGAGTAAAGCACAGTCCCGGATTTGCAAAGCTCATGGTCTGGTTGGGAAGACAAGTGGACCAAAAAAAAAAAAAAAACTACAGCGCAATATGAAGGAAATTATAAATGTGTTCAGAGGGTAAAATAATGGCACAGAGGAGGGACAGATTAACTTTGGGAGGCAGCAGGAAGTTTTTACAGAAACAACATCTGAGCTAGGCTTTGAAGGGTATACAGGAGTTCTTTAGTAGCTCTTGTGCACGGATCCACTCAATAAACTTAACAGCTCAGGGCATGCCATTTACTGTGTTCGGCACTGGAGGGTGAGATACGTAAGATAGAGTCCCTGGCCTCTCAGAACTCACAGACTAGACAAGAGGTAAATATATAAACAAAGAATTACATTGCAATATGTTGAGAGCAAGAGTCATTGAGAGAACCCAAGAGGGTCATAAGGAAAGGCCATGTTGAGGAAAGGACTTGGGGGGTATTTTCTCTCTCTGTTTGTAATGCTCCTTTTCAGCAAGTACTTATGGGTCATCGTGACAACAATGCAATATCCACAGGAAAATAACTATTTACAAGATAATTAATGAGAAGATAAGGAAACTGAAAAAGTGATAGAAACCTAGCTAACAACATCCATGTAACAAAAAAATTTTAAGCCTCTACCACGTGCTAAGCACCATACTAATTTGTGGGCATACAAGAGAGAGAAATACCAGGTGGGCATAAAATCAAGGGGTTAATGGCATGGGTGATGGAGTCAGCCTGCCTGGGTTCAAATCCCAGTTTCCCAACCTGTTAGCTATGAGATTTTGGACTAGTTGTTGAACCTCTCCGTACTTTAGTTTCCTCATCTGCAAAAAGTGGATGACAAAATAACTCTGGTTATTGTGTTATTAAAAACAGTAAAGCAGGGCTTCCCTGGTGGCGCAGTGGTTGAGAGTCCGCCTGCCGATGCAGGGGACATAGGTTCGTGCCCCGGTCCGGGAAGATCCCACATGCCGCGGAGCGGCTGGGCCCGTGAGCCATGGCCGCTAAGCCTGCGCGTCCGGAGCCTGTGCTCAGCAACGGGAGAGGCCACAGCAGTGAGAGGCTTGCGTACCACAAAAAACAAAAAACAAAAACAAAAACAAAAAACAGTAAAGGGCTCAACTTAGTGCTGGACATGTGGTAAGTGTTCAGTAAAAGTGTTACCATGAAGAAGATGATGATGAGGAGGAGGATAAACAGATGCTGAATATGAAGAGCGCTGTGATGAATTTGGACTTCCTCTTCAACCACCAAAGCCAATAAAAGGTTTTAATCAAAGAAGTGACATGATCAGATTAAATTTTAAAAATATTTTTATTAAATAAATTTAAAATATACACAAAAACAGAGAGCATACTTTAATATACTCTCATATACATACCACTTAGATCCCATAAATATCTAGATTTTGCCACATTTGCCTCATCTATCAATTTTTTCTCTGCTTAAGAATTTTAAAGTATTATAAAACAATCACAGACATAACTGAATCTTTACATGCCTATGAATGCATCTTGTAAAAATATGGATATTTTCTTAACAAGACTACCATGGCATTATCATTCTGAACATTACTAATCCCTTGGTGTTATCTAACACTCACTCCATATTCAGATTTCTATAGTTGTCTCAAATGTCTTCTTAGTTGGTTGAAATCAGGACCTAAAAAATGCCTACATATTACATTCAATTTTAAGCCTCTTGGTCTTAATCCTTTTTTTTTTTTCATACCACAGGTTTTCTGAAAAGAATTAGATTTGTCTTTTTGCTTATTTATGATGTCATTTAACTTGTTCCTCTATACCACAGTTTTCCTATAAATTG
>NW_006791458.1:2286108-2292493 GCF_000442215.2 Lipotes vexillifer | reverse complement strand
GTTCAGCAGATTTTGGCAGGAATATTTCATAGTAGTGTGCCAATTATAAGCACTTTTCACCAAAAATGTTCAGGTCTCCTTCCCAGTGTATGGTAGAATAGCACTTCCTTGTCTCATTAAAATTAACTGTGATCATGTGACTTGTTTTGGTTAATTAAATGAGTGGAAGCAAAACGTTTATGTTCCTGGGAAGAGCTCTAAGAGCCAGTATATGATTTGCCTTTTTCCTTTTCCTCTGCCAGTGTGATCATGGGAGGACATGTTGAGATGCTCTTCTATCAGCCTGGGCCCTGGTTAGGTAAGTAATCACTGAAATTTAGGTATTTTTGTTATTGCAGCATAATCTTGTCCGTTTTGACTAATATATTGCATCAGATCGTAAGGTGCATAATGTCTAGTTGTCTCACTTGTAGTAATTGGTTGGTATATTCACGCTTTTCAAGCATACATGGAACATTCTCCAGAATAGATCATATACTAGGCCATAAAATGTCTCAGTAAATTTAAAAGAATTGAAATAACATGAAGTATGTTCTCCAACCACAACAGAATTAAATTAGAAATCAACAGCAGAAAGAACTTTGAGAAACCACGAATGTTTGGAAATTAAGCAACACATTTCTTAAATAACTCATGGATCAAAGAAGAAACCACAAGGGAAATTTGAATTGATTTAAAATGAAAGCAAAATATGTCAAAATTTATGGGATGCAACTGAAGCAGTGCTAAGAGGGAGATATATAGCTTTAAATACCTATGTTAAACAAAAATAATCTCAAATCAGTAACCAAATCTTCCACCTTAAGAATCTAGAAAGTGAAGAGCAAAGTAAACACAAAGTAAGGAGAAGAAAGTAAATAATAAAGATTAGAGGGCAAGTCAATGAAATACACAACAAAACGTTAAGGAAATCAATGAAATCATAAGTTGAATGTCTGAAAAGATCATCAAAATTGACCAAACCTTTAGCTAGGGTAAGGAAAAGAAAAGACACATATCATCAAATCAGGAATGAAATAGAGGATATCACCATTAACTCTACAGAAATTAAAAAGATAAGGGAAAACCATGAATAGCTTTATACCAAGAAATAGACCAAATGAAAAATTTAATTCTTAGAAAGACACAAATTACCAAAACTGACCCAAGAAGAAATAAAAAATCTGAATAGATCCATAACAAGTAAAGAAATTGAATTAGTAATTAAAAATCTTCCTGGAAAAAAAGCCTAAGCCTAGATGGCTTCATTGGTGAATCCTGTCAAACATTTAAAGATGTAATAGCAATCCTTCACAAATTCTTCCAGAACATACTGGAGGAAGGAACACTTCCCAACTCACTTTATGAAACCAGTATTACTCTGATACCAAAGCCAAAGACATAACACAAATAAAAAATTTAGGCCAATGTCCTCAATATAGACATAAAAATCCTCAAAATATTAGCAAACCAAATCCAGTGTCATAAAAGATTAGACATTATGATCGAGTGAGAATTATCCCAGGAAAGCAAAATTGGTTTAACATTCAAGGGGGTAAAAGTCTACATCCCTTCATTGTAAATTTCCTCATCAATCTTTAATCCAGTGATTTCATCCACTGATGATCACTGTCTGAATCAGTTATTTCATTAAGAATTGCAGAATGATGAATGTCTAATGCTATCCTTCCTAACACATTTGTTAGTTAGAATTCCTCCGTAAAAGATAAAAAATTTCCCGCATCAACTAGGACTATTATGCTTCTGTGGAAAACACTTCCTCCAGGAAAGGCAGGATATATATTTGTTTCTTTTCCTTTAATTGCAAGTTTGCAGAGTAAGGTGTTGGTGACCTAGTTACTGCTAATTGTGTCCAATGATGTGTTTTTCCCCTTCTTTCCTTTTTTTCCCCTTCCTTTTCTTTTTACTTTCTCTTTTTTTGAGTATCATTTTGAATGTATGGTTTTTATATATTCAATGTGTTTTAATCAACTTTAGTCATAATTCTCTTGAGGCATAAAATGTCTTGTTTTAGCCACTGAGAAGTCCCTCATGTCAGATCTTTGTTTTTTTAACTGGACCTCATTACTCTTTAATAGTTTCCTTGCTTCCTTATACAATAACATATCCCCAACTCAGTTATTCTATTTCCTGCCATTTCTACATGCATTTCTGCTTCCTTTTAGTAGGAAGGTATTTAGAGCCCACAGTCTGGGTCCTGGGCTTACTCATTATTCCTGGGTCACCATTGCTTCTAGGCCTTTTTAGTGGACGATTAGGAATAAGTATTTCTGAAAAAGAATCATGAGTTCACACTGATATTTGCAATTTATTTTTAGAGCATTATGCTAAGTGAGATAGAAAGAGAAAGACAGGTACTGTATGCTATCACTTACATGTGCAACCTAAAAAAGTTGAATGTGTAAAAACAGAGTAGAATGATGGTTACCAGGGGTTGGGGGGTGTGGAAATTGGGAGATGTCGTTTAAGGGTACAAGTTTGCAACTGCTAGACAAGTAAGTTCTGGAGATCTAATGCACAGCTTAGTGATTGTAGTCAACAGTGCTATAGCGTAAACTTCAAAGTTGCTAATTAGACTAGATTTTTACTGTTCTCAACACAAAGAAGAGATAATGATTACTGTGTCACTGTAGTAATCATATTGCAATATATAAATATACCAAACCAACACGTTGTACACCTCAAACTTATATAATGTTATATGTCAATTATATCTCAATTAAAAATTAACGTACTTATTAACTTCTAAAATAATAGTTGTCTTATTTTGCTAAAAATCTTTGTTCTAACAACATTAATATTAATAATTTGTTTTATCCTACAATAGATACAAAATATTTCTAAAAGTAATACCAATATTGCTATAATTTGTACTATATTTAGAATATATTTATATGAATTATCTTAATTACATGTAAAATATGTTAGATTTATAGTGTAAAATAATATTACTATATTTATAATAACCTATTAGTATACTTGCAATATAAGAAATTGTCATTTTATAGTCAAAAATGGTAAAATATTGGCAATTTCATATGGTTCAACCTAATACTAACAATAAGACTACTGAATGAAGTTTAAGATTTATTTGCAACTTTTCTTGGTTCTTAAAATATATTTCATAAGAATGTAAAGTCAAAATACTTTTATGAAAGTTACTTGAAATAATTATTTTCTTCGTGTGGTTAATAAAAAGTTGTTTTTATTTTTTTCATTTTAATTTGGTTTTAATTTTTAGAAATCTCTCATTTTACTTAATGTTATTTTTTGAATGTGTAAACATTTACGTGATTCCAAAGTCAAGATTTATAAGAGGACACATTCAGACAAGTTTTGCTGCCAACCTATGTCCTAAATTGTGCACTTCCTTCTCTTGTATTTTGATAAGTTTTTGGTTTATCTTCCAGAATTTTCCTTTGCAAATATAAGCAAATAGTATATACATATGTGTGTGTAAGCATGTATGTGGTTTCCCCTTTCTTATACAAAGTTATCTATACTGTTGTGCATCTTGCTTGTTTCTCATGAGAGTATCAGATTAGCATTTTGAAAAGATCACTCCATCTCCTGTAGGCAGAAGAGATTGGACACGGACATCCTACTGGAAATGGGGAGGCAAATTTGGAGGCCACAGCAGTTGTCTAAACAAGCAGTGGTGGTGGTGGTCAGGAGTAGGGTAGTGGCAGTGGAGATGGAGAGAAGTGGACAGATTGGAGATAAATTTTGGAGGTTGGAGGTATAGGACCTAGAGGTTGTTTGGATGTAGGTGGAACCCACAACTTTGTGCAGAAAATCCAGGCCAGCCCCCTGGTCACATTTATATTCCCAGTGGGATGCAATTTTCTATGGAATAGAATACTAGACCATATCTATACTCTTTCTTTTTTTTAAAAAAAAGTTATAATAGAAAATTTCAAACATACATAAACTAGAAGAGTATACTGAACTCCAACATACTAATCACAGAGATCCAACAACTATCAGCCTATGGCCTACCTAACTTTATCTATACTCCCAAGCTACTCTTATCACCCTCCCCCACCCCTAACAATATTTTGAAGCAAATACTGGGAATCTTGTCATTTTCTCTCTCTGTTCAGTATTTTCCAGCACCTTGGGGAGACGTTGTTATCTAAATCCCACTGTTCCTTTCTCTGACACCTGCCACTCTACTAACTGACTCAGTAAAGTTCATTGCTTTATCGTAAGGCTTTGATCCCTTTAAAAATTCAACACAGCTTGTGTTTCACAGAGATACCCAATGCACAGTTTGACTTAAAAATGGAATCCCTTTGCTTGCTAGATGGTAGTGGTGGAGAAAAAGGTCAGGTATAAAGGTGACTTATTCATCCACAGACACTCCTCCCGACTTCCCCATGAAAACACTGCAGTGTGGTTGGCAGTAGAAGCCATAACCAAGTGCCCTTGTGCCGCAGGGCACGTGGCATGTCGTTTCTCCTAGAGAAGCTCCCTGACTCATGGCAACCAGTCAGCCTCTCCTTTTTGACTTCCCACTGAGCTGTGACCCAGATATAACTTTCTGCTCATGCCACCAAATACTTGGACTGAGTGTGTTACAACCTATTTACTTGCTGAAGTGGAAGGCCTTTCTTCCCACTTGGAGTCTTCATTGTCATTACTTGCAGCCTGAAGCTATCCTGACTTATCTCAATGTCCTTTGCACCAATATCTGTTTTATTGTACAAGCGTGTCTGTAGGAGTTACCATGCAGTGCTCAGTTACTGGCAATTTTCCTAACCTCTCTCAGAACTCCATTTTCCCAGCTCTAAAATAGAGCCCATTTTACCACCCACTTCCTAGCCTTGATGTGATGATTAAAGGTGGTACCTAAAGATACCTAGTACTATGTCTCAGACACACTTGTTACTGCATTAACTCATCTCATGGATACCAATTTTGTCTTCCACATTTATCCCGTGTTCTGAACCCTCTTTCCTGTCTGGTTATTATTATTATAGGGAGTAGAACTGTCTGACAAAGGAAAGATTCTTGATCATTGTGAGTCTCAATATTCTCAGGTGTAAAATGGGATTTTAATATGTGTAAAACATTTTGTGGGTTAAACCAAAAAATTGATATAAAAGTGACCAGCACTGTGCCTGGCACATAATAAGTATTTGACAAAGACTTGGGGGATTGTCAGAGCCTGGGCTGGGTCACGGATTGGGATGGTGTATGTCTCTCTGACAGATTCTTCTCCTCAGGTTGAAAAGATTTAGGTGTCATTCCTCAGGTGGGCAGAGAGAAACAAGCTTTTCCTGTCAGTCTAACAGGTCTCATGTCAGAGGGCTATAAACAGTAGTTGTTCTCCTTGGAAACTATTTGGGCCCCAAAGCAAGCTCAGCTCCAAACAAAATTATTTGAACTAACCTGAATTGTTTAATAAATGGCACAAATTTTCAGAGTTCTACAGGTATCTTAAAATGAGCTTGTTTCATTATTTATCAATTCTCTCCACATTATCAACTGTATGTAGTCAACTAATTTATCTTGTCCTAGAGCTATGAAATCAATCCATTTTAGGTATATTATGACTATAGTTCTGGAACTCAGTAGCCTTTGTGCTACTAAACTCAGTTGAACAGGCCCCCAGGGATGAGAGGGTGGGAAGGAGACAGCACCATAGTGGAAAAAGTGGTTTTAATTTTAACTTTTATTCAGTATTAACCATTTTCCCACACTGCTTTGTAAATCATAGAGAGGAAAAAGAACAAAGCAATAAAAGCAAAATATGTTCAAATAAAGCCCCACAGTGTAGCATTGTAGTAGGTGGTGAAGCCCTTGGGGGCTTAATTTTTTTAAATGCTTCATTTTCTTCTGAATTTGAAATTTCAGAAGGCAGAAGAAAACCTCAGTTTTGACTTTTTAAAAATATAGTTTAGATTGCTTTTGAATCAAGACCAAAAAATGCCCCCTCAAAGCTCTCTTCCAGGACACGATTCTTGATTATTATCTCACTCAATTTTTTATTTTATTTTTAAAAGTTATTTATTTATTTATTTACTTTTTGGTTGCATTGGGTCTTCGTTGCTGTGTGCGGGCTTTCTCTAGTTGTGGTGAGCTGGGACTACTCTTCGTTGTTGTGCACAGGCTTCTCATTATGGTAGCTTCTCTTGTTGCAGAGCATGGGTTCTAGGTGCACGGTCTTCAGTAGTCGCAGCACGCAGGCTCAGTAGTCGCAGCATGTGGGCTCAGTAGTTGCGGCACGTAGGCCCTAGAGTGTGCGGGCTTCAGTAGTTGTGGCGCACAGGCTCAGTAGTTGTGGCGCACGGGCTTAGTTGCTCTGCGGCATGTGGGATCTCCCCAGACTGGGGATCGAACCCGTGTCCCCTGCATTGGCAGGCGGATTCTTAACCACTGT
>NW_006791458.1:2283446-2286098 GCF_000442215.2 Lipotes vexillifer | reverse complement strand
CGTTATGCGGGCCTCTCACTGTCGTGGCCTCTCCCATTTGCGGAGCACAGGCTCCGGACGCGCAGGCCCAGCGGCCATGGCTCACGGGCCCAGCCACTCCGCGGCATGTGGGATCCTCCCGGAACGGGGCACGAACCCGCGTCTCCTGCATCGGCAGGCGGACTCTCAAGCACTGCGCCACCAGGGAAGTCCCTCACCAATTTTTTTTAACAAGGGGGATACTAGCCTCCTACTTCTAAGGTTTGTGTAGGGCTGTTGTATTGTTTAGGTCATTGTATTAGTACATCTCTGGTGTACACTGGAGTTGCATCAAATACACATTATACTCTGTGAATTCAGCTGCCTGCATTTGGCAAAAGAGGAGAGGGGCAGACAGGATTTGAAAAGTGTGAGCAAGTCCACCCTCTGTTCCACTGGCCCGAGAACAAATGTTTATTGGTTTCATGGGATGCAGTAATTACAAAAGTTCTTCTCCAGGCTAAGTGTGAGTTTAGTGCTGGAAACTCAATTTTTTTTTTTTTTTTTGCGGTACGTGGGCCTTTCACTGCTGTGGCCTCTCCCGCTGCGGAGCACAGGCTCCGGACGCGCAGGCTCAGCGGCCATGGCTCACGGGCCCAACCACTCCGCGGCATGTGGGATCTTCCCGGACCGGGGCACGAACCTGTGACGCCTGCATCAGCAGGCGGACTCTCAACCACTGTGCCACCAGGGAATTTTTTTATAGTGTGGTCTCAAAACTTCTTTATTTGGTGTTAAAAAGAAGTAAAAGCAATATCTTCCACCCCTAGAAAGAAGCGTAATGGACTTTGAAGGGTAGATACAGCTTTATGCACCAACTTCAAGCCAACCCCCGCAAAGGTGGGACTCTACTGCAAGCCAGATGTAGGAGACATGAATCAGTGTGGCTGCCCAGGTCATAGCAGTTTCCTCAATAGCACCTCTGTCCTGTCTTCCCTGGCTGAATAATCCTGGGGCAAAGACATGGCCTAAGCAAGGACAACCAGCCTCTCCTTCCCAGGAGCCTGAAATCTGAGTGAAGAGATGCAGACAGAGACATCTCCACAGCAGAGTTATTTGAGTGGCAGCTTCAGTGACTCCCAGGGCTGAAATCCCACAAGCTGCCCTCGTCCCCGCTCCTTTCAAATCCTAATTGTTTGGCAACTCTTATGATTCTGTGAGTTTTCCTAATATCTTAAAGGAAGTTAGCCAGAGTTGCTTTTTGTGTTTGCAACCAAAAGAACTTCAATTAATACACCAAGTTATCATCCCATTAAGTTAAAAGCTTCTTGGAATTAGAACTGAATCATTAACAAAAGCTCAAAGGGCCTGGAGGGTGCCTGCTGCACAAACAGCTCTGGATGATGCAAAATGAAGATGCCAAAGGACAGAGCCATTGCAGTTCAAGGCTATAGGCCAGTATTTCCTAAAATGGGTTCCGTGGGACCCTAATCCAGCAAAATGATTTCTGATTTAAAAGATTCCATGGTCAAATCAGTTAGAGAAATGCAGTATACCCTATTCCTTACCTAGAAAGTCATGTAAATAAGCCCCTCAGACTCACTTAAAAGCCCAGCAGTAAAGACATTTAATTTGCTAAACCAGAATTTCTAAAATGTATTAAATAGCATCCAATCTTCTCCACCTCCATCCCTCTACCCACCCCTCAAAACACCTATTAACACATATTAATAGAAACTATGAGGAGACAACTGCTAGTGAGATGTTTCCTGGGAGCTTTGACTTTACACTCACACCTCTCTGGTAAAGAGATCTGTTCTCTCCATCATTCCTCAGGTGTTTACTGAGAACTGTAATGTGCCCAGCCCTGTGCTGGGTGTTCTAGAGGCAGCCATGGTATGGTGGAAGGAGCCTTGTAGGAGGAGTGAAGACCTGGTTAGAGCCCCAGCTCTGATCTGGAACTCAGAGCTGGCTTTGTTCACATGGGTAATCCTTGACCTCATTCTGAATCAATTTCTTTGTCTCTCAAATGGGGCTAGTAATATGGACCTCACCTTACAACTAGATTGTTAAAAAGATCTAATAGGGCAATGGATGTGAGGGCACTTTGTAAATTGCAAGGCATTATATGAATATTAGCTTTTAGAAGGAATAAATAACTTAGAAAATGATGTCAGATGTTTAAGAGAGAGAGCACACAAGCCATAGGATCACAGGCTTATAGCTGTGATTTTTGGATACAATAAATATTTTAATATCACAGTTGAACATTAAGTGTTTCAAGACCATTTACTAATCTGATGAAACATGAATTTTTCATTTGTACCTGTATTTGTTATTTTATATAACAAATTACCCGCAAACTCAGTGGCATACAGTAATCAATATTTATTTCTTGTTTGTGTGTCTGAAGATTGCCTGGGATTCAGCTGATCTGGGCTGGACTTGGCTGGGCTTGGCTGTAAGCTGTGAGTTGTTCCAGGTCTGCTCTACCTGTCTCTTATCCTCCTTGGACACGTGACATTGATAATGGCAGAGTACGAAAGAGCACACATAACCACACAAGTTCATTTCAGGGCTAGCTTGGTCAAGTCCATTAACATCCCACTGGACGAAGCAAGTCACATGACAAATCCCAACATCAATGGGTAAGGGAAGACGACCCCTCCAGTGGAGGTGAAATAGGGGTAGGGA
>NW_006791458.1:2282267-2283436 GCF_000442215.2 Lipotes vexillifer | reverse complement strand
GGGAAAGAGAATATTCACTGGGCAGTAACCTATCTTGGACAGTCTCCATGTTCTTACCTTCTTCCATTTCAAGCAGGTATTCAGCCCCATAAAGGATTACTTCCTCAGGGATTATTTTGTGTCTGAGAGGCAGCAGGAGTAGAAATACTTGAAGACAGAAACTTTTCCTGTTCGTCATAAAAGCCTAAAAATTATTGAAGCAACTATATGTTTGAGGTCAACCGGAAGTGAGAGAGTGCCTTTGAAGTTAACCAGAGGAAAAAGGAAGAGAGTTCACAGAATTTAAGTAGAAGTCAGTGAGGATGGAAAAATCATTTGCCAAAACGTGGCTCCTAAGTACAGAGATGCTGTGCCTCGGAAAAAAAAAAAAAAAAAAAAGTTCCCCTAGCCCTACAGGGAGCTCACAATAGAGCCCCCATACCTAAAGTGACGAATGAGCGACTGGACCCCATGATAGCCTGGAGTTTGGAACACTACCCCTACTCTTTGGACACCACCTGAGGTTCTGGATTGACATGGGCCCTGGAGAGGTGCAGGGTCCATAATGACTGAGGCTGAATTTCCTGCTGGCTTGGGCACTTGGAAGAAGAAAAGATTGCTCTTTAGAAGATGAAAAAGATTATATAAGTTGCACAACTGTATTTACAGCCTAAGATTCTTACCTACCACATGGGTTATTTTATTTGCTGTTATAAATGATGTTATGAACTTTTGGGGTGCTTTGGAGTTTGTTGCAAGGTTTAGTACATCAAAATACAGATACCCAATTAAATTTGTGTTTCAGATGAACAACAAATAATTTTTTTAGTATTAGTATATCCTAGGCAATATTTGAAACATACTTATACTAAAAATTATTCTTTATTTCTCTAAAATACAAATTTAATTGGATATGCTATATTTTATTCAATAACACTGTGTAGGGCTCTGTAAGCATAAAGCATATTTGGACCAGTAAAGGGTGACTTTTGGATGACCTGGCCATTTCTGACCTGTTGTACAGCCATCCAGCATACTCTTTGAGAGCTGGGGTTACTCCGAAGTAGAAGGTGGACTTCCCACTGGGGGCACTCAAAGGGTGCTGAGCTCCCCTGTCCCTGATATATATAGTGCTTTGCCCACGACTTGCCTCTCTGTTCAGAAGACATGTCAGGCAAGAGCAGCAGGAA
>NW_006791458.1:2264991-2282179 GCF_000442215.2 Lipotes vexillifer | reverse complement strand
CAGGAATTCTCACATCCAGCCTGCTTCTTCCCTGCCCTTACTAATTTAGGATGGTTTCCACAATTTTGTGGACATAACTGTGTAATCTAATAAAGGTAGATTAAATTACAGTTGAGTACTTTCAGATCTGAACGTGGGAAAAATGTATCCTGTTTCCAAAAAATGATCAACCGCCCCGCACTCATTTTGTTTTTCTTTTATCTGGGAACTGGGCAAGCAGGAACTATCTTGGGTTATTGTATGTGAAAGTCTCAAAGCTGTGTTGGTTTTGTAACAAAAAAAACAACAACAAGAAAACCCTCAAATCCACAAAATTTTGTTCTACCACATACCAAAGATAGGAGGAACCTGAACTACGGCTTTGGAAATAGATATTTCACGTTAAGAAAAATAAAAGCACTCATCTTGGTCACCACCACACACACACGCACACACACGCACGCACGCACACGCACGCACGCACCATTTCTGAAGACTCTTCAAGTGAGAAATGCTGGCTACTAAATCACTTCGGTAATTCTGTGAGCAGAAAAAAGAACATGAATTTGAACCAAATGAAATATTGGCTCTGTTCAGGTTCAGGTGGCAGCATATTAAGATATAGAGATTTTGATCTGGTTCAATAGGTTTAGAGTATTAGGGTGGTGAACTCTGGTTTTTGGTTCATAGTGGAGGTTGAGTCCCAAGAGAGAGAAAATGATGTTCTTCCCCACTTCACATCTTTAAAAAAAGACCTCTTGTTTCCGTTGATTGACTGACTGATTGTTTGGCACTGTTAGATTTGCCCAGTGGTCTAATGCATAATAGCACATCTCCAGTGAAGTAGAGTTTGTTTGCTAAAAACTTGTGGTTGTTTCTTGGCCATTTTCTCATTAGTAGAGTGAGATGGGCAGGACCCACAGCACGTCAAAAAGGCTAGCGTTGAACATAAGACCACTGGAAATGCAGTCTAATTCTATTTTGGATACCCTCCAAGAAATATTTTCTTCTTGCCTCAGCAAATGGATTTGGAGCTTTCCAGAACGCAGGAGATTCAACATGAGATGCTCAAAGGTCCAGAAAGCATAAGAAGCTTTCCTTAATTCATACAGTGCACATATTTAATCTGTTGGCTGAGGTTGACCTCTCCATGTTTTTAAGAATAAAATGTCTGAAAACAAAGTGAGAATGTATGCAAAAAAAAAACCCCAAACAAAAACTCTTTGGAGGAATAAAATTAAAGTGTCCAAGAGAACAAACATTTTAACACCGTAAAACTCTTTAGAAACACCTAAATATTCAGTATACAAATTACAAACAATTCTTAGTTGTTTATTTTAATTTTTTAAATGAATTATAGTTGACTTACAATGTTGTGTTATTTTGCTGTTGGACAGCAAAGTGATTCAGTTATACATAGATATACATATTCTTTTCCATTATGGTCTATTACAGGATATTGAATATACTTCCCTGTGCTATACAGTAGTACCTTGTTGTTTATCTATTTTATACATAGTAGTTTATATCTGCTACTCCCAAACTCATAATTTATCCCTCCCCACCCCCTTTCCGTTTTGGTAACCATAAGTTTGTTTTCTATGTCTGTGAGACTGTTTCTGTTTTGTAAAAAAGTTCATTTGTGTCATATATTAGATTCCACATATAAATGATATCATATAGTATTTGTCTTTTTTAAAAAATTTTATTCTATTTCTTTTTTATACAGCCAGTTCTTATTAGTAAAATATATTATTTTACTAATTAGTAAAACTATATTTGTATATTAGTAAAAATAGATATATTTTATACATATTATTGTATATATATCAATCCCAATCTCCCAATTCATCCCCACTCCCACCCCCACCCCACTTTCCCCACTTGGTATCCATTCTTTTGTTCTCTACATCTGGGTCTCTATTTCTGCCTTGCAAACTGGTTCATCTGTACCATTTGTCTAGGTTCCACATATATGCGTTAATGTATGATATTCGTTTTTCCCTTTCTGACTTACTTCACTCTGTTTGACAGTCTCTAGGTCCATCCATGTCTCTAAAAATGACCCAATTTCATTCCTTTTCATGGCCGAGTAATATTCCATTGTACATATATACCACATTTTCTTGATCCATTCGTCTGTTGATGGGCATTTAGGTTGCATCCATGTCCTGGCTATTGTAAATAGTGCTGCAATGAACATTGGGGTGCATGTATCTTTTCAAATTATGGTTTTCTCTGGGTATGTGCCCAGTAGTGGGATTGCTGAGTCATATGGTAATTCTGTTTTTAGTCTTTTAAGGAATCTCCATACTGTTCTCCACAGTGGCTATATCATTTTACATTCCCACCAACAATGCAAGAGGGTTCCCTTTTCTCCACACCCTCTCCAGCATTTGTTGTTTGTAGATTTTCAGATGGTGCCCATTCTAACTGGTGTGAGGTGATACCTCATTGTAGTTTTGATTTGCATTTCTCTAATAATTAGTGAAGTTGAGCAGCTTTTCATGTGCTTCTTGGCCATCTGTATGTCTTATTTGGAGAAATGTCTATTTAGGTCTTCTGCCCATTTTTGGATTGGGTTGTTTGTTTTTTTAATATTGAGCTGCATGAGCTGTTTATATATTTTGGAGATTAATCCTTTGTTGATTCATTTGCAAATATTTTCTCCCATTCTGAGGGTTGTCTTTTCATCTTGTTTATAGTTTCCTTAGCTGTGCAACAGCTTTTAAGTTTCATTAGGTCCCATTTGTTTATTTTTGTTTTTATTCCCATTTCACTTAGGAGGTGGGTCAGAAAGGATCTTCCTGTGATTTATGTCATAGAGTGTTCTGCCTATGTTTTCCTGTAAGAGTTTTATAGTGTCTGGCCTTACATTTAGGTCTTTAATCCATTTTGAGTTTATTTTTGTGTATGGTGTTAGGGAGTGTTCTAATTTCATTCTTTTACATGTAGCTGTCCAGTTTTCCCAGCACCACTTACTGAAGGGACTGTCTTTTCTCCGTTGTATATCCTTGCCTCCTTTGTCATAGATTAGCTGACCATAAGTGTGTGGGTTTGTCTCTGGGCTTTCTGTCCTGTTCCACTGATCTATATTTCTGTTTTTGTGCCAGTACCATGTTGTCTTGATTACTGTAGCTTTGTAGTATGGTCTGAAGTCAGGGAGCCTGATTCATCCAGCTCCGTTTTTTTTCCTCAAGATTGCTTTTGCTGTTTGGGGTCTTTTGTGTCTCCATACAAATTTTAAGATTTCTTCTTCTACTTCTGTAAAAAATGCCACTGGTAATACGATAGGGATTGCATTGAATCTGTAGATTGCTTTGAGTAGTATAGTCATTTTCACAATATTGATTCTTCCAATCCAAGAACATGGTATCTCTCTCCATCTGTTTGTGTCATCTTTGATTTCTTTCATCAGTGTCTTATAGTTTTCTGAGTACAGGTCTTTTACCTCATTAGGTAGGTTTATTCCTAGGTACTTTATTCTTTTTATTGCAGTGGTGAATGGGATTGCTTCCTTAATTTCTCTTTCTGATCTTTCATTGTTAGTGTACAGGAATGCAAGAGATTTCTGTGCATTAATTCTGTATCCTGCTACTTTACCAAATTCATCGATTAGCTCTAGTAGTTTTCTGGTGGCATCTTTAGGATTCTTTATATGTGGTATCGTCATATGCAAACAGTGACAGTTTTACTTCTTTTGCAATTTGTATTCTTTTTATTTCTTTTTCTTCTCTGATTGCTGTGGCTAGGACTTCCAGAACTATGTTGAATAATACTGGTGAGAGTGGACATCCTTGTCTTCTTCCTGATCTTAGAGGAAATGCTTTCAGTTTTTCACCATTGAGAATGATTTTTGCTGTGGGTTTTTCGTACATGGACTTTATTATGTTGAGGTAGCTTCCCTCTATGCCTACTTTCTGGAGAGTTTTTATCATAAATTGGTGTTGAATTTTGTCAAAGGTTTTTCTGCATCTATTGAGATGATCATATGGTTTTTATTCTTCAGTTTGTTAATATGGTGTATCACATTGATTGATTTGTGTATATTGAAGAATCCTTGCACCCCTGGAATAAATCCCACTTGATTATGGTGTATGATCCTTTTAATGTGTTGTTGGATTCTGTTTGCTAGTATTTTGTTGAGGATTTTTGCATCTATATTCATCAGTGATACAGGTCTGTAATTTTCTTTTTTTGTAGTATCTTTGTCTGGTTTTGGAATCGGGGTGATGGTGGCCTCATAGAATGAGTTTGGGAGTGTTCCTCCCTCTGTGATTTTTTGGAAGAGTTTGAGAAGGCTTGGTTTTAGCTCTTCTCTAAACGTTTGATAGAATTCGCCTGTGAAGCCATCTGGTCCTCGCCTTTAGTTTGTTGTCAGATTTTTAATCACAATTTCAGTTTCATTACTTGTGATTGGTCTGTTCATATTTTCTGTTTCTTCCTGGTTCAGTCTTGGAGGGTTATACCTTTCTAAGAATTTGTCCATTTCTTCCAGGTTGTCCATTTTATTGGCATAGAGTTGCTTGTAGTAGTCTCTTAGGATGCTTTGTATTTCTACAGTGTCTGTTGTAACTTTTCCTTTTTCATTTCTAATTTTATTGATTTGAGTCCTCTCCCTCTTTTCCTTGATTAGTCTGGCTAAAGGTTTATCAAGTTTGTTTATCTTCTCAAAGAACCAGATTTTAGTTTTATTGATCTTTGCTATTGTTTTCTTTGTTTCTGTTTTATTTATCTCTGCTCTGATCTTTATGATTTCTTTCCTTCTGCTAACTTTGGGTGTTGTTTGTTCTTCTTTCTCTAGTTCCTTTAGGTGTAAGGTTAAATTGTTTTTTTGAGGTTTTTCTTGTTTCTTGAGGTAGGATTGTGTTGCTATAAACTTCCCTCTTAGAATTGCTTTTGCTGCATCCCATAGGTTTTGAATCATCGTGTTTTCATTGTAATTTGTCTCTAGGTATATTTTGATTTCCTCTTTGACTTCGTCAGTGGTCTCTTGATTATTTAGTAACGTATTTTTTAGCCTCCATGAGTTTGTGTTTTTTACATCTTTTTTGCTGTAGTTGATTTCTAATCTCATAGCATTGTGATCAGAAAAGGTGCTTGATATGATTTCAGTTTTCTTAAATTTACCGAGGCTTGATTTGTGACCAGAGATGTGATATATCCTGTAGAATGTTCCTTGTGCACTTGAGGAGAAAGTGTAATCTGCTGTTTTTGGATGGCATGTCCTATAAATATCAGTTAAATCTATCTGGTCTGTTGTGTCATTTAAAGCTTGTGTTTCCTTATTATTTTTCTGTTTGTATGATCTGTCCATTGGCGTACGTGAGGTGTTAAAGTCCCCCACGATTATTGTGCTACTGTCGATTTCCTCTTTTATAGCTTTTAGCAGTTGTGTTATGTATTGAGGTGCTCCTATGTTGGTGCATATATATTTATAATTGTTATGTCTCCTTCTTGGATTGATCCCTTGATCATTATGTTGTGTCCTTCCTTGTCTCTTGTAACATTCTTTATTTTAAAGTCTATTTTATCTGATATGATTATTGTTCCTCCAGCTTTCTTTTGCTTTCCATTTACATGGAATATCTTTTTCCATCCCTTCACTTTCAGTCTGTATGTGTCCCTAGGTCTGAAGTGGGTCTCTTGTAGACAGCACATAGATGGGTCTTGTTTTTGTATATATTTAGCAAGACTGTGTCTTTTGGTTGGAGCATTTAATCCATTCACATTTAAGGTAATTATAGATGTGTATGTTCCTATGACCAGTTTCTTAATTGTTTTGGGTTGTTTTTGTCGGTCTTTTTCTTCTCTTGTGTTTCCCACTTAGAGAAGTTCCTTTAGCATTTGTTGTGGAGCTGGTTTGGTGGTGCTGAATTCTCTTAGCTTTTGCTTGTCTGTAAAGCTTTTCATTTCTCCATCAAATCGAAATGAGATTCTTGGCAGATAGAGTAATATTGGTTGTAGGTACTTCCTTTTTATCACTTTAAATATATCATGCCACTCCCTTCTGGCTTGTAGAGTTTCTGCTGAGAAATCAGTTGTTAACCTTATGGGAGTTCCCTTGTATGTTATTTGTCATTTTTCCCTTGTTGCTTTTAATAATTTTTCTTTGTCTTTAATTTTTTTCTATTTGATTACCGTGTGTCTTGGCATGTGTCTCCTTGTGTTTATCCTGTATGGGACTCTCTGTGCTTCCTGGACTTGGGTGGTTATTTCCCTTTCCATGTTAGGGAAGTTTTTGACTATAATCTCTTCAAATATTTTCTCTGGTCCTTCCTCTCTCTCTTCTCCTTCTGGGACCCCTATGATGTGAATGCTCATGCATTTAATGTTGTCCCAGAGGTCTCTTAGGCTGTCTTCATTTCTTTTCATTCCTTTTTCCTTATTTTGTTCCATAGCAGTGAGTTCCACCATTCTGTCTTCCAGGTCACTTATCCATTCTTCTGCCTCAGTTATTCTGCTATTGATTCCTTTTGGTGTAGTTTTCAGTTATTGTATTGTTCATCTCTGTTTGTTTGTTTGTTCTTCTTTAATTCTTCTAGATCTTTGTTAAACATTTCTTGCATCTTCTTGATCTTTACCTACATTCTTTTTCTGAGGTTCTGGATGATCTTCATTATCATTACTGTGAATTCTTTTTCCGAGAGGTTGCCTATCTCCACTTCATTTAGTTGTTTCTCTGGGGCTTTGTCTTGTTCCTTCATCTTGTACGTAGTCCTCGGCCTTTTCATTTTGTCTGTCTTTCTGTGAATGTGGTTTTCATTCCACAGGCTTCAGGATTGTAGCTGTTCTTGCTTTTGCTGTCTGCCCTCTGGTGGATGAGGCCTTCTGAGAGACTTCTGCAAGATTCCTGATGAAAGGGACTGGTGGGGGGTAGAGCTGGGTGTTTCTCTGGTGGGCAGAGCTCAGTAAAAGTTTAATCTGCTTGTCTGCTGATGGGTGGGGCTGAGTTTCCTCCCTGTAGGTTGTTTGGCCTGAGGCAACCCTCCACTGGAGCCTGCAGGCTCTTTGGGCTCTGGAAGGGCTCACACCAAGGAGCACTCCCCAGAACATATGCTGCCAGTGTCCTTGTCCCCACTGTGAGCCACAGCCACCCCCTGCCTCTGCAGAAGACTCTCACTCTAGCAGGTAGGTCTGCTTCAGTCTCCTATGGGGTCACTGCTCTTTCCCCCTGGGTCCTGATGGACACACCAGTTTGTGTGTGCCTTCCAACAGTGGAGTCTCTGTTCCCCCCAGTCCTGTCAAAGTCTTTCAATCAAATCCCACTAGCCTTTAAAGTCTGATTCTCTGGGAATTCCTCCTCCCGTTGCCAGACCCCCAGATTGGGAAGCCTGACATGGGGCCAGAACCTTCACTCCAGTGGGTGGACTTCTGTGGTTTAAGTGTTCTTCAGTCTGTGAGTCACCCACCCAGCGGTTATGGGGTTTGATTTTATTGTGATTGTGCCCCTCCTACCATCTCATTGCGGTTTCTCCTTTGTCTTTGGATGTGGGGTATCTTTTTTTGGGGGGGGGTATCTTTTTTGTTGGCTTCCGGTGTCTTCCTGTTGATGATTGTTCAGCAGTTAGTTGTGATTTCAGTGCTCTTGCAAGAGGGAGTATTCATACATCCTTCTAATCTGCCATCTTGAACCAATCTCCTTGTCTGTCTTTCTGACTTACTGCACTGAGTATGATAATCTCTAAGTCCATCCCTGTTACTGCAAATGGCATTATTTCATTCTTTTTTATGGCTAAGTGGTATTCCATTGTATATATGTACCACATCTTTATCTGTTCATTTGTCAATGGACATTTAGGTTACTTCCATGTCTTTGCTATTGTAAATAGTACTGCTGTGAACCTTGGGGTGCATATATCTTTTCAAATTGTAGTTTCCTCAGGAGTGAGATTGCTGGATCGTATGGTAGTTCTATTTTTCATTTTTAGGTACCCTCGATACTGTGTTCCATAGTGGTTGTACCAATATACATTCCCACCATTAGTGTAGGAGGGAATTCCTCACCTTCTCCAGCATTTGTTATTTGTAGACTTTTTAATGACGGCCATTCTGGCCAGTATGAGGTGGTAACTCATTTGCATTTCTCTAATAATTAGTGTTGTTGAGCATCTTATCATGTGCCTCTTGGTCATCTGTATGTTGCCTTTGGAGAAATGTCTATTTCGGTCTTCTGCCCATTTTGTGATTGGGTTGTTTGTTTTTCTTTCTTTTGTTTTGTTTTTTATTGAGTTGTATGAGCTATTTGTATGTTTTAGAAATTAAGGCCTTATTTGTCACATTGTTTGCAAATATTTACTCCCAGTCCATAGGTTGTCTTTTTGTGGTGTTTATGGTTTCCTTTGCTGTGCAAAAGCTTGTAAGCTTGATTAGATCCCATTTGTCTATTTTTGCTTTTATTTCTATTGCCTTGGGAGACTGACCTAAGAAAACATTGATATGATTTATGTCAGAGAATATTTTGCCTATGTTCTCTTTCCAGGAGTTTTATGGTATCATGTCTTATATTTAAGTCTTTATGCCATTTTGAGTTTATTTATGTGTACAGTTTGTAGGTGTGTTCTAGATTTATTGATTTACATTTGTCTGTCCAGCTTTTCCAACACCACTTGTTGAAGTGACTGTCTTTTCTCCATTGTATTCTTGCTTCTTTTGTCAAAGATTAATTGACTCTAGGTGTGTGGGTTTAGTTCTGGGCTTTCTATTCTGTTCCGTTGATCCATATGTCTGTTTTTGTGCCAATACCATGCCATTTTGATTGCTGTAGGTTTGTAGGACTGTCTGAATTCTGGAAGGGTTATGCCTCCAGCTTTCTTTTTCCTCAGGATTGCTTGGCAATTCTGGGTCTTTTATGCTTTCACATAAATTTTAGGATTATTTGTTATAGATCTGTGAAAAATGTCATTGGTAATTTGATAGGGATCACATTAAATCTGTAGATTGCTTTGGGTAGTATGGCCATTTCAACAGTATTAATTCTCCCAGTCTAAGAACATGGGATATCTTTCCATTTCTTTGAATCATCTTTAGTTTCCTTTATCAATGTTTTATAGTTCTCAGCATATAAGTCTTTCAACTCCTTGGTCAAGTTTATTCCTAAGTATTTTATATATTTTATGTGATTTTAAAAGGGTTTTTCTTAAACTTTCCCTTTGTGATATTTCATTGTTAGTATAAAGAAATGCAACAGGTTTCTGTATGTTAATCTTGTACCCTCCTACCTTGCTGAATTGATCGGTTCTAGTAGTTTTTGTGTGGAGTCTTTAGGGTTTTCTATATATAGTATCATAACATCTGCATACAATGACAGTTTTACCTCTTCTTTTCCAATTTGGATACCTTTTATTTCTTTTTCTTGTCTGATTGCTGTGGCTAGGACTTCCAATACTCTGTTGAGTAGAAGTGGTGAGAGTGGACATCCTTGTCTTGTTCCAGATTTTAGCAGGAAGCCTTTCAGCTTTTCACTGTTGAGTATTATGTTTGTCATAAATACCTTTTATTATGTTGACATATGTTCCCTCTATACCCACTTTGGTAAGAGTTCTTATCATGAATGGATGCTGAATTTTCTCAAATGATTTTTCTGCATCTAGAGATGATCATGTGACTTTTGTTTTTTCTTTTGTTGATATGGTTATCACATTGATTGATTTGCATATGTTGAACTATCCTTGTGACCGTGGGATGAATCCAACTTGATCGTGGTGTATGATCTTTTTTATGTGTTGTTGGCTTCATTTTGCTAATATTTTACTGAGAATTTTTGCATCTATATTCATCAAAGATATTGGCCTGTAGTTTTCTTTTTTGGTATTGTCTAGTTTTGGTATCAGGGCGATGGTGGATTTAGAAAATGACTTTGGGAGTGTTCCCTTCTCTTAAATCTTTTGGAAGAGTTTGAGAGATACTTAGTTGTTTATTTTTAATGATTCCCCAAAATCTTTAAGAAAAAAGAGATAAATGCCCTCCCACCACTACCACTCCACAAATATACATCTCACAGCTAAAATATATTTAAAAAGCCTGAGAGGTATCTGTCCTCGTTTCATTACATACTCAGCCCAGTATTCTAAAATTGCTGTAAGTGCAGACTTTTAAAGTCAGGAACATAGAAATTTCAAGCTATCCAGAGCATAATACCTTGATTTTTCAGATGAGTAAACTGAGGTTCAGAGAGGTGAAGTGACTTACCCAAGGTCACATGATTCATGCTTTATGGAGCCAGAACCAAAACTTGAATCTCCTGTTCTCAGGTCAGAGCATAAAAAGAATTAATATTCACAGTACTGTTCCCAAAGCCTCACAACAGCTTAGATCATCCCAGAATGACTGTCCTGGAATGACTGACCTTTAGCCATTCTGCAGTCCTTACTGCAGGTAAGAAAGAGAACAGGTAAGAAAGAGAACATGGACATTCTGGAAACATGTTGAACTATCCCAGGATTGGAGCAAAAGGATTTTCTGCTTCACCCTTAATTACACACACAAGTTCCCAAACAGCCCAATTTCCATAAGCATTCATTGCTGTTTTGCATCATTTGGGGGGCCCTTACATTCTCTGTATCCCCTTTTGCCCTACCCGCCCCCCCAAAACAAAAGGTCTTTGCTAACTCAGGCTTAAGCCACAGGATTTTCTAAGCTGTCCTAAGAGGGTCCTGCATGCCTAAAACTTGTTTTTCCTTAAGTACCTAGGGTCTTGACTTGTAGAACACTGCTACTTGTTAAGCATCATGGGATGGTTAATCAGTATTTTGCCATCTCTCTTTTCAACTCCATGAGGAGGACATGGTTGTTTAGCTTCCATTCTTCCTTTATGGCAACACCTGCAAACTCTGACTCTTGGTTGACAAAGAAGAAAAAATTTGTAAACATCCTGGGATTAATTACTACTGGGATCTCTCTCTCTGCCCATCCATGCTAATAAAGTATGAGACTTCCCTCTATTTATCATCTTTATTTCCTCAGAGACACCAGAGAACAGCCAACAGAGTGGAATGAATCTGATTAACGCAGGATCCCAGCATCCCCAGTCCTTCATCACACCATCAGAAATAAAAAAGGTGTTTGGGGGGTGGGGGGAGGCATACGTTACAGAGTACCCATGTGACCTTTTGTCTCCTGTAGACCACTGTCACCAGCCAGATTAGCATCTGAGGCAGGTAGTGGAAAGGCCTAATGTTCAGCCCTATGTTTTTGCTGAAACTAATTTCCTTTCCAGCATTTGAGGCCTTGGCCACCGAGTCTTCCTGACAGGTCTGGCTTTTTTTTTGCCAAAGAACAAATGTCAGGGTCTTTCTTGTCTTAGAAGGGAATGTGCTGTCTCACTGGCCTGCAGCAGGTTCCTGAGACACCAGATGCCAGGTCGGAGCCTTGCATGTGCTGGTTGTTGACTAGTTGCAATGAAGATTGGCCTGAAGCTATGCCAAGGCCCTCAGCATGATACCCCTTTAGTAGGCCTTCCCATTCTTTTGAAAGAAAAGAGGATAGCAGGGTTAGGGGAACCGGGTCCTTGGAAAGGAGAAAGGCAGAAGTCAACACAAAGAAGTCATAAAATCAGGAAAATGTTAGATACCTAAGGACTCTTACATGTCCTTCAAGGCCCTGCATGGTTGACCTCTAATTCTTCAGCTTCCTCTCCCTTCACAGCCCCTCACACCCTGTTCCCTAGACACACTTGCCTTATTTCAGGGCCAAGTTCCCTCCCTCCACAGGGCCTTTTGCACAAGCTGTCTTAGCTCCTGGAACATCCCGCACCGCACCACTGGTACAACCTGCCCTTTATCTATCTAATTGCACTTAACGCTCAGCTCTTAGTTCTAAAGTCACAGACTCAGGTCGCCATGACTGGACTTTTGGGCAAGGCGGGGCCACCAATGTAAGGACTCAAAACATCTGCTTTCACTGTAATTTTATACTTATTTGTGGGGTCATTTGAATAGTATCTATTCCTTTCCCATGATGGTAATCTCCATGAAGCCAGCTTCTCTACACTGGTTCCCTGCTATCTGCAGCCCCCAGCACACTTCATGGCACAAGGGGACATCTGTGGAATGGATGCAGTCTAGTTAGACTAAGCAGGTATCATGAGCAGCATTTTTCCCCATAAAGTAACTAAGCCCTTAGAGAGGTTAAGCACCTCACCCAAGGTCATGAGCTAGTTAATGGCAGAGCAGAGACTAGAAACTAGGCCACTTAACTTCTAATATAGGATACTTACTATACTTATATGTACGTAGTTCAGAGGACCTGGGTTTTAATCTTGACTCTTCCATTTCCTTGCCTTGTAACCTTGATGAAGTAACATAACTTTTCTAAGCCTCATTTTCTTCATTTGCAAAATGGAGTTAATAATGTACCCACATTGTAAATCGATATAACTAATATAATAACTATCAACTGTTACCACTCTAGGAATGCCTCAAAAAAATCTAGACTTTATGAATTAAAAATTTGTGATAGTTCAGGTAAAAGCTATGAAGAACTCTAAGCTCTTAAGAGCTCTTCAGAACTTATTTGAGGGGAAGAGGGAAAGAAGAGACAAAAGATTTAGAATGCAAATGGACGGTCTTAACATTTGGGAAACAGTGTGTTTAAATTACTTAAAAGGACAAATTGTTTTTAAAATGTCAAATTAGGCATTTTTAGAAGCATTTATTCACAGAGAACCCTGTTATGATAATTACGAACACTTCTTCTCTATTCATTAAAGTAGGTTCCCTAAGGGGTTTCTATGGTACAGTTATTTATTAGCCTGCTTCCAAATAGTATTGGTGCTTAAAAGTAACAGCACTGCATGTCCCTTAAAATATTTTGTAATTGATCTTCTCACTGGTTCCAGCAAGCCCATGTCTCCCAGCTGTGGTGCTTCCATTTCTTTGCACAGAGCAAGCTCTTCCATGCCTCCAAACCTTTGCATTTGCTGTTCCCATTGCCAGGAGCACCCTCCCCCGGATCTTCACAGAGAAGTTTCCTTCTCATTACTGGTGCCAGGGCGTGTTCATTCTTCAGTGTGCACCTCTCCCCTCACACTACCTCACTCGGCTTGGTTTAAACTGCTGCATTCCCAGCCCTCATTGGGAATTAATCTGGACCTGTGTGGGTGTATTTAATGCCTGTCTCCACCTTCTAGGCTGGAGGCTTCATGAGAGGAAGGCCTCTCCTGCTTTGTTCCAGCATCTGGAACAATGCCTGGTATGTAGCTGGTGCTCAAGAGTTATTCAGTGAATCAATGAAATGTGCGGTGTCTAGACCAACTTGGTGTCTGGGTTAGGAAAAACCGATCAGAGTTAATACTGATAGATGCAAACAGATAAACAGGAAGTCCTTAAATCTCTCTAGCGTAAGAGCTCTTTCTTTCAGAAATAGCATACAATTTCAGCATTTTTACAGCAAATCAGCTGCAGTATTGGCAAACACTGGTAGTCAGGGAGATGAGAGCTGTTTAAAGGGTGGTTAAGATCCATGCTTTAATGAAACAACATACAATAAACCTCACCTTTCTCTCTCTCCTTACCCCACTCACACAACTCAACCACCCTTTTGAAAGCTTTAACCTAGAAATGCTTGAGACTAAATGCCTTGTTTTGTGAAATTAATGCAAGCTGGAAGAAGGTAGTAATGGTAACATTTATACGGGTGCACAAATTCTAGGCTTGATAAATATTAAATCAATCATCCAGGGAAGCCAATATAAACAGTGTGTTATCGTTGATTAATTTATTTAAGAATCACCATCTGATTTACTCTCAGAGGAGCTCCATGGAAATTTCATTATTTGATGATGAACATGGTGATGCAACCCTGTGCTAATGAGGAGAGTTACTGACCCACAAAGATTACGTGCCTTGTTTAAGGAAATCCAGGGAGCCAGTGGGGACGGATGAGAAAGCAGAATTCTGACTCCTCCCTCTCTCTATTTGTCAAACCTTCCTCTCCTCATTCTGGATTTTTTTTCCTTTCCCACTTGCAAATTTTCTCTCCCTTTTCACCTCTACTCCCCATCTCCACCCTTCTCTACTCTGCCTTTCAAAACCATCTTTCACTTATTGCTTTTGCCTTCAGGTCTGTATTTTGGGGGTAGCTGGGTAAGAAGGAGGTGGTTTCACCAACTGGTACTAAAAAATGATACATAAAAACTAAGGCTCCCAGGCTTCCCTGGTGGCGCAGTGGTTGAGAGTCCGCCTGCCGATGCAGGGGACAAGGGTTCGTGCCCCAGTCCGGGAAGATCCCACGTGCCGCGGAGCGGCTGGGCCCGTGAGCCATGGCCGTGGGGCCTGCGCGTCCGGAGCCTGTGCTCCGCAACGGGAGAGGCCACAACAGTGAGAGGCCCGCGTACCGCAAAAAAAAAAAAACAACAAAAAAACTAAGGCTCCCAAACTCAGGTACCTACGGGGACTTAGATAATTTAAGTAAGTGAACCAGGCTGAATGCCACACCGTAGAGAGTGGTGGAGAATGTGGCAAATAGGGCTGGCATGTGCCCCTTCTAGAGGAGAGAGCGACTCCGCAGCTCCAGTCCATTGTCGCCATGAAATGTGAACCCTGCATGACCAGGTTCTTCAAGCTGGATATTTGGGTTTTTATGGGAAATTTTTCAAATTTTAAAAACCCCAACTTTTTTAGGGCTGGATTCAGCCCATAGGCTGGCTATTTGCAAACTTGATGTTAAGTGTACTTGACTCAGAGTCCCTATCGATGGCTGAACCCACTCCACCTCCTGGGACCTCATCTTCCTGTCTTACTTTCCTCCCTTCCCACCCGCCTGCCCCCCAAACACACACACAGCCCAGCATGTACTCCCTTTTTTTTTTTTTTAGTTTAGTTTCTCTCTCTTTTCCTCTCTCTGTGCTCTGATGTTTACAGAGTTGCATTCCCTTGCAAGGCAGAGTTAGTGGAGAGAAGAAAGATGGGGCAAGGAAGAGTGGGGACCTGGTTACCAGGCTTAGGCTGGGGGCTTACGGTGGAAGGCAACAGAGTGCAGTGAGGGAACTTGGCTTGGCCATAGCCCCTGAGTACTTACGAAGATCCAGCTTAGAAAAATGTGGCAAATAAACACCAATGCAGGGGCCCCAGCAACCCCCATGCTCTTCTCTTATTTTCCTCTCAGCTTCTCCCTCATCAGTTCTCCAGTCTCATGATAACATTGTCCGAAGGTTCCAGAGAGCTTTCCACACGATCTGAGAACAATAAGTAAACAACCAAAGAAAGAATTTCTGATGCCTTCCAGAGCAAAATTCTGGGCTAAAGTTGTGAGGCCAGAGTGGACACCAGTCCACATTCTGTCTTGGTGGGGAACTGTCTGCTAGTGGTCAGGGTCGAGGATGGCAACCTTGAGAAGGAGCTGACATTAGTCACAGCTCTGTCCCCACATCCCAAGGTACCATTTAAATAGCCTGTCTCCCAGAAATAGAGAACAGGTCACAGGACATAGAAATAACAGTCCCTATGGAAAGACTCTAATGCTTTACAGATATTATCCATTAATTCTTCCTCTGTGGGGTAGGTACTATTAATTTCATTTTATAGATGGGGGAACTAAGGCAAAGAAAGGTTAAATATTTTACCCAAGGTCACAAATACACCTTTCCCAAGAATACTTTGAAAACTAAATGGGATTCTGCATGTGCTACATTAATAAGATGCAAAGCACTAAAGAAGTGTTCATTTTAATTTTAAACTAATTTGCACAAAGCTATTAGCAGCAGATAATATGTTAATATATTACCTTTCCCAAGGGACTCATTCACTCAATAAATATTGATTGAACATTCACTATTTCACCCTGGATGTAGGGATGCATATAGGAGGTTCTAGACTCTCCAAGACTCAGTCCAAAGTGGGGTCATGAGAGATGAGGAGTGCCCCCTCCTCCTACCACATGGCCCTAGACTAGGAACACCACTTGGCTTTGTTCTTAAGCTAGGTGGTTCTTTCCAGAGAATGCACAGTTCAGTGGCAAAAGCCTGCCCTGAGGGCCCCCATGCTTTGCAGGACTGCTGAGGTCCTCTGCTCAATCTGTTGTCTGCCTGTGAGTGGATGATAAATCCTCAAGCCGTTGTGTCACTCAACACCACCTTTGCTGCCTTTGCCTGCTCTGCACTAAGGCCCCTTCCCAGACTCTCTTTCCTCCTCACATTCCTATTCCTGGGTCCAGGGTCAAGTCCATGACAGGTCACCTTGACATGATTATAAATGGCAAGTTCTAGGAGAGGGCCTGGATGAACCTGCTTCCCTTCTCTTCTCACAGGACAAACTCTTTCCTCCTACTTTGGGGCATTTCAAGGACATCCAGAAAGACCAGTGATGTGGTGGCCCAGTAGTGTGTACAGGAAGGTACTGGGATTCAGGCCAGCTGGTGCTTGTCAGCTGGGAGAGTGACTTCCCCCTGGGGAGTCCCATTTTCTCCATGAGTGAACTGGGAAGGCTGGTCAAGATGTTCTCTGGGTGTCCTTACTGTTATCACTATCATATTCAAAAGATCTTCTTAGACACTCAGACAGATGGAAGGGGATACAGGGTCACTCTAGGCAAAGCCAGGATTTCTTACAAGCAGGATAGACATCCACCTCTATGGTGTAATTCCAGGAATGGGAGGCCCTTCCACCTTCCTGATAACAGAAATTCTCCCAAATTATAATCATTTAGGAAGACTGAATCCGTGTTAAAATGCAGTATCATTACAGAATCATAGCTTTAAGTATCCTTAGCTCTAAAGAGGAATGCATCTTGGGATTGCATTAAAAAACTTTCACTGTGGTGTGAAGCTGGCAGTTGCCAAGGGAAATAAATAAGGGCTTTTGGGAGCTAGCAGGGAGAAGACATTAGATGAAGTCTCTGGGGAGGTGAAACAGCATTTGTCTTTTCACTGCTACATTCCTGGTGTATCCACGATCCTCTTCTATCTTTAAGCCCATCTTTATTTGACAGAGAAGCAAATGAACAGTCCTTAGCTTTGGATGAAGGAAGGTAGAGAGAAGTCCTGGGAAGAGCTTCATGCTTTCTGGCAGAGGGTGAACAGAACCAACCCAAGATAAGTTGAGTGAGCAGAGACAGTTCAGAGCTGCTTAGAGTTGGAGGTCCCATCCACAGGCCACAGAAGAAGGAAACCTGGAGGAGGCCAGGAGGGCAGGGCAGCGGAGCCCATCACCAGCGTCAGCTTGCATTCTTTTTTTTTTTTTTTTTTTTTTTTTTCGCTGGCCACTACCCTTTGG
>NW_006791458.1:2255101-2264935 GCF_000442215.2 Lipotes vexillifer | reverse complement strand
GCGTTACGCTGGCCTCTCACTGTTGTGGCCTCTCCCGTTGTGGAGCACAGGCTCCGGACGTGCAGGCCCAGCGGCCATGGCTCACGGGCCCAGCCGCTCCACGGCATGTGGGATCTTCCCGGACCAGGGCATGAACCCACATCCCCCGCATCGGCAGGCGGACTCTCAACCACTGCGCCACCAGGGAAGCCCAGCTTGCATTCTTTTGACATTGTTCACGTTGGGTGGGGCTCCTGCTAAGAGAGGCAGTCTACTTAATGGCTTTGAGTACAGGCTTTGGAATCAAAGAGACTTGACATTGAACACTGATCCGGTCACCTACTCGTTGTATGACACCAAAAACATTACTTCATTTCTCTGTGTCTCAGATTCCAGTATGTTAAATCAGGATGCTAATAGTAACTAGCGCATAGGAGTATAATAAGGAACAGGTGAGACTGTCTACAGAACACCTAGCCTGGGGCTGGCACTAAGCAATGCTCAATAAATGGTATGGTGAAGATGATGAAGTGCAGTTAATTCTAAGGAACTGGGTTTATAAATGTCAATGTCACTTGGGTTGTGGGTCAGGGAATGAATCATATCACGTTATCTGATACCAAGGGTCAGGACTCTGGGAAAGTCCCTCACCCCCTCTGTGCCTCATTTTCACCTTCTGCAGAAGGAGTATAATAATTATATCTATCCCGTGGGATTTAGGAGAGGATTCATTTATTCAGCAAATATTTATTAAGCAACTGTTATGTTCCAGGAGCTGCCCTGTGCCCTTGGGATACATCTGTGAACAAAATAGGTCGAGATACCTGTGCTAGGAGCCAACATGTAGGCCTTCTGGAGGAGTTCCTGGCACTTAGTAAGCCCTCAGGGAAAGAAATGAATAGAGTGTCAGTGACAGAAGAAGACCACCTACAACCTAATACAGCTTCATAGACTCAAAACCCATATTTGCCATTTTCCCAGCTTTGTGACATTGGACAAGTTCTTAACCTCTCTGGGTGTTAGTCTTTCTCGTCTGTAAAAAAGTGGTAACAACTCCCTTCTTGAGGGTCTTGTAGTACCAAAGTAAAGTGCCTGGTACATGTTAGGCCATCTCTGCAAGTTGGTTACTGTATTAGTTGCCTAGGGCTGCCATAACAAACTTGGTGGCATAAAATAGCAGAAATGTATTCTCTCATAGTTCAGAAGGTCAGAAGTCCAAAATCAAGGTGTTGGCAGAAATGGTTCTTTCTGGAGGCTCAGAGGGAAAATCTGTTCCCTGCCCCTGGTTCTAGCTTCTGAAGGAGAACTAGCTGTAGGCAACGCTTGGCATTCTTTGGCTTCTAGCCGCATCCGTCTGATCTCTGCCTGCATTTCCACCTGTTCTACTCCATGTGTCTGCATGTCCTCTCCTATTTTTTTTTTTTAAGCCAGTAATTTTAATTTTATTTGGTTTTAATTAATTAATTAATTATTCTTGGCTGTGTTGGGTCTTCGTTGCTGTTTGCGGGCTTTCTCTAGTTGCGGCGAGCGGGAGCTACTCTTCGTTGTGATGCGTGGGCTTCTCATTGTGGTGGCTTCTCTCGTTGCGGAGCAGCACAAGCTCTAGGTGAATGGGCTTCAGTAGTTGTGGCATGTGGGCTCAGTAGTTGTGGCTCACGGGCTTTAGAGTACAGGCTCAGTAGTTGTGGTGCACGGGCTTAGTTGCTCCACAGCATGTGGGATCTTCCCGGACCAGGGCTCGAACCCATGTCCCCTGCATTGGCAGGCAGATTCTTAACCACTGCACCACCAGGGAAGTCCCTCCTCTCCTATTCTTATAAGGACACCAGTCATTGGATTTAGAGCCCATCCTAATCCAGTATGTCCTCATCTTAATTATATTAGCTAAGAACCTCTTTTCAAGTAAGGTCACATTCCAAGCTTCCAGGTGGAAATGAATTTGGGAGGGACACTATTCAACTCATTACAGTTCCTTCCTAACCTCTCTCCTCCATGGCACGGTTTCTGAGCAAAGATTTTTGAGTGAGATATAGCAGCCTTCATGGTCAGAACCTGGAGAGCATTGCATCTCCCTTATTTCACCTGTATCACCTCTCGAACCAGAAAGATCATGCTGTCTCTCTGTAAATAGCTATTGAATCATCACAGGGAATGCGCTAGAAGCCTACAACCACTTGGGAATCATTTTGCTGGTGAAGGAGGCAGGTTTGAGAGTTTCCTGACCTGTGTCCACCACCAAGAAATGAGGCATTGCTTACCTTGGAAAATGAGTCCATTCTTTCCAGACCAGTGCTGATTTAACTCCAGTGGTTGAATAACTAATAACCTGAGGTATTAATGAATCAATCCATTACATTTCTAGCTATTATATCTACACTTCAGCAGAGACCTTCTGGAGGCAAGGTTTTAAATCAAGGGAGTGACTCTAACAGTGGAACTTTCATGCATATTGGTAGGCTGCTGTGGGAAGATGTTTGGAGAAAGGTAGGACTGTGGCCATTCAGCTTAAGTCTGCTAACATTTCTTGAGCAGCTCCCACATGCAGGGCACTGATCTAAATGCCCAAGTGGAACTCACTGAGAGAAATCCCAGTTCCTGCCTATCAGGGATTCATGATAAAGTATCTGCACACAAATAACAGTAAAGCAAGGGAAGTGCACTATGAAAGGTATATGAAGGATGTACATGGGAAAGGCAGGGATTAATTTTGATGGCAATGAGGCGATAGGGTAAATTGCAAAACCTCGAGGAATAGGCAGCTTTTAAAGGGTGAATCTACACGTGGAGGTAACGAGGGATGGCATTCCAGACAGAGGACCCAGCATAAGCAAAGGCATGGCGATGGGGAAAGGCAGAGTATGCCCAGCAGCTACATGTTATCTGGCCTGGTGGTTGGAACACGCTGTGAGGCCACGTGGGAATTTAAGACTAGAGAACTAAACCCAGTCTTGGTGGTGGAGGGCCTGGACTGCCAGCTTGAGGCTGTGAGGGTTGATCCTGAAGGCCACGGCTGATGCAGGAGAGCAGCATGCCTAGGGGCACTGGTCTGCCTGGCCTCATGCTGCTGTCCTCGCTCAGGGCATCACTGAAATTACTTTCCAGAACCACAGTCTCCTGGTCTATAAAATGCAGGTTGGCACTTGTCCTGTTTCACAGCCTCCTTGTAAAATTTTCATAAAGTAATGCATACAACTACTTAGAACAGTGCTGGGCACACACTAAGCAGTTAATAAATGCTCATTATTAACTATAAATGTTTTGGTAAGGGAAGTAATTAAATTGAGGGGTGCTTGGTTTGTTGGTGGGTTGTTTTTGTCAGGATACAGCTTGTGGCTACCCAGACAAACTGCCTGGCTGAGTGAAGGAAACTAAGGGAGTGGAAGGCAGGGTGGCTGCATTCTGGCATTAGGAGGAGCTGGTCCAGAATTTGGGGTAGGCTGAGAGGAAGGGTGGGGACAAGTCTGCAGGTGGGGTTGGGCCTACGGGCAGCACTGCACTGGGGAGCCTGAAGGGAAGCTGAACTTTGTCGGCAGCCAAGGGAGGAATAGTTTGCTTTAGTTGTCTGAGGGAAGCAGTTTCTCTTCTCAAGAGAGGGTAGAGAGGACCTCAGAGCTTCCAGAGTATCCCTCGGGAGCTACTTAACTGAAGGGGACAAGGGTGGAGAAAAGAGCACAGACAAAGGCCCAGAGGTAGGATGCAGTGCATGGAATAGCCAAGTGGGTATTGGGCAGTTGCATTTGTCTTGCAACACCCTGGTCCCTGCTCAGAGGTACCCAGAATGTGAGACTGGCACCAGTGTAGTGCCTTTGTCTCATTTATACCAGAGCCTGCATGCCCTTCCTTCTCGCCTGGTTGTGTGGAGCCTACTTGTCCTCCATGGCCCTGTTCAAGCTCATGCCCTGCTTGGAACCTTTTCTGATCTCTCCCTGTGCTGATCTCTCCCTTCTCTGAACTCAGGTTGTGCTAGAGACAGACTCAAACTGTTTCGCACTGAAGTTATTCTTTACTCTGCCAACCAGGGAAGATGACTACTCTAAGGTTTTTCATGTAGAGTAAATGGAACAACTCTTATAAGCAGTCAGCACAGTACCTGGAACCTAATCAGTGCACAGTAAGCACTGGCAGTTCTCCTCTTCCTCACATCGATATTATTGTTGCTGCTTGGGGACACATGGTGGGTGGCATCCTTGGGAACAACACACTGCTGGGGATGTGGGTGTGTGGGCGTTAGCTGTTGTACCAACCCTTTCTCTTCCCCTGAGGAAAACATTCTGGGGAACTAAGTGAATGAATGTGACATTATTATTGTGATAACCTTGAATCCACTCTAATTCATGTTTATTTTTTAATCATCTGCCAACATTGGTACTGTAGCTTCATGAGTCACACATTCCTTGTGGTAGACCTCATAATATATGGTGACTCACCAGTGCACTGTGGCCCTGAAGGTGAGAACTTCTGCTCAAGTTTTCACTTGTGTTAGTTCTGCCTTCCTGGCTAGACTGTAAACTCTGTGAGGACAGGGACCCTGGCTGACTTCTTCCCTCCCCACCGTGGTACCCAGCATAGTGGTTGGCATGTAGCTGTTGTTAGCTTGTCATGTGCTGATGAACTGATATCAGGCTTAGCAGCTTCAGGCTTATATTTCATCTGCAACAAAATATATGTTGTTCAAATGCTAGAAATTTCAGAGGCATGTCTATAGTTTTGCCCAGTTCCTATGAAAATCTCTCTAAAGGAGAAAAATTATATATTCATCAAGACTTTTGAGGGTATAAGTGACAGAAACCTAACTCAAACTTTCTTAAGCAAAAAAGGGCAGAAATTGGTTCATATAACTGAAAAAGTCCAAAGGTATAGTTAAGTTCAGGTAAAGCTGGGTCCAGGTGCTCAAATTTTATCAGCAGGTATATGTCTCTCTCAGTCCCTTGACTCTGTTTTCCTTCTAAATTTTCAAGCATGTTCTACACAGCTGGTGGCAAGGAGCTGCCAACAGCTTCAGGCTTATGCTCTGTCAGCTTGACAACAAAAGGCAAAACCCTGTCACTTTCCCAATCATTTTAACAGAATCTGGACCTGATACTCAATAGACTCAGAATGGGCCACATGTCTATACCTAAACCAATTCCTGTGACTCAGCTTGATCAGGTATTGGTTACCTGCTGGGCTTAGGCATAGGGTGGGACAGATATTGTCCAACACCACTGGTTTGGATGTTCGGAAAGGATGATTTCCCAAAAGATAATCTTTATACAGTTCCGAGAGATAGAAGAAATGGGTACCGGGCAGGCAAATATTTTTGGTATTTTGCAAGCCTAAGTAAGGTACAGTGATTATGTGTAGAAGCAGGAACAGCTGTTTCCATGTCAGTTGCTGTCACCATGGTGAGAAGGATAACAATCCATTGCATCATCTGTGCATGGAGGGGGGCCTTTTGCAGCAAACTCAGGACTCTGACTTTGGTGCTAGCATTTCAAAGTTGCACTTATGAGGCCCGCACAGAGAGAGCCTGTCCCCACCAGACTGAAGAGCCATTGATGGCATCTGCTGACTAGGTTAAGAGGAACTCTGCATGTGACTGAACACCTTTTACGTAACCAGCATGGGGGAACATCTGGGGACAGCTGCTGGTCAGTTAGCAAGAAGGTGAATGCCCTTTGCTCAGTCTGATTGCTCTGTCTCAGGAATTACCTTTTCATGTGGCCCCAGAAAAGACAGTACTTCCCCATTCCACCCCTGCACTTGATCTTTTCCTAATTTTTTTCCATTCTCCGTTAGCAAGGATTGCTAACGGCCAGGATTGCAGCTACCTACCACCATGGAGAAATGTACTGGTTTGGCAAGGAGCATCTTCATGAAGATGAAGGTCTTCTTGGCCAGTGTGCTCTTGAAGAGAAAGAAAATACTGAAAGACACATCTTACTTGCTGTGATAAACACCTTTCCTCTTGTTACGTTTTCCTGCAAGAACTGTACTAAGAGGTGTTAATTGACATTGTGGCTATTTTATAATAATCCATTAACAGTGGTGGGCAGAACAAGGACCATCAAATTTTAGAATAACAAAATAAAAAGTGACTTTATCATTCCCACCCTGTAGCTTTGTGAGTTCATCAGCTGAATCCATCTTGTTCACTGCTATATTCCCAGTGTCTGGCATAGTGTCTAGCACACATTCCTTATTACTGTTTGTGGCAGGCATCACTGATCAATCACCTTACTTTTCCATTGATCCAAGATTATGGTCTCAGAAGAAATAACCTAACTACCACCTAAAGGAATTAGAAAAAGAAGAACAATAAAAGCCCAAAAGTTAGCAGAAAGAAAGAAATAATAAAGATCAGAGAGGAAATAAATAAAATAGAGACCTATATATATATATATAGAAAAGATCAATAAAATCAAGAGCTGGGTTTTTTTGAAAACATAAACAAAATAGATAAATCTTTAGCCAGGCTCACCAAGAAGAAGAAAGAGGACTCAAATAAACAAAGTAAAAAATGAAAGAGGAAAAAAAATGAAAGAGGAGAAAGAACAACCAATACCAAGATATAAAAAAAATCATAAGAGCCTACTACAAACAATTATATGCCAACAAATTGGACAACCCAGAAGAAATGAACAGATTTCTAGAAATATACAATCTGTCAAGACTGAATCAAGAAGAAACAGACAATTTAAACAGACCAATCACTAGCAGTGAAACTGACTTGGCAATTAAAAAACCCCAGCAAACAAAAGGCCAAGACTGGGGAGCTTCACAGGGGAATTCTACCAAACATATGAAGAGGTAATAGGTATCCTCCTCAAACTATTCCAAAAAAATTGAAGAAGATGGAACACTCCCAAATTCATTCTACGAGGCCACCATTACCCTGATACAAAAACCAGACAAAGACACTACCAAAAAAGAAAACTATAGGCCAGTATCTTTGATGCAAAAATACTCAACAAAGTATTAGCAAACCAAATCCAACAATATATAAAAAGGATCATAAGAGGCTTACCTGGTGGCGCAGTGGTTGAGAGTCCGCCTGCCAATGCAGGGGACACGGGTTCGTGCCCCGGTCTGGGAAGATCCCACATGCCGCGGAGCGGCTGGGCCCGTGAGCCATGGCCACTGAGCCTGCACATCCGGAGCCTGTGCTCCGCAACGGGAGAGGCCACAACAGTGAGAGGCCCGTGTACCGAAAAAAAAAAAAAAAAAGGATCATATACTGTGATAAAATGGAATTTATTCCAAGGACACAAGCATGGTTCAATATTCGCAAATAAATCCACGCAATACACCAAATTAACAAAAGGAAGAATAAAAATCACATGATCATCTCAATAGATCCCAAAAAAGTATTTGACAAAATTCAACATCCGTTCATGATAAAAGCTCTCATCAAAGTTGGTGCACATATCTCAACATAATAAAGCCCATTTATGACAAACCCACAGTTAACATCATGCTCAGCAGTGAAAAGCTGAAGGCCTTTCCTCTAAATTCAGGAACAAGACAAGGATGCCCACTCTCACCACTTCTATTTAACATAGTATTGGAAGTCCTAGCCACAGCAGTCAGACAAGAAAAAGAAATAAAAGGCATCCAGATTGGAGGAGAAGAAGTAAAACTGCCAGTATTTATAGATGACATGATACTTTATATAGAAGACCCTAAAGTCTCCACCAAAAAACTATTAGGACTAATAAGTTCAGTGAAGTTGCCGGATACAAGATTAATATACAGAAATATGTTGTTTTTCTATACACTAATAACGAACCATCAGAAACAGAAAGTTAAAAAAAATCCCATTTAAAGTTGCATTGAAAACAATAAAATACCTAGGAATAAACTTAACCAAAGAGGTGAAAGACCTACACTCTGGAAAACTATAAAACATTGATGAAGGAAATTGAATGTGACACAAAGAAATGGAAAGACCCTGTGCTCTTGGAATGGGAGAATTAATATTATTAAAATGGTTATACTACCTAAAGCAATCTACAGATTTAATGCAATCCCTATCAAAATACCCATGACATTTTTCACAGAACTAGAACAAATAATCCCCAAATTTGTATGGAACCACAAAAGACCCCAAACTGCTAAAGCAGTCTTGAGAAAAAAGAACAAAACTGGAGATATCACCCTTCCTGACTTCAGACTGTACTACAAAGCTGTGGTAATCAAAACAGCATAGTACTGGCACAAAAATAGACACATATATCAATGGAAGAAAATAGAGAGCCCAGAGATAAGCCCACACACCTATGGTTAATTAATCTACGATAGAGGAGGCAAGAATATACAATGGAGAAAAGACAGTCTCTTCAATAAGTGGTGTTGGGACTTCCCTGGTGGCACAGTGGTTAAGAATCCGCCTGCCAATACGGGGTACATGGGTTCGATCCCTGGTCCAGGAGGATCCCACATGCCACAGAACAACTAAGCCCATGCACCCCAATTACCGAGCCTGCGCTCTAGAGCCCATGAGCCACAACTACTGAAGCCCACATGCCTAGAGCCCATGCTCCACAACAAGAGATGCCACTGCAATGAGAAGCCCATGCACTGCAATGAAGAGTAGCCCCCGCTTGCTGTAACTAGAGAAAGCCTGCTCACGGCAACAAAGACCTAACACAGCCAAAATTAAATAAAATAAATAAATAAATAATTTTTTTAAAAAGTGTTGGGGATACTGGGCAGCTACATGTAAAAGAATGAGACTAGAACATTTCTTCACACTATATAGAAAAATAAACTCAAAATAGATTAAAGATCTAAAGTAGACCTGAAACCATAAAACTCCTAGAAGAGGGCTTCCCTGGTGGCGCAGTGGTTGAGAGTCCGCCTGCCGATGCAGGGGACACGGGTTCATGCCCCGGTCCGGGAAGATCCCACATGCCGCGGAGCGGCTGGGCCCGTGAGCCATGGCTGCTGAGCCTGCACGTCCGGAGCCTGTGCTCCACAATGGGAGAGGCCACAACAGTGAGAGGCCTGCGTACAGCAAAAAAAAAAAAAAAAAAAAAAAAAACTCCTAGAAGAGAACATAGGCAGAACACACTTTGACATAAATCACAGCAGTATTTTTTTCATCTTTCCCCTAAGGCAAAAGAAATAAAAAGAAACAAATAGGACCTACTTAAGCTTTTGCACAGCAAAGGAAACCATTGACAAAACAAAAAGTCTACTGAATGGGAGAAAATATTTGCAAATATCATGACTGACAAGGAGTTAAAATCCAAAATATATAAACAACTCTAACAAGAAAACAAATGACCCAATTAAAAAATGGGCAGAAGATCTAAATAGACATTTTTTCAAAGAAGACATACAGATTGCTAACAGGCACATGAAAAGATGCTCAACATCACTAATTACTAGAGAAATGCATATCAAAACAACAATGAGATATCACCTCACACCTGTCAGAATGGCTATCATCAAAAAGAATACAAGTAACAAATGTTGGTGAGGATGTGGAGAAAGGGGAACCCTTGTACACTTTTGGTGGGAATGTAAATTGGTATAGCCACTATGGAAAACAGTATGGCGGTTCCTCATAAAACTAAAAATAGAACTACCATGTGAACAAGCAATTCCAGTCCTGGATATGTATCCAGAGAAAATGAAAACACTAATTCAAAAAGACATATGCCACCTCAGTGTTCATAGCAGCACTATTTACAATAGGCAAGCTATGGAAGCAGCCCAAGTGTCCATCAACAGACAAATGGATAAAGAAGATGTGATATATATATCCATATATATGTATCAATCACACATGGATATATATATGGATATATTGTATAGCAGAGGGAATTATAGCCATTATTTGATAATAACTTTTTTTTTTTTTTTTTTTTT
>NW_006791458.1:2241499-2254997 GCF_000442215.2 Lipotes vexillifer | reverse complement strand
TGTGGCCTCTCCCGTTGCGGAGCACAGGCTCCGGACGCGCAGGCTCAGTGGCCATGGCTCACGGGCCCAGCCGCTCCGCGGCATGTAGGATCTTCCCGGACCGGGGCATGAACCCGTGTCCCCTGCATCGGCAGGCGGACCCTCAACCACTGTGCCATCAGGGAAGCCCCTATAATAACTTTTAATAGAATATAATCTATAAAAATACTAAGTCACTATGCTGACTGAAACTAATATAATATTGTAAATCAACTATATTTCATTAAAAAAAAGAGTGTGGTCTCAGAATCCCAAGAATCTAAGGCCAGCCAATCAGTTGACACATAAGTTAAAACTGATTTGCTATTTCTAACTATAGTAGTTTGTCAAAGGTTTGCAGAATCTTATGGAAAGATTTCTTTAACCATGCAGTTTCCATTTAGGAGAAAGTAGAGACTTAAGCGGTTATTTATTGACTAGATATTATCTATCAATCAGAATAGTGGCTGCTTTAGGCTTTGAGGTTGCTGCAGAACTCTTCCATTCTACATCCCTTACATCACTCATCAGAAGAAATTTAAAAAATCAGATACTGCACACCACAGATTAACTTTTGGGGACTGCATACTCTTACCAAAGAGTTTTAACTCCTTAGTAATCTGCAGGCTAATAATTAGCATGTAGAAGCCAGTCTACTTCAGTGAAAGGTTAGATGCTTAGGTACTCAAAGAAGATCCCCAGGAGTTCTTTTCCTTCCTTTGGTGCTGACCATTTAGCATTTCAAGTGGTGAAGAAATGGCACTCGGAATGAATAGCTCACTTAGGCAGCGCACTCTTTTCCTTTCAGATTTCAGGCTAATTGGCATTAGGAAGCAGTCAATTATGGACAATTTGGGATCCTGCAAACAACTGTGGAAGTTAAATTGACTTTGTAAGACGAATAAACTCCTGGAAGACATCTATTCAAATAACCATTGTGCAGGGCCATGGATGCAGCCAAAAAGATCATTAACAGGCCAGTCAAATGACTGTGGTAATAGGAGGAAGAAAGGAACTGGATCACTTAGATAATTGGAGCTGCAGTTGATCAAAAACTCTTTTGTTGAATTGAATTATAGGTCCCAAATTGGCATCAGTCCCAGTGAACAAGAACTGTAATCACATTTACTAGCAATAAGATCATGCCTTTGATACCTGGCAGTTAAATTCAAGAAAGGAGTAAGGAAATAGTCATTTCCATCCAGGTTGACTTGAAGACTATTATGCAAATTCAAGAAACATATAAATAGAGTCTGTTAGTGCAGAGGCTTCCTGAGTTATCATTGGCTCTGAAGGATAATCAGCCATCCCCTGCTATCTGCTGGGAAGAGGCAAAAGCACCTGATGTCAGTCTTTGGTTTTGGGTGTTATTGGAATGACCTAGTGATTGAGTTATCAGTCAGCAGCCGGGCTCAGTAGCAAGGTTCTGACTCAGATTAGCAGTTGTGGATTGGGGCATCTCTTACCATCAGACAGAACCCACCTTTATGTTTGCATCAACAGTTGAAGCAATTGTGTTTATGCTAGGAAGGAACAATTAAGGAGATAGATCCCCACACTTTCAGAAAGAGGAAACTAACTTCTAAACTCAGCCTCTTGACCACAGGTGGTTCTCCCTGCCTATCAGGACGAGGGATAGGCATGGAGAAATTATCCAAGCGTGATACCAATAGCTTGGCTTTGGTGTCAGAACTGGGAGCATATCCTGGTTCTACTACTTAATAGCTGTCTGGCCTTAAATTGTTATTTAAATTGATTAACCCTCAGCCTTTTCTCTTTAAAACAGGTATCAAGTATCACCTATTTCTTCTTCATTAAAATGGAGATAAAACAGTAAGCATTGTTGTGAAGATTATATATGAAAAATATTTAAAGTGCTCAATACTCTTTGTAACATTTACAAAAATAGGCCGTATTCTGGGACAAAAAACAAGTCTTAATACATTTAAAGGGATTCAAGTCATACAAAGTATATTTTCTGAACAAAATGGAATTAAGTTAGAGATCAATAACAGATAGCTATCTATAAAATCCCCAAGTACTTGGAAATTATATAAAATACTTCTTAATAACCCTTGAGTTAAAGAAGAAATCAAAAGGGAAATAAAGTCTTTTTAACTGAATGAAAACAAAAACATAGCGTATCAGAATTTACAGGAAGCTGCTAAAGCAGTGCATAGGGGGAAATTTATAGCACTAAAATGCCTGTGCTTTAAAGAAGAAAGGTCTCAAATCGATGATATGAGCTCCCACTTTAAGAAACTAGAAAAAGAAGAGTAAGTTAAAGCCAGTGTAAGCAGAAGAAAGGAAATAATAAATAAAAATGAACATGTCAGTGAAATAGAAAAACAATGAAGAAAATTGTTAAAATCAGAAGCTGATTCTCTGAGATCAATAAAATTCATAAACCTCTAACCAAATTGAATAGGATAAAAGAGAGAAGACATATATTGCTAAATATCTTGAATGAAAAAAGTAACAACTCTACAGATTCTATGGCTATTAAAGCAATAATAAGAGGATATTATGAACATGCCTATAAAATAACTAATAAATGCATATAAATTTGACAACTTAAATGAAATGGACAAATTCCTTGGAAGACATAATCTACCATAGTTCACTGAAGAAGAAATAACCTGGATTTGTAGTTAACAACTTTCTCAGAAAAAAAACAAAACTCAAGGATTTGGCAGTTTCCTTGGGGAATTCTATCAAATATTTAAGAAAGAAATAATATACAAACTCTGAAAAAATTGAAGAGGAAGGAATACTTATCAATTCATTCTATGAGCCCACCATTACAGATGAATCACTACCTAATTTCAACACGTATTATAAAGATACACTAACCATCAGTGTGATGTTAGTGTCATGATAAATAAATAAATGGATCAGAATAGAGAGTCCAGAAATAGATCGAGACATATGGACAACTGTTTTTCAGTAAATGTGCAGAAGCAGTTTAGTGGAGAAAGCAAAGTCTTTTCAACAAATAGTGCTAGAACAGTTGAATATGAGTACAGGGTTAGGGAGACAGAACTTTAATTCATACATTGCACCATATACAAAAATTAACTCAAAATGGATCATAGACCTAAATATAAAACCTGAAGCTATAAAACTCCTAGAAGAAAACATAGGAGGAAATCTTTATGACCCAGGTTTGGGCAAGATTTCTTAAATATAACACAAAGCACAATTCATGAAGAAAAATCAATATCTTATACTACATCAAAATTAAGAACTTCTCCTCTTTCAATTACACTGTTAAGAGAATGGAAAGACAAACCACAAAATGAGAGACAATATTTGTAAATCATATATGTGTCAAGAGAATTGTATTCAGAATATATAAAGAACTCTAAAACCCAATAATAAGAAAACAATCTAATTTTAAAAATGGATAAAAGATTGAACTTACACTTCACCAAAGAAGATACATGGATGGCAGATAAGCAAATTACAAAGATGCTCTACGTCATTGTCATTAAGTAAATGCAAATAAAACAATGAGATACTACCATACACCCGTTAGAATGGCCCAAACTAAAAAGACTAAGCATACTAAGTACTGCCAAGGACATGGAAGTACTGAAGCTCTCATACACTGCTGATGAGGATAAAAAATGGTACAACTCATTTGAAAAACAGTTTGGCAGTTTCTTATAAAGTTAAACATATACCTACTGTATGACCCAGTGATTGCACTCCTAGATATTTACCCAAGAAAAATGAAAGTGTATGCCCAATACAAAGACTTGTACCTGAATATTCATAAGAGTTTATTTGTAATAGCCAAAAACTGAAAATTTCTGATAGTTGGTGAAAAGATAAACAAAACTGCAGTTTACATTGAAATGCTACTCAGCAGTAAAAACAGTGAACTATTGATACATACAACATGGATGAATCTCAAAATCATTACACTAACTATAAGAAACCAGGCCAAAAAGGGGTACTTATTATATGATATCATTTATATAAAATTGTAGAAAATGGAAACTAATCTATAGTGACAGTAACAGATCAGTGGTTATCTGGGAACAGGTAGGGATAGGGAGGGATTCCAAAGGGGCACAAGGAGACTTTGGTAAGGATGGATATGTTCATAATCCTGAATAAGGTAATAGTTTCACAGGTATAGACATGTCAAAACATATCACTTTGTACACTTTGAACATGTACAGATTGTTCTATGTCATTTATACCTCAGTGAAGCTGTTTTTTAAAAAGTTTAGGCCAATGTGCCACCATGCATGATCCCACATGAAGGGGACCCCAAGCTGAGAGACCTGGAGGTGGCACTCTAGCACCCCACTGGTAGAAAGGCAGCCCCAAAAGAACATGCCCCCTTCTGTAGCTGCTGAGGACTGGTCTGCTACTGCTTCTACTCCTGACTGTGGCAGTAAGAGAATCCAGGCAGATTTTTTTTTTTTTTTTTTAAGTATTTAGCATGTGGTAGGTACTTTCTTTTGATACCAGTTATCCCCTGATTGGCTTTGCTTTTTTTTTTTCTTTCTTTCTTTCCTGGTGAATCTCTAAAGTAGGGACAACTTTGATCTCACAGGATAAATAGATTTGATCTCACAGGTCAAATAGATTTGATCTCACAGGTCAAATTCTAATCCATAGGTAGTGGCTGCAGTGCCTTGAGAAGTGGGGTAAGTAGAACAGTAGCCCCCAAAGATGTCCTCATCCTAATCCCGGAAACATGTACTTGGCTTCCTGACATGGCAACTCCTGACTTTGCTGACTGATGAAGGTTATGGATCTTGAGATGGGGAGATAACCCTGGATTATCTGGTGGGCCCAGTCTAATCAGATGGGTCCTTGAAAATGGAGAACATTTCCTGGCTATGGTCAGAGAGTGATAGCAGCATGAGAAGCATTTGATGCCTTGTTGCTGATTCCAAGAGGTAGGGAGCTATGTTCGTGGACTGGAGAGAGGCTCTAGAAGTTGGAAAAGGTAAGGAAATGAATTCTCCCCTTGCGTTTCCAAAAAGGAAAGCAACCCTGCCAAAACTGAGTTTAGTCCAGTGAGAACTGTTGGACTTCAGACCTATAGAACTGTAAGGTAATGAAGTTGTGCTGTTTTAATCCATTAAGTTTGTAGTAAGTTGCTACCACAGCAATAGGAAACTAATCCAAGCAGGAAAAAATATTGTGATCAATTAATAATGTCTACCATGGATACCGTAGGGGAAAGAAGCACATGTGCTACATATCTGCCATACTGGCTCTTGTTTTCAAGGTGTGCTGGCATGGGAGTGAGGGAGGCACCTTCATTTATGGTGTCTACTATATGCCAAGCTATATGCTAGGCTCTTCCGGTCAGTTCTATCACGTAAATATTACTTCCCGTTCTGATAGATGGGAATCAGAGAAATTAAGACCTTAACTCCAAATTAAGATCTTAACTCCAAATGCTGTTTGTTTGTTTGTTTGTTTTACCAAACAAAACACAGAGCCCTAAGCAAATCTAGGTGAACTGGGTTTCAAGTGTTGATGGAAAACAAGAACAAACACAGATGAAGAGCCTTTGTCTTGGAACAATACTCTGGCCCCAGAAGTGGTGCATGTAACATTATTAGCACAGCTGGAGCTCCTATAAGTGTCTTGGGAGTGGGAAAGGAACAATACATTTCTAATATTTGGTAATTATCATGAAAACTACTTGCTCCTTGTTTACACTTAAACTTTAGCACTGAGGAATGCTGCTTATTTTCTCTTCCGGCATGATGTGTGTGACGCATCCAGCCAGCTGCCTCGCTGGGCTCCTGACCCCCTCTGGGAATGGGGGATTGTTTATGGCTCTGCTGAAGGGGGCGCATAGCCCTGCATCCTTCTCGCCCTTACTCCCTTTTCCAAGATTGCTTCAGAAAGACGTGCTTCAGACAGCTCTGCTGGATTCTCTGTCTTGTAGTGAAATTGCAACATCACGTGTTAGGGCAAGGGAGGGAACAAGACCCCAGATATCCTTCAAAACAGAGCTGTGGAACCAGGCCAGGTCGCTGTCATTTGCCATTTCACTATCTTTCTTTTGAAGGAAGTTAATGAGTTGGGAAAGCAAAAGGAAAAGGTTGAGAGCCTAGCTTCAACACTGAATAATTCTATGACTTAACCTCTCTGAGCCTTAATTTTTTCACCCATAATATGAGAGTAATAACAGCCACCTCACTGGGGTGTAGCAATGGTTACGATTGATGGAACATGCTCTATGAATTAGGCACTGTGTTAAAGGCTTTACAAGCAAAACTCACTTATCCCAACAGCCTTATGAGAGATATACTACTGTTATCCCATTTTACAGATGAGGATACAGAGGCTCAAAGAGAATTAGTTACTTGCCTAAAGTCACACAGCTAGTATAGGAAACTAACCAAGCCACTTGATTTAGACTCAGCGCACATAACCACTGCGGTGAAGTACGTAGCACAGCACCTTGCGTATGAGAACATGTTCAATAGATATGAGCTGGAATTACATCGGCTTTAGTATTAATGTTCAGTATTTAGTTGGGACCTCAGGTCCCCTAATCCTTCTCTCCTTTTATTACTTGTTTATGGTAGAATAAAGCACAGATATAAATAAAATAAATAAAGCACCACAGGCCCCATCCAATCACAGATTCCCACCAAAAGTAACTGTGATCTTGACTTCTGTGGAAATACCTGTCTTAGTTCAGGCTGCTATAACAAAGTGCTATAGATTGGGTGGCTTATAAACAACAGAAATTTATTTCTTATGGTTCTGGAGGCTGGAAGTCTGAGATCAGGGTGCCAGCATGGTAGGGTTCTGGAGAGGGCCCTCCTCCAGGGTGCAAATTGTTAACTTCCTGTTGTGTCCTTGCATGGTGGAAAGAGAGCAAGGGAGCTCTCTGGGATCCTTTTCATAGGCCACCAATCTCATTTATGAGGGTTCCACTGTCATGACCTAAGCATGTATCAAAAGCCACACCTTCTTATACCATCACATTGCCAGGTAACGTGTCAACATAGGAATTGAAGAGGGGGGGAGGTTGAGATACAAACATTTGGTCCATTGCAATAATTTTGTTGAATTTCCTTTCAGTTTTCTAACCCATTGTGCATCCCTAGACAGTATAGCTAGCTTTGCTTATCCGTTAGGATGCTTTCTGTCTCTTTTAATCTATAGGCTTCTGCCCCCACTTCACCTCCACTTCCAGTTCTTTCTCTTACAATTTTTCTAGCTTGTTTTCTGAGGTTTCCCAACTCTTTCCTCACCCCCAACTTGTAACTAGACTTCTCTTTTTTCATCTCTGTTGTCCATTTCCTGCTCAATTCTTGTTCTGCCCCCAGCAGTTTCTCTCTAATGTGGGTCCCTGTCCTGGAAGGGGATCCCTGGTGGTCAATTTTGGGAGCCCATGATGGCTAGACTGCTCCAGCCCTCCAGCCTGTCTCTGGACCCCTTGTACTCCTCCACTGCTGGCTTGGGCAAAATCCTCCCAGGTTCAGCTGCCACTCTCAGATTGGTTCATGTGTTTTCCAGTAAGTACCTGCTGCCTATGTTGGATTTCTCCTATTCTCAGGGCTGTCAGATACCCTATTGCTTTCTTCCTTCCTCACCAACAGGCAATGATACCATGTGAGCCTGGGAGCAGTTGCTACTTTGTCCCCATAGCTTATATTTTGGGATTCATGGGAACACCATCTAATTCTGGTTTGATTTTGTTATGTATTTGCTCTGTTTGTTTTTATGTGGAGATTGGGGTAAATTCAAAATGATTCTATCACCATGAGATCACTCTCATCTTCCCCAATCCCCTAGAACTCTTGAGTCCTCCTTTGATCACAGGACCCTGTCCAGACCTGGCTTCTCCCTTATGCATGGAAGACCACCAAATGTATCCCACAAGTGCCTGCCTCATGATCCACCCAACCCCACTTTCTGTCTCTGGGGGTGGAAACAGTTGGTATGTTCTGGCAAGATGGGTCTATATTTCTTCACAACAGGAAGTTAACAGGTTTACCTCAACATAAGAGATCGTTTTAAAACATTTAGCAATGAGCAGAGCTGAAAAGAGATCAAAGAATCCTGTAGTGGGAGGAAGTTGGACTACAGATTTAAAATCCCTTCCACCTCTAGTGTCTTAAGACCTGACTCCCCAAGAAGAACTCCCCAAGTTCTCCCCAGGAAGAACTCCCCAAGAACTCCCAGCTTCTTTTAATTAATCTTATCTTAAGATAGCAGTAAGCATCCCTGGCGTTTGAATCACCATGCCTTTGAATTTGAGACTTCCAGAGGTCACCAGAACAAGACTGGAATCCTCTACTCACATATTCATAATTATAGACATGCAAATGCTATTATAAAAGAAGTTCCATTTTTTCTTGACTGCATGAGACACCGTCCAAAGTGGCAATCATTGCTCCTGCTTTCCATGAACTCATACTCTGAGTCAACAGCGTGGGTTGTCATGATTTTATATTTATTTCATCTCATAGTCTTCAGGAACCCCGAAAATAATATTCGCCTCAAGGAGACAATTTCTCTTTTTTTCTTTGGATATGTGCATTAATGGAGAGAAACTTTTGTATCTTTATTTTAAAAGAAAAAGAAAAGCTTGTGCAACAAAGGTTTTGTTGCTGTTCTTACAAACACTGCTTCCAGCTATATTTTGCAAAAATAAAAATGTCAAACCTTTTTAGAACACTGGTTTTACTGGTTTGGGGGGAGGAGGGAAGGAGAAGGTCTTAGCCTTTTTCTCCCAGCACCTCCCTGTCCACCTTTTTGCAGGAGAAAAGAATTATCTAATGGCTCCCATTTGAGGAGGCTAATTGGGTACCAATAACAGTAGGCAAAGTCCTTGTATGTGTGCTAGAAAGCTACGGTCTTGAGCCTAAGCGCAATGTTCCAGCCCAATTTGTCAAAGAGCTTGCGCAGGGGTGTCAGGCCCAAGACCAGCTAATAATCAAGTGGTACATGCGTTTCCCATTTAACCTAGACCCTTGTGTGTAAGGAGGAGTGGTATCACTGAGCCTCTGGTCTGATGGTAACAGCACATCTAACCCCACAGTTAACTTCCAGCCTCGCAGTTACTTTGCTATCTGGTTGGTGGGCAAAGAAAGTAACCGCATACATGACTTGGGGCATATTTTCTCTCTCTCCCTGCACATGCCTCCTTTCCACTCACTGTGTCTTTCATATAACCTTCGTATTGCTACCTGGACAATTTTTGTTTTTTGAAGCACAGATAGAATCATGCCCACTTTCTACTTCTGAAAAGCAGACCATAAGCAAAGCTTTAATGGTCTCATTGCCTAGGAGGTCAAGTCTTGTATTATGAGCATGGCATTCAGTTATCCTCTTACTCAGACTCCAACCTACGTTTTCAGCTTTATTTTCTGCCACCCCACACCCTCCATCTCCATATACACTGTGCTGTAGCCATTCTGTGCTGCTTGCATCCCTAAAGCACACATGTGCTTTCACACCTCCATTCCTTCTTTCAAGCTGTACCCTCTGCCAGGAATTTTCCTTTCTGCTTCCAGAAATTCCTTCCAAATATAACTCACAAGTTACCTTTTCCATGAACTCCTCCCCTGGTTCCTTGTCACCAGTACCATCCCTAGAGATGGGGAAATGGGGTGGATTTATTTCTCTCTCCTGGGAGCTCCATTAATATTCCTCCTTCTTTTAGGGATTCACTCCCATCCATCCCCTGAACAGATTAGTGCCTCCTTAAGACTGGTGATGATGGGCCAGGTTTTGGGTACCCCAGTGCTTATTACAGTGCCTAGGATATTATAAATGCTCCATAAAAGCTTGCTATGTAACTGAATTAATGAGTTAAGGGTGTGGCCGATCTTTAGAATCAGATAAGAAATATTTATTGACTACCAACCGTATGCAAAGTACCATTTCACTATAAAAAGCTATCCTAAAAACAGACTATTAACTGGTTATTTGTACTTAGTGTCTTATTATCTGTACTAATGGCGGGGGGTGGGAATCATAACACTTGGGATTTGAGTCAGTTCTCTCACTTCCCTGCTCTGTGGCTTATGAGTCAAAATCTCAGTTTCCTCATCTGTAAGGTGGGATGGTAAAACAATCCTAGTTGCCTTACCTGCCTTCAGGATTGGTATGCTGATCAAATGTCATGATATCAGTGAAAGCACTGTGAACCAAATTCCCTCATCTAGTAAAACCTGGAGGGCATGGGACAGAGGGGAGCTAAATTTTGGTGAAGAAAAAGCAGTAAGCAAGGATCCAGGGGTCAGGAGGGGAGGCAGACCTCGGCAGGGTAGGGATGCTAAGTAGCAGGAAAGTGGTATGAGGAGAAGGACCACTGATCAGGAGAAACAGAGAAGCCAGACTTTGTCTACAGGAGAGTGTAGAGAGACCAGGTGGAGGGAAGAAAGAGACGGACAGGTTCTAGCCTTTCCCTGGGAAGGTGAGGAGGATGCACCACCTGCCTCCACGGCCAGGTAGGATGGGATTTAATCACATAGCAAAGCTGAGAACAGCATGGAGCTTTCTCTACCTGAACCCATTTACCACTGGACATTTCTGAACAATCTCGCAGGTTATGAGGTTGTTCCCATCCCTGGAGATTCAGCCTTTTTACCCGCTATTTGATGATTCACAGGGTTTGGGTCAGAGCCACACCAGTTAGTCACTTGCTCTTGCTGCTAGAAACCCACCCACCCTCACCCCCCAGGGGCAGAAAGACTGTCCTGTCCTGGGACGGGACATGAGAGTTAATGAAATGAAAGAAAGGTGAAGGCATGGGCAGTGGTTATGTCCCCCACCACCCTGCATCCAGTCCACCAGATGATTACAGAACTGCTCTGGCTTCAATCAGAACAACTAAGTGGGACTTGTCAGTGAATTAATATTTCTTAGGTGGCATTGTTAGTTTCATTCTGGTGCTAAAAAGGCAACTGTCAGAGGCCTAGAATATTCTCATAGACCCCTTCTGTTCTGCTCTATCAGTAGTTTTCCAACCACATCCTGGCAACCGAAGGGATTTAAAGGACATCTTGAGTCCTTAAAGGTTTCACCCCCCAGGGGCAGAAAGAGTGTCCTGTCCTGGGACGGGACATGAGAGTTAATGAAATGAAAGAAAGGTGAAGGCATGGGCAGTGGTTATGTCCCCCACCACCCTGCATCCAGTCCACCAGATGATTACAGAACTGCTCTGGCTTCAATCAGAACAACTAAGTGGGACTTGTCAGTGAATTAATATTTCTTAGGTGGCATTGTTAGTTTCATTCTGGTGCTAAAAAGGCAACTGTCAGAGGCCTAGAATATTCTCATAGACCCCTTCTGTTCTGCTCTATCAGTAGTTTTCCAACCACATCCTGGCAACCGAAGGGATTTAAAGGACATCTTGAGTCCTTAAAGGTTTCATTTCATTTTGAAATACATATAATCAACTGTAAAATATGTAATAAACAAACATCTCCTCAAATGTGCTATATACTAAATTTGAGCCCTTTGAGTCTATCATATAAAATTGTGCTGTTGGGTTAAACATTCATGGGTGAGTGGGTAGAGATTTGGAATGAAGCTTCTCCTATTTTTTTTAGAAGGAATGTCCTGATATTGCAAGATGAACTGCTTTTAAAACCATTACTTCTTGCAACTACTTATCTGTTTGAATCAGATTTCCTTAATACTGGCTAATAGTCAGAAATGTTTTGGTTGCAAGAGACAGAAATCCAAGTCAAACTGGCCTGAAAGACAAAAGGGATATTATTGTCTTTTACATAACAGAAAAGTCCAAGGGTCAGGCTGGATTAAGTTCCAGCTAGATCCAGACACTTTGATGGTGACACCACATCCTCCTTCTCTTAGCAGAGCTTTCCCCTGGGTTGGCTTCCTTGACAGGGTTGTCTGTGTGCAGTAGTCCCCAGAAACTCCAGGCTGACACTTCCAGTTTCTGGGAAGCACTTCCATTTCCAGCACTCCCTGGCCCTGCCCCCCAGACCCACCTTTGTAGCTGGGAGTGGGACCAGCCACTCTAGAGCCACTTGACCAGAAGTGAGATGGGAAATGAGGAATAGGGACTGGGCAGCAAAACAACAGAAGTCCATCCTACTGGGCAGACTAAGCAAACTCCCCCAAGACTTCACTGTCTCCCTTTGATACCAGTCCCTGATTTCGAACTCCTGAGTTCCCCAAAAATGACCTCAACATCCTTATATATTGATTTGGTAATAAGTAAATGTTATACATGTGAATCTAAAAGTAAATGTATGCTAATGAAACAGCTCTTTTTTTAGTTTATACAGTACAGTTGGCAATTTCTACATAAAAATTTGTCCAAAAAGAGTGGGTTTGCTGCATTTAAAAGGTTGAAAACTCATCATTGTGCATATATCCACGTCCCAGGTAGATTTGGTCTCTACAAAGTCTTCTTGGCTACCCAAGCTCGTGGAGATCCCTGCCCCTTTTGTGTGTGTTCCACTTGTTTGAGTCTTGGTTTAAGAGGCCATGGAGTAAAGGGGAGTTTTGTCATTAGAAGTTCACGTCTAGGTTTCTCTCTTTACTGTCTGTAAGATGGGACAGTAATGCCTGTTCCCTAATCACAGGGAGTGATTAAGGCAGAAGATTTTGGGAAAAAGTTCTTTAGAATCAGTGAAATGCTATGGGATTACAAGCCATTATCTTCCATCTTGTGTTAATTATATATGTATTTTATTATGTGTTTATGTAAAATTTAATTATCTGTGCATGCATCTGTCCAGTCTCCCTGCAGTAGGTTAATTGCATCAATGACCTCATTTCTTTATCTGTCCTATTTCTGCATCCTATAACATGCAACCTTGTAGTGCCCTCCAGCTCTGACTCTGGATTTGACTGTGTGCCTTGCTTTGCCCAGTAGTATGTTAGCAGATGTGACATAAACGGAGCCTTGAAAAACACTTACACAACTGGGCTTGCTCACTTTTGCTCCTCTGCCTTCACCATGAGAGCATGCCTGGGCTAGCCTCCTGGAGGAAAGCCAAGTCAACCAGTCAGTTACCCCAGGCGAGGCCACCCTAGACCAACCAATAGTCAGTCAAGCACCCAGACAGATGAGCCTAAGCCAGAACTGCCCAGCTGAGTCCAGACTAAACTGCCAACTGGCAGATTTGTGAGCTAAATGAATGTTCTCTGTTTTAAGCCACTGAATTTACTATTGGTTTGTTCCACGTCATTATTGTGGCAAAAGATAAGCATTATACTCCCTAACTAGGAAAGCAAAACTCTTGTCTTATATATTATCCATTGTAATTCTGAAGCTCTCCAATTTCCCCAGCCCTCTCAGGAGAAGGGACAGAAATAGAATTCCAAGATTTTTAAAGCTTTCTAAGGTTTAGGTACTCTGTGAGGCAGTTTTTATGAAGTACTTCGTTTAGTCTCCACAATATCCTTGCCAGGTAGATAGACATTTTCCCATTCTACAGATGAAGAAACTGAGGCAAGAGGGGGTGAAGTAAGTTACCTAAGGTCACACGGAAAGAGT
>NW_006791458.1:2212789-2241485 GCF_000442215.2 Lipotes vexillifer | reverse complement strand
AAGAGTGGCAGAGGTGAATTCTCCCCCAGGTGAGCCTGCTTCCCATGACAGTTCTCAATTTCTGCTGTATTTGCCTGCCTTATGTCCCTTGCTCCCAAGGTCAGAACCACACCCCTTGGCCTTATTCTGGATACCATCTTGTTCTCCAGTGTTGTCATATTTGTTTATCTTGGATCATAGACTTGTCTTTCTCAGATACTTTTCTTCCCTCATCACACTGGAAGATGATCTATTTATTAGCATATTGGTTTCACACTTAAAAAAATCACAAATTGTCAATTTCCTCATATTTGTTTCTAAGAAACTTTGTTCATTGTAAATAAATGATGGGAGGGGAATTGCTTTCCAAAGATCTCAAGAATCTAGCATTTTCTTAGCCCAAATTTGGCCCTCATTCTGGGTTTCTGGGCCCAATATTTGAGTTGTTCTCTCCACACCCAACAGAAGTTATTTTTAACTTGCAGTTATATCCAAAGAGCATTTTTCACAGAATGCTTTGGAAGGTCCTGCATTTTCTCTTCAGCTCAAGAACTGTTGCTCAGCCACACCCCCTCGGTCTGGGAATTTATTTTGGTCTATGCAAGAGTCACATGTTTTCTTTTGATTAAGTCATCAGAGTATTTTGCTTCCAGGCCCTTGATCGTATTTCCTTAAGAAAGGTTGGCCTCTCTGACCTGCCAGGGGCAGGGGTGTGGGCGCTGTTTGCTGTCAGTTCTGAAATCACATTGCCACAGACTAAGGCCATGCCTCCACTCCCCACAAACCCCACCCATGGCACCACCTGGGTACCTCTAATCCAAATCCTTCTCTTCTTCCAAGGCCAACCCATTTGCTTCTCCTCCATGAAAAGTTCCCTGATTCAGGGATCATGACAATATCCCTCTTTTCTGAATGATTAGAGTCTGAAACACTTGATTATGAAATTATTTAGCACATACTCACTGAGTGTGCTACCTGCAGAGAGCTTACAGTCTACTAAAGATAGTGAAGCCACAAACAAATAAGATATAGTCAGGTAGTAATAATAATAATTTAAAAAATAGAATAATGGAATAGAATGATAGGAGGATCAGAGGGCTGCTTCATATAAGGTGATGGGGGAAATGATCTCTAGGAAGGTGGCATTTGTGTTGAAAAGATCCAACCCGAATTGAGAGAGTAGCATTGACGTATATAAACTACCATGTGTAAAGTAGATAGCTAGTGGGAAGCTGCTGTATAGCACAGGGAGATCAGCTTGGTGCTTTGTGATGACCTAGAGAGGTGGGATAGGGAGGGTAGGAGGGAGGGCCAAGAGGGAGGGGATATAGATATACATATAGCTGGTTCACTTTGTTGTACAGCAGCAACTAACACAACATTGTGAAGCAATTATAAATCTAATAAAGATGTAAAAAAAAAAAGATCTGAGGATCTAATGTAAAACATGGTGATTATGGTTAATGTGTTTTATATAATTGAAATTTGATAAGAGGGAAAATCCTAAATATTCTCTAAAAAGGAAAGGAGGGAGGGAGGGTGGAAGAAAAGGGAAATATGTGAGGCGATGAATGTTAATTAACTACTTGGGGGGAATCCTTTCACATTGCATACACATATCAAATCACCACGATGCACCTTTAAATATCTCACAATTTTATGTCATTATACCTCAAAAAAGCTGAATTTTTTTTATTGGAGTATAACTGCTTTACAATGTTGTGTTGTGTTAGTTTCTGCTGTACAGTGAAGTGAACCAGCTATATGTACACCTATATCCCCTCCCTCTTGGACCTCCCTCCCACCCCTGACATCCCACCCACAGGTCGTCACAGAGCACTGAGCTGAGCTTCCTGTGATTTATAGCATGTTCCTGATAGCTATCTGTTTTACACATGGTAGTGTATATATGTCAATCCTAGTCTCCCAATTCGTCCCACCCTCCCTTCCCCCGCTGTGTCCACATGTCCGTTCTCTACGTCTGCTTCTCTATTCCTGCCCTGCACATAGATTCAGCTGTACCATTTTTCTAGATTCCACATATATGCGTAAATATGCTATATTTGTTTTCCTCTTTCTGGCTTACTTCACTCTGTATGACAGACTCTAGGTCCATCCACATCTCTGCAAATCAGCCAATTTTGTTCCTTTTAATGACTGAGTAATATTCCATTGTATATATGTACCACAATGTTGGTACATACAATGTTGGATATTCAGGTTATTTCCATGTCCTGGCTATTGTAAATAGTGCTGCATTGAACACTGGGGTACATGTGTCCTTTTGAATTATGGTTTTCTCAGGGTATCTGCCCAGTAGTGGGACTGCTGGGTCATATGGTAGTTCTATTTTTAGTTTTTTAAGGAACCTCCATACTGTTGTCCACAGTGGCTATATCACTTTACATTCCCACCAACAGTGCAAAAGGGTTCCCTTTTCTCCACACCCTCTCCAGCAGTTATTGTTTGTAGATTTTTTGATGATGGCCATTCTGACTGGTGTGAGGTGTTACTGGTAGTTGTGATTTGCATTTTTCTAATGATTAGTGATGTTGAGCATTTCATGAGCCTCTTGGCCATCTGTATGTCTTCTTTGGTGAAATGTCTGTTCAGGTCTTCTGCCCATTTTTGGATTGGATTGTTTGTTTTTTTGATATTGAGCTCCAAGAGCTGTTTGTATATTTTGGAGATTAATCTTTTGTCTGTTGCTTCATTTGCAAATATTTTCTCCCATTCTGAGTGTTGTCTTTTCATCTTGCTTATGGTTTCCTTTGCTGTGCAAAAGGTTTTAAGTTTAATTAAGTTCCATTTGTTTATTTTTGTTTTTATTTTCATTACTGTAGGAGGTGGGTCAAAAAAGATCTTGCTGTGGCTTATGTCAAAGAGTTTTTCCTATGTTTTCCTCTAACAATTTTATAGTATGTGGTCTTACATTTAGGTCTTTAATCCATTTTGAGTATATTTGTGTGTATGGTGTTAGGGAGTGTTCTAATTTCATTCTTTTACATGTAGCTGTCCACTTTTCCCAGCACCACTTATTGAAGAGGCTGTGTCTTTTCTCCATTGTATGTTCTTGCCTCCTTTGTCATAAATTAGGTGACCATATGTGCATGGGTTTATCTCTGGGCTTTCTATCCTGTACCATTGATCTATATTTCTGTTTTTGTGCCAGTACTATACTATCTGGATTACTGTAGCTTTGTAGTATAGTTTGAAGTCTGGGAGCCTGATTCCTCCAGCTCTGTTTTTTGTTCTCAAGATTGCTTTGGCTGTTCAGGGTCTTTTGTGTTTCCATACAAATTTTTTGTTCTAATTCTGTGTAGAATGCCATTGGTAACTTGATAGGGATTGCACTGAATCTGTAGATTGCTTTGGGTAGTATAGTCATTTTCACAATATTGATTCTTCCAATCCAGGAACATGGTATGTCTCTCCATCTGTTTGTGTTGTCTTTGATTTCTTTCATCAGTATCTTACAGTTTTCTGAGTAGAAGTCTTTTGCCTCCTTAGGTAGGTTTATTCCTAGGTATTTTATTCTTTTTTAAATTAATTTTTATTGGAGTATATTTGCTTTACAATGTTGTGTTAATTTCTGCTGTACAGCAAAGTGAATCAGCTATACATATACATATATCCCCTCTTTTTTGGATTTCCTTCCCATTTAGGTAGGTATTTATTCTTTCTGTTGTGATGGTAAATGGGCTTGTTAATTTCTCTTTCTGATTTTTCATTGTTAGTGTATAGGAATGCAAGAGATTTCTGTGCATTAATTTTGTATCCTGCAACCTTACCACATTCATTGATTAGTTCTAGTAGTTTTCTGATGGCATCTTTAGGATTCTGTATGTATAGTATCATGTCATCTGCAAACAGTGACAGTTTTACTTCTTATTTTCCAATTTGTATTCCTTTTATTTCTTTTTCTTCTCTGATTGCTGTGGCTAAAACTTCCAAAACTATGTTGAATAAGAGTGGTGAGAGTGGACATCCTTGTTTTGCTCCTGATCTTAGTGGAAATGCTTTCAGTTTTCACCATTGAGAATGATGTTTGCTGTGGGTTTGTCATATATGGTCTTTGTTATGATGAGGTAGGTTCCCTCTATGCCCATTTTCTGAAGAGTTTTTATCATAAATGGGTGTTGAATTTTGTCGAAAGCTTTTTCTGCATCTATTGAGATGAGCATATGATTTTTATTCCTTAATTTGTTAATATGATGTATCACATTGCTTGATTTGCGTATAGAATCCTTGCAAGAATCCTTGCATTCCTGGGATAAATCCCACTTGATCGTGGTGTATGATCCTTTTAATGTGTTGTTGGATTCTTTTTGCTAGTATTTTGTTGAGGATTTTTACATCTATGTTCATCAGTGATATTGGTCTGTAATTTTCTTTTTTTGTGTGATATCTTTGTCTGGTTTTGGTATCAGGGTGATCATGGCCTTGTAGAACGAATTTGGGAGTGTTCCTCCCTCTGCAATTTTTTGGAAGAGTTTGAGAAGGATGGGTGTTATCTCTTCTCTAAATATTTGATAGAATTTGCCTGTGAATCCATCTGATCCTGGACATTTGTTTATTACATCCACGAAAAATGGAAGATTAATTGTGTTTAGCTTGATAACATTTAGGAACATAGAACATGGGTGATCCAAAAAATCCCCAAATTTAAAAAAAAGGAAAGAAAAGAAAAGATCCAACCCTTTCCTCTGCAGAAGGAGCAGCGTGGGTGAAGGATATCACAAATGCAAAGGCCCTGAGGCAGAAACTAGTCTTGTGCGCAGTGTGGCTGGAACAGAGAGGATGAGAATTCAGTAGTGCAGAATAGGACTGGAGAGGAAGGGCTGGCCTACCAAGTATGTCAGAGTAAGGAGTTTGGATTTTGCTCTAAATGCAATTGAAGTATTGGAGAGATTTAAGCATAGAAGTTGTATCTGATTAATGTTTATTAAAGATCCTTTTGACTGCTGTGTTGAGACTAGATTAACTGGAAAGATAGAATGTGATAGCTTTTCCACTAAAAATAATAGAGATTTGGACAAAGATGGGAGAAATCTCTTTCCTCTGTATGTTGTCTGCTTGCTTTTAAACTTGGATTTAATCTTGTGTTTTGTTCTGTTATTTACAAACCCAAACCAGAATAGGACCTGTGGTAGGTACTTAGATATTTGACCAATTAACTCTGCTTGGTTTTAAAGCTAGGTATTTAAATTGGGCACCTGGTCAACCCCCTTAAGCTATACACTAAAGTTGGAATGCACCTGTGAAATCCTTGGGTTTGAGCTTGAATTTCAACCTGCCAACTGGTAAAACGTTCCATGCCACCCTTCTTCTAGACTAATGCACACCAGAAATTCCCATGACATTGATACCATGGTGAAATAGTTGCCTATTTACTTCCAAAGGATGGCTAGCTGGGAAAACAAACCTCTGTTTTATATAAGCCATTGTGGTCTGGTCTCTGTACCTTGTAGCCACCCACAATCCTAATTGATATAATTGGTCACTTAAACATTGTTCGGACATGTCTCTACTTGCTTCCAGTCTGAAACAGTCAGTGATATATGGTGGGTAGTTTCCGGGGCTCTGCCAGACACCATTTCGAGGCTTTCACACATTTTCAAGGCAGCAGGTGGCACCTGAGAAGCCTCTGGGCATTTCCAGTGCCTCCTCTTCAACTATTTCCTCACTTGCTGTCAGATTTCATATCTCATCTTCAGAGCTTATTATTCAAGGTGACTGAACTCCTCCAGGTGAAGTGAGTATATCTTGACCTTTCTCTGTGAAGTATCACCCTTTCTGTAAGCTTTAAACAGTGTTGCTAATGGATGATGAGATGGTCTACCATACACTTTGGTTCATATAGATTTATGTTTATTTGAACAAGTCTTCTGTCTGCCCTTGGTAATTGGATGAGCCAAGGAGATATAAACCAAATGGGATATAAACCAAACCTTATAATTTCCTCTTAAGCCAGAGGGTTCTTTGGAGGTAAGGGATTGTTTGATTATTTGGTATAAGATTTTTAGAACAGATTTTAGAGCAAGAAAGGGTCTTACAGTTCACCCAGTCAGTTGGGAGAAGGAAAATGTATAGCAGAAAGTTTAATTTGATTTCCTATGATCATGAATTTGTGGAATTTTAGCACCAAGGTGAGTCAGTCTTATACATATAAAGTATCTGTTATGTATTAGGTACTATAGTAGGTTTTAGACACATTAATCTTATTTCATCTTCCCAGTAATCATAGGAAACAGATGCTAATATCACCATATTACACGTGGGGAAACTGAAGGCCAGAATGCTGCAGTAACTTGACCAGAGTTACAAAATCTTTAGATGATATGGTAGTTGTATTATTATTTGTAAATATTCACTTCCCTTTCCCCATATTGGAAAATATTTCCCTATCCCATACATGTTGGGCTTGGCAATTTTTTTTTAACATCTTTATTGGAGTATAATTGCTTTACAATGGTGTGTTAGTTGCTTTTATATAACAAAGTGAATCAGCTATACATATACATATATCCCCATGTCTCCTCCCTGTTGCGTCTCCCTCCCCCCCTCCCTATCCCTCCCCCCATTTGGACACAAAGCACCGAGCTGATCTCCCTGTGCTATGCGGCTGCTTCCCACTAGCTATCTGTTTTACATTTGGTAGTGTATACATGTCCATGCCACTCTCTCACTTCATCCTAGCTTACCCTTCCCCCACCCCCGTGTCCTCAAGTCCATTCTCTATGTCTGCATCTTTATTCCTGTCCTACCCCTCGGTTCTTCAAAATCTTTTTTTTTTTTTTTTAGATTCCATATATATGTGTTATCATACATATTTATTTTTCTCTTTCTGACTTACTTCACTCTGTATGACAGACTCTAGGTCCATCCACCTCACTACAAATAACTTAATTTCATTTCTTTTTATGGCTGAGTAATATTCCATTGTATATATGTGCCACATCTTCTTTATCCATTCATCTGTTGCTGGACACTTAGGTTGCTTCCATGTCCTGGCTATTGTAAATAGTGCTGCAGTGAACATCGTGGTACGTACATGTCTCTTTTTGAATTACGATTTTCTCAAGGTGTATGCCCAGTGGTGGGATTGCTGGGTCATATGGTAGTTCTATTTTTAGTTTTTTAAGGAACCTCCATACTGTTTTCCATAGTGGCTGTATCAATTTACATTCTCACCAGCAGTGCAAAAAGGTTCCCTTTTCTCCACACCCTTTCCAGCATTTATTGATTATAGATTTTTTGATGATGGCCATTCTGACCCGTGTGAGGTGATACCTCATTGTAGTTCTGATTTGCATTTCTCTCATGATTAGTGATGTTGAGCATCCTTTCATGTGTTTGTTGGTACCCTGTATATCTTCTTTGGAGAAGTGTCTGTTTAAGTCTTCTGCCCATTTTTGGATTGGGTTGTTTTTTTTGTTTTTTTGTGTTTTTTTGCGGTACACGGGCCTCTCACTGCTGCGGCCTCTCCCACCGCGGAGCACAGGCCCCGGACGCACAGGTTCAGTGGCCATGGCTCACAGGCCCAGCCGCCCCACGGCACGCGGGATCCTCCTGGACCGGGACACGAACCCGCGCCCCCCGCATCGGCAGGCGGACTCCCAACCACGGTGCCACCAGGGAAGCCCTGTTTTTTTGATATTGAGCTGCATGAGCTGCTTGTATATTTTGGAGATTAATCCTTTGTCAGTTGCTTTGTTTTCAAATATTTTCTCCCATTCTGAGGGTTGTCTTTACATCTTGTTTATGGTTTCCTTTGCTGTGCAAAAGCTTTTAAGTTTCATTAGGTCCCATTTGTTTATTTTTGTTTTTATTTCCATTTCTCTAGGAGGTGGGGGGCTTGGCCATTTGACTTGCTTTGGCCAATGGAACATGAACAAACACGACATAAATCATCCAAGAAAAAACATTTAAATGCAATTGCTTGGTTCAATTTGGTTTCTTGCTCCTTTGTCCCCTGCCATGAGGAGTCATGCCACAGTAGCTGCTTTTCTGCTAACACAAGTCCTGGAGTATGAAATGGATTTGAACCCTAACCACTTCCTGGAGAAGAGCTGTAACAACTGACCTGCAGCCATTTCCACACAACATGAGAAAGAAGGAAATGTTTTTGTAAGCCACTGAGACTTGGGGGCTGCATGTCATACACCATGCCCTAGTAAAAGCTACTAAATACATATAGAGCCAGGATCCCTACCCAGGCCTATATACCTCCAAATTTGATGCCCTTTTATCCATCACACATTCCTGTCTATCCACTCCAGTCTGCATTAGCCTCACTGACAGACAGTGATTTTTCAGACCCATGCCTTTAAGCCTTCCCCTTTCCAGCACTCAAGACATTTTCTTTTACTGTTTTCCTTAGATTCAAAATCCAGCTCTCACAGAAGCCCTTCTCCCAGCTTCCATCAAATGATGAACCTTCCTAGATCACAAAGAAAAAGAGACTGTCATACATGAACTCCAACTTCTCTCCTGTATTCCCAGATTTATTTATACCATTGTTCATCCTTCCTCCTTGCCTCTCAGCTCATGGAAAAGCTGTTCCATCTCCTGTCCAAGGATGACCTCTCCACTGTTCTCTTAATCCTCCTTCAGAATCCCACTCCAGCAATTACCTTCTCTTTTTTGTTTCTTTCATTTATTTTTCTCTCTACATTTTCTTCCCTGTCCACCTACAAATGTGGAAGTTTCCCTCTTTTTCTAAAACAAAACAGAAAACATCTTACCTGATTTTCTCTTCTTCTCAGACTACTTTTCTATTTCTCACCTTCCTTGGACACAAAAATCTTCCACAGAATTGACTCCCTCACTAATCTTGCTTCCTCACCACCTTACTTCCTCACCACCTCACTTCCTCACCGTATTTGTTTCCTCGTCACGAGCTCACCAACTTTCAGATTCTGTTCACACCGCTGTGGTGAAACTGCCCATGCAGAGCACATCAACAGCTTCCTGATTGTCAAAGCCAGTGATTTCCTGTCATCCTTTGGTCAACTTGTAGGGTTCACAGATAAAATACAAAATTCCCAGTTATATGCATTATTTGGGGGCACACACACACACACACAGGTATATAAAATTATATATATAATTTATCTGAAATGAGCATTTAACTGGGCGTCCTGTATTTTTATTATTAAATCTGAGAACTTTAGCAACTTTCCCCTCTTCTAATCTGATCTCGGTGCAGTTACTTCTTCTTTGGAATCTTTTGTAATCTCAGGACACCATTATATTTCTCTTCCTACCTCTGTAACTACTCTTTTTCTATCTCCTTGAGGGTTCTTCTGTTTCAGTCTGGACTGTAAATGTTGGTGTTCCCTGGGTTACATTTCAGCACTCTTCTCGTTCTATGTGAACTTATCCACTCTGTGGTTTCATCTCATTTATGCTGACTTCCAGATATCCACTGCCAATTTCATCATGCCTCACAAGCCCTAAATTGGCACACCTAACAAGTAACTGGATATCTCCACTGGAGTGTCACATTAAAATCTTAACCTCACATGCCTTAAACCACACTAGCTCCTTGCTGAAGATGGTCTTCCTCCTGTGTTTTCTATCTCAATTAAAAGCATCATCAAGCCCAGAATTGATTCCCACTTTTTTTTTTTTTTTTCGGTATGCGGGCCTCTCACTGCTGTGGCCTCTCCCGTTGTGGAGCACAGTCTCCGGACACGCAGGCTCAGCGGCCATGGCTCACGGGCCCAGCCGCTCCACGACATGTGGGATCTTCCCAGACCGGGGCACGAACCCGTGTCCCCTGCATGGGCAGGCGGCCTCTCAACCACTGCGCCACCAGGGAAGCCCATCAATGACTTTCTTTATTCTTTTCCCTTGTCCCTATACCGTGATCACTGTCCTGGCTCAGATTCTCAGAATTGCTTATCTGGACAGGTGCAGTGGCTTCTCCCTGCCCATTTTCCTGGTCTTGCAACTCCTCCTGGCCATACTGTGCACTGCATCCAAGCCCATCTACTAATTCCCACTCTCTCCCCTCTCCTACTTAATAATATAAGTGGCTCCTATTATTCATAGGATAAATCCAAACTCCTTAACATGATATTCAAGGATCTTCAAAATAGGATCTTACTCTATTCTTTCAGCTTTACCTCTTGACACATCTCTTCATGAACCCTACATCATAGCCACAGTTGATGACTCATTATTCCTTAATCACAAACTGTCTTTTGTTTGTCGTACTCATGTATTTCCTTTGCAAATATTACAAAAAAATGTTACCATCCTCTCTACACCAACAATCTGACCCCTCCTTCCCTACATACATACTGTGTTTCACTGGAAAAGTTTTACACACCCTGAAAAGACCAGTTGAAAACAGCTCCCCCGATCCCTTCCAAAAGGAGTTTCCCTGGGATAACATAGCACGTGGTAATTTCTACTTCATATTTGTCAACAAATGAGTGAGTTTTCTAAGACAGGCTCACATGAATGAATGCATCTTATCAGACTCTTAAACATAAAAGAGAATTTGGTCCTACTAGAGACTACCAGATACTTTATCTTAGTACTTAGGATTATATGGTAATAAAGAGTATATAGTTTAATGTCAGCTGTGGGGGTGGTTTGGCTCTGTCCTCTGTCACCTCCAGTTGCTGAGTTGCATTGACTTCTCTGGCTAACTGGGCAAGTGTCCCTTTCATCCCATCTAGCTCCCCTTAAAGCTCTTAATTTGGGCAAAGAGGGCAACAACCCAAGACAGAAAACAGGATTTGCATGATGACAAACGGGTTTCTTTGTTGGGCCAACACCTTCATCATTTAGTAATGCCCTCCTAAAGTGCTAAAACCGCATTCAGATTCTAAAGCCACATCCAGATTTAAAGAGTGGCATGATTAATTAGTTTTGGCTACCATGGACCTGGAAAAATGAGTAGCACTTATCAAATACCCTTGATAATTTTGCCATCTTCTCAAGGGTTTTTGAATAACTACCATCCCATTCTATAGTCACCAAATAAGCTTTCATGGTTATAATTTTAATATGAAAATGAGCTTCTTTGCCTAAAATTCTAGTGGTATTTACATGGTATTTTTGTTTATTAGAGGTTATAGCTTTAATTAGAATATTAAATTTAAAGGAAACCAACTTTTTGAGCATACGGTATTAGGCAAAGGAGCATGAGGTATAGTCTCTGCCTTCAAGGAAATCTGTCTGGATGGGAAGACATGAACCCATTAAAAGTTTTTTTAATTATATGAGCTAAAATAATACAGATAATAATGCAAACTATATCACAGTCACTGCATGGTTAATTGCCAAATGAGTGCTTTGAATTAGAATGATGGAGAGAGCATGAAGACATTAGTTATGGCCTTGATCATTCCTGGCATTAGGAGAAAATGTTGGGTGAGTTTGGGTCCTTTCTAGAAAACCTAAGATGTGAAATGCACAGCACATATATGTAAGATGCAAACACATCACCTGTCACGATTAGTAAGATAATAAGGAGATTTTAGTTACATTACATTACTATTTGCTGGTAGTAATGAGTGATCAACACTTTTTTTTCCTCTAAAGAGTTCCTGATTGGTTAGTCATCCTGATGGACATTAGAAATGTTTTGACCACCCAACATCACTATATTTACCTTAATTTTCATATGGTGATACAAATGGGCCTCCCTATCTCTTACTCCAAGGATAAAACTTGCATCCCAGCACCAAGGTCTAAGTCAACTCCATTCCTTAGCCGCAGCAATTACTTTGGGATAGGTGTGTGACCCACACCAAACTAGTCAGGCTCACTTGAAGTTCATTGACGAACTTCACTTGTAAGACCGAAAAGAAAGAGGCACGCACACTTCCCCACCAGGCTTTGCACTTGAGAGGTTGGACTTGCTCCAGCTCCCTTTCTTTCGCGCAAAGCCTGAAAATGATGGCACCACACAGAAACAAGAGTCCTGAATCCAGCTATGCCTAAAGCAAGTTCCACCTGTGGTCTTTTCAATTGCATACACCAATCAAGTCCCTTTTCTTGATTACTCTATTGTGAGTTGAGTTTCTGTCATTTATAACCAAGAGTCCTTAGTGTTAAAGTCCTTAGCCTCACTTCAGTATAACATCTTAACTATAACATCTAACACGCTTCACAAAGAACATCTCACACTATCACTTTTTACTTGTTCTTCCTAAACCTGGCCATCCAGTAACATACTCAATTCTTACCACACTTTTCTGAAGTAAAATAGGGTAAGAATTATTGATCCCAGTAGGTAAAAGCATTAATTTTAACCCAAAGAAGGTGAGTTACTGTCGCTCTCAGTGGGAGTCCCCAAATTAAAACAAAATCCCTGGACTAGAGCCCAGGTCTTCTGATTCTTAGCTCAGGTTCTTTTGTTAAATCTTCCTCGATGTTTCCCCCACACTTCATTTCTGCACCTGCCAGTTTTGTAGTGTTGTTCTCAGAATTGTGATTCCTAGTTTGAATTTGGTAGAATAGAAGCACCTTCTTGGCTGACAAACGTTTTGGAGGTTGTGGTAGGGCCAAGCAGATTTTGTTGATTAGCGATTCTTCACCCAGAAAATTGCCCCTATTATAGGATAATTACAAACCTATCTGATGGGGCTTAATCTGTAATGGTGGTTGATGATGATGATAATGATGGTGGTGGTGGATGATGAGGAGGAGGATACAGTATTAGAATGCGAAATAACTCCAAATGGGTAGCAGGCTCTAAGGAACCAGGATCCAGAGATTGACCACATTTGCAACTAGCAGTGACCAGCAATGACAACGCTTTGCCCTTAGCAGCTTTCAGCCTTGGCAGTCACACTTTGTGCTAAATTAAGATGTTCTCAGGCTGAGTGATGGAGTGTAGCATCACTGGAAATCAGACCCCCAGGTGCTGGAAGCCACTGGAGCCTGGCACATAGGCTGAACCACTTGGCAGTACAACGTCCCCCTCGGGAAGCAAACTGGAAGTGAAATAAATGGACTTGACAGTGTTTGCTATTGCCAAGCATAAAACTGTTTCCCATAAGCAATCACTTGCAAGACAGTAAGAGAATTCTGTCCTCTAGAGAAGGGGTCCCCAGTGAGAAGGTTAGAACCTCCTGGTAGATCTCAGGGTCTTCCCCAGTAGATCTTAGATGCCAGAATGTAGCATCCTTGACCTTCACCTTATTAACATCAAGAGCCGATTCACCTCTAAGCCAGTAGTAACCACCCACACACCCCATACCCCCCCATCCTCCAAGCTTTGATGGGTCTCCCACAGGGAGGTCAGTTCAACTCCCTCTTCTGGCCCTGTTGAGAATCTTAATTCAAGACCTCTCCATATAATTCAAGTACCCTCCACACCTCTATCCATCCCAAATCTTCATGGAGTAATATTTACTCTTCTAGAAAGCCTGACATCCTATAACTTATAAAGGCAACCTCATTATTTGTAAGTCATTTGACCACAGTCAACTTCAAATTGGCTATGAACACTCATTCATTTATTCATTCCTTTAGGACAAATTTATTCATCATCTACTGTGTGCAGAGCTCCAACAGGTCAGAAATTGAGAGTTCAAACTGTGTCAGGTTCACCAGCATAGCACGGTACCTAATCCATGACTTGGCACACAGCAACATTCAACAAACACTTGTCAAATAAATTAATAAAAGGGTTATAAGAAATTTAGCATAAAACCCCGTGCATCAAGGAGCTTGCAGAAAGTGCCCTGCTGTGTAAAACTGAAGAAAAGGATCACTAAGATCCCTCCCCACACTAAAATTCTAGAATTCATGGTTTTAAGTCTTGGTTAGAAGATAGATGAAGATAGATAGAAGAACCTATATATCAAAAGGTTAAATGACAGAATGGGAGATGTCACAAAGCGTTCAATAATAAGGCTCATTTAAGAGATAAGAATTGAAAGTACTGAAAGTGACTAGAGGAGGGAGAGATCCCCGTGGCCTGGGGAAGGAAGTAAAAGAAGGATTTGAGGAAGAGATGGGACTTGAATGAGACCTTGAAGCAAAAAAAGCTTCTAAAAGTGATGTAACCATTCTATTTACTTATCACGTATCTTTACATTCATCATTATTTATTGAGCACCTAATATACACCAGGCACTCTCTTTTGGTGCTAGGGGCACTGCAGTGAACAAAATGGACAAACTCCATGCCTTCATAGAACCCCCCTTCTTATGGGGAGGGCAGATAATGTACAAAATAAATATTTAGTGGGCTGGATGGTACTAAGTGCTATGGAGAAAAATAAAGCAGTGAGCAGGGATGGATGTTTGGAAAAGAATAGAGTGATGATCTTAAATAAAGTGATCAGGAAGGCCTAGCTGAAAACACAGTATTTGAGGAGTGAAGATCTGAAGGAAATGAAGGAGTGAGACTTGCAGATGAAGAGCACTGCCAACAGAGAGAACAGCAAGTGCAAAGGCGCTGGGGAAGAATGTGCCTAGTGTGTATGAAGAGCAGCAAAGAGGCCACTTGGCTGGAGCTGAAAGAGGGAGGGAGAGACTAATCAGAGAGAAGAGCCAAGAGGTAACATAGGCCAGATTAAGAGGACCTCGTAGGCTATTGTGGAGACCTCTGAACCTCAGGTTGATTGACCTTTGAACCTCAGGTAACTCCTGAGCTACTTGTCATCCATTCTCCTTTGCAAAGGAGGGGACTGAGGCTCAAAGAGCTGATGTGACTTACCAAGGATTATACCGAAAACAGTTAGCAGAGTCAGGATTCAAACCCAGGCCTACTTGGCCCCTTCTCCTTCACCTGACCCTACCCTTCCCTCTCTCACTACTGTCCATTCATGCATCTGTATGTGCATGCTCACACACACCACATTCACACACACACACACACACACACACCCCTGCACACACACTGTCACACACACCACCCACTCCACTTTCAGTCCTCCAACGTGCCAAGCTCTTCCCCACTCACACCTGCCTTCACAGCTGCTGTTCCCTCTGACCAGAATGCCCTTTTCCCTGCTCTCCGTCTGACCAGTGCATCTTTTGCACCTTGGTTCAAATGTAAGGACCTCAGAGAGGCCTTGCCTGACCCTCTGATGTAAACTGCCCCTGCACCTTACCTTCTCTCTGAAAGCCCACGGTCCTACCTCCCTTTGTAATTGCATATTTATTTGTGGGTTAGTTTAAATTATTCCCTCCTCCCAGGCTGTGTCTCTACTCATTGCCTAGCCCAGCACCTGGCTCATAGGAGGTGCTCAACAAACACGTACTGAATCAATGAAAAGACCAAAAGGGTAAAGAAGACAAGGTAGGAAGATCCCAGAGAGGTTTCCAGACATCTCTAGGGAAGAGAAACCACTGGCTGCAGTGAGAGAGATTTGGGGCTTTCTGTGGACCTGGATCCTTCCTCCTTGATTTTGGAATGATACCCTGTAAAGCCCATCTCTGGCTGTTCCACAATCTAATATTTGGGTTGGCCTGTTTTCCGTAAGAGCTCACAGGAAAACCTGAACGAATTTTTGGCCAGCCCATACATTCATCACGTGACTCACACCCCCATCCTCCCACCCCCAGCAGCCTCTAGAATGAATGTTATTTGGAGTAATTGCCCAAGTACTTAGAAAATGCTAAGGTTTATTTTTAAATGTGATTAGGACCTGTCTCTTGCTTTCTGGAAAATCATGTGAGCTTCTCAGAGATACAAAATACAATCATTAAGCACTCCTAAAACCAACTTTTTTTCATCTTGTCTTTACAACAAGCTTGCTAAGTTGGTTTAGGGCAAATCATAACCATCCCCATGTGACTGATAGAAAAACTCAGACTTAGCGGTGATTAAATGCACCATCTGAGTCCAAATACCTGTTTGGTTGCAGAGCCAAGGGCTGGTGCATTTAAACCATGCAGCAGCTGTGTCCACCTTACCACCCTGCCTCCCACTATAAATTACACATCCCTCTCCCATGCAAATAATTCATATAGTCCCCCGAACAGAAGACAGTTCTAGAAAAAAGAGCCACTGCCTTCTTGATTTGGTGTTTTACGTGGTGGCAGGCAACCAGTCGTTCTAACTAGGCCACAGGAAGCCTATTTCTCTTTAAGAACCCATTAACAAGCTGGCAAAATCTCATCGCATTACCATGTAAATAAATAAGGATAAATTTACCCACCTTAGTTTCCCAGGGCTGGACCAAAGCTCTTCCCCTCTGCACATTTTTGATAACCTACTCATTCTGGAGTACCTCACAATTAAAGACAGCGTGCACCGGAAGTCAGTAATTCATCATGGAGGGGGAAAAAAGGATGAGATAATTAACATTCTCTGGCTGGCTTTGGCGGGGAAATAGCTTGGTAAGCACAAGGACATTTTCTGGGGCTGTTTCCATCACAAGGGTAGAATAAATAAGCCGGATCCTTTTGCTCTCTGAACCTGAAAGATCATGTCAGGCTGGTTGGCCCCGGGCTTGGTTGAACTGGGTGCAGCCTTTCCACCTATGGTAAAGGAAGCTGACCAGCAAATGCAGCCGCAGGCTGGCAGGGGGTGGGTGGGTTACAGGAAGTTGGCAGAGGGTGTTTCCAAGCTGCTTCTCCTTAAGCTTCTAGCCCACACCCCAAGCTTCCACTTTTCAATTAACTGCTCTCTGATCTCCAATGTTTTCTTCCCCGGTCTCCTTTATCAAGTCTAGTAACCTCACTGAGCCTTCCTTAGTTTGCCCTTCTGTAAAAGGGGAAGATAATGCATAGCAAGGAGAGTTAATGAGGATTGAAACGTCATCATTATCTTTATCATCATCATCATCATCATCATCATCATCATCACTAGGCTTTATGAATCATCTGTTATGTGTCAGGTTTTATGATGTGCTAAATGTACTTCTTTTGCACTATTACATTCCATGCCTGCTGGGATAAATGGCCACTCTTTAAACCCCAAACGAAATAAGCTAGAAATAGATTTTTTTCAAAATTCTGTGTCACACAGTGGGAAATAAACTAATGAAACACATAACCCCAAGGGGGATGGTGCAGGCAGTTGGAGAGGGTTTGGGTATGTTTATGCATGACAGGGCCATAAATGGGTGCTGGGATATACCTAACCTTTATGGTTGACGTCAGGAGGGAAGTGGTTTCTCTGTCTCTTAAGCAAGATCAAGAGTGGGTACAGCATGACTGTGCCCTCTGGGTGCCCATCCCATGGGACCTCTGTTGGCAGCAGAGTGTCAGTCTGAGTGGACCACGGGTCTGCCCCAGTATGGCAATTCCTATATTTTATGGTGTTATGATTCTTAAGATAAAAATTTTTCTCAGCTATTACTTTGGTTTCTATGCTGATCCACTGACCACTAGCCCAGTCTCTTTGTTCCATCTAAATTCTACTTTCTTGATCTGAGTAGTGAAATTTTGGTGGCAATTCACTATAGCAAGTCAGAAAGGAATTGTCCTAAAATGTTGGAATGCTTTAACTAGCACATGGGAAGTTGTCCCCCATACTATCCTTACTTATACGCCTTAACACCTCCACATCTGTCTTTGCCTCCTTCCCTGATGGAAGGATCATCCTCCTTCAATCTAAGGCTAATCCCTCTGGCACTTTGGATCCCACCCCCAACACGTACCTCCTCAGAGACCTGACTGCATCATAAACTCTCCCTCTGTCCTTCATCTTCAGCCATCCCCCAGCCCCCTAGCTGGCTCCTTCCCAGAAGCAACTAAGCTTATAGCTCTCTCTCATCTTAAAAAGTAAAGTCCTCCCTTGATCCCCCATCCTTTCCCAGCTATTATCTTATCTCTTTCCCCATCAAAGCCAATGATCTAAGGAACTTGTCTCTCCTTATGTCTTTAATTCCTCATCCCCCACTATTTCTACCTGCAGTCAAACAGGTTCCACTCCTCTTCTGCCTCTTAAACTGCTCACACCATGACTGTATTCTTGATGATCAGATCCAGCAATCTTGCTCTGTGATGATGGACAGGAAGGATTTCCTTCTTGAAACTCTGCTCTCGATTTCCCATCACTAGATTTTCTCGTATTTTTCCAGGTCCTCCTTTTCACTTTCCTTCAAAGATTTCCCCTGAATTGAGCCCTTTCCAGGCTGTCCTAACCTCTCACTTGAAGCTGTCTTACTGGAAGATCTGATGCTATGGTCCAGTCCATTTGCCAGTGACTCGCATCATGTTCAGTTCTGCATCCCAGATGTTTTCTCAACTCCTGTACATCCCCATCTGGATATCCCACAAGCCTCTTGCATTGGTTTCCTATTGCTGCTGTAACAAATTGCCACAAACATAACAGTTTAAAACACACAAGTTTATAATATTACATTTCTAGAGGTCAGAAGCCCAAAATCAGTCTCAGTGGGCTGAAATCAAGATGTCTGCAGGGCTTTGTCCCTTCTGGAGGATTCAGGGGAGAATCCATTTCCTTACCTTTTTATCTTCTATAGCTGCCTGCATTTCTTGGCTTATGACTCTGAAACTTCAACTTCTGCTTCTGTGGTCATAGCTCCCCTGACTCTGACCCTCCTGCGTTGCTCTTATAAGGACCCTTGTGATTGCATTGGATTCACCCAGATAATCCAGGATAATCCATCTCAAAATCCTTAACTTAGTCACATCTGCAAAATCTAATTTGCCATGTAAAGTAACATAGTCACAGGTTCTGGGAATTAGGATGTGGACATCTTTGGGCAGTCATTATTCTGCCTACAACACCAGTCAAACTCAGCATGTCCAAACCTCTTTCGAACCGAGTTGCCTCTATCTTGGTGATGAACCATCATCCGCCCCACTGGGCCAGCCAGAAACATGGCATCATCCTTGACTCCTCCTTTTTTCTCATCCCCCCCATCCAGTTAATGAGCCTGTCCTATTGATTCTTACTATCTCTCAACTAAATTCACTTCTTTCCACCTCTACTACTGATACCTTGGTTTGAGCCATCATTACTTCTAATCTGGATTACTACCACAAGCTCTTCACTGCTACTCTTGTCTCCCATTGTTGTCCAGAGTTTTCTTTCGAAAACACAAACATTAATTCTCCTAAAACTCATAAAGTTCCACTACCAGTACACAATCCAAGCTCCTTAACGTAAGATCCCTCATGATCTGGCCTCTGCCTACCTCATCTCCTGATACCCTCCTCTTGCTCTCTTAGCCTTTAACCACATGGAACCACTAGCAATTCCCTAATAAGGCATTTGGACATTTGAACATGCTGGCACATCTCCCCTGCATTCCCTTTCCCACCACCCCGAAAGCTTTTCACCTGAAAATTCGTTCTTTAAAACTAGCTCAGTTACCACCTCCTCCAGAAAGTCTTCCTGATGTGATAGAAGGCAAAACTGGCCTGAACTCCTCACTCCTCTCTGTATTCTCACCCTTTGCAAGGTGGCTGAATAGCTCCTCCAGTTAAGAGGTAGAATCTACTTCCCCACATTTTGATTCTTAGTATGACAATGTGACTTGCTTTGGCCAATGGCAATGGGGTTTTAACAGTTGTCCCACAAAAAGAAACTTACAAAAGCATTTGCACTTTTTTTTTCTCTGCTTTCACCATGAGTGCCTGCCCAGACTAGCCTGTTGGGGGATGAGGTACCTGGAACAGAGCAGAGTTAGAGCAGAGCAGCCAAGGCCATCACTGACCAACCAACAGCCAGTCCATGCCCTAATGTGTGAGAGAGCCCAGCCAAGATCAGCTGGACCAAATAACTGACCTGCAGCTGACCGCAGAGATTTGAGTGAACCCATCCTAGACCAGAAGAACCAGCCAGCTAACCCAAAGACTCATGAACTAAATGAATGCTTGTTGAAGCCACTGAGTTTTGGGGTGATTTGTTATGCAGAATTATTTTGGTAGTAAATAACTAATACACCTGACCTCCAGACTAGGTTAGGCGCCTTTTCTCTGTGTTCCCATGTCAAGCTTGGTGTACCTCTGTCATAGCTCAGCAGGTGTCCTACTATATTGCAGCTGTCTGATTACTGTCTTTCCTACTAGCACACACTGTTCATGAGATCAGGGTCTGTGTCTAATTCATCCTCAACTTTGTATCTCAGTGCCTAGCATAGTAGCTGACACACAGAAGACCCTCAATAAATATCTGATAAATTGTAACAGAGCAACTATGGTATTTTTTTTTCACCTCATTATGGTTGAGTTGGCAGTTGCAATTTACAAATGCTTTTGTTTATCATTCAAAATAAATAAGCCCTTCTCCCACCCCCTCACCCCCAAAGAGAAAGAGATCAAGTGTTCAATCTAGATGCAAGGGATAGTTTGTATAAGGAGAGGGAAAGACATGCACAAAGACAGAGGTTGGGAGTGAGCCTGCCAGAAAAATGTGTTTAACAAGAGCAGAGCTTCATGAGAATCAGCAGTTAGCACAGCTGGGCTTTACTCCCAACTCAACTGCTTATTAGTGGTTTTATCCTGCAGGAATTAAATCAACCTTTCTGAGCCTCAGTTTTCTCATCTTTAAAATGGGGAAAGTAGTACCAACCTTGTGTAGTTGTTGTACACATGGACATCCCATGATATCAGCCTGGCAAAGAAACAAAGAGGATGGGAAAGGAGGATGTCAGCAACAATTGTGACAATCATTTAACACATGGGCTCCTCTGACGCTGACAACCCTGGGGATTTTAAGGATGAATTTTCAGGTAAAATGGTGATGGGGTGGTGACAAAAGGAATACAGGGTAGATCCAATCATATGAAGTCTTCGATGCGAACACAGGGAGATGATAGATCCCCAGTGTCCTCAACGTCCCATGACGTGATCCTGCTTCAACTCTGGGTTCTAGCCATCTTTCAGTATAAACTTATGAGGAAGCCCCCCCCCCATAGGCCTCAGTTTCCCTATTGGTAAAATGAGGGTGCTCAACAGGATGAGCCCTACTGACTCTTCTACTAAAATAACCCATAGCTGGTCCTGTGGACTGGCTCACTCGATGCCCTCTTCAGCCTCACTCCAGTGTGCAAAAACTGGAAAGCTAAAATCTGTGCTTTACAGACTCCCTTTTAGCTAGGCTTCAGATGTGGTTTAAGTTCTGCCCATTAGATGTATATGCACAAGACTTTGATCTGGAACTGAATGTAGGAGAGAGGACAGACTAAGAGACATAATTTTGCAAGTGAATGGTAGCAGAAGTAGCATGCTTCTAGGGTCAGTGGCCATGGTGGCAGTTTCTCATTTTGCAGCTCTGTTGGAGGCCCACTTCTGTCCTGTGATTTGCAGAGTTGTCCTCTATTCAGCCCACCCAATAATTTTATGAACTATTTAATAATAATCCCCTAACAACAAAAATAGTAATAAACACTATTGACCTATTTATTAATAAACCTCCTCCTATTACAACTTACTAGAGTGGGTTCTTTTGCCTACAACTCGGACCTCTAACCAATAATCAAGGAGGAGGAAGGGAAGAAGCAGAAAGAGGAGGGGAGGAGGAAAATAAGCACAAGAGGAGCAGCAATCAAGAAGGCAGCTTATGTATTAAAGAAATCTCTTTATAGATTTCTTAAAAGTATGGTAAACCTCTTGAAAGATGTCCATGGCAAATACTACATTTTTTTTAAATGTGTATAAATATCCAAGTTTTGCAAAGAAAAACTATATACACATGCATCTGTGTATATGGATAGCAAACATTTTAAAGAACACAGACCAAATGTTAGCAGCTGTTGTTTTTAGATAATAGAATCACAAGAGATTTTAAAAATTACTTTTAATTGTTCTATAATGAGCATGGATAATAATAGATAAGTCTTACTTCCCCTGGATCCCACTCTTATTCTCTAATCTTGGCTAGTAACGTTTATCAGATACATTAGTCCTTGCAAATGGATACTAGACTGAATATATACAATATCTCTGAAAATACTTTTACAGAAAAGAAAACCAAAGCTGATCCAACCTAACTCCTTTTAATGTGTTACCTCTCCCAGGTAACAAATGCCAGTAAAGCGACAGAAGTACTGGTTTCGGAGTCGGAGTTTAGTTTCTAAATGTTTGGTCATTTAACAGTTGTGTAGCCACAGAAGTTTCTTCTGCGAGCCTCTTTTCTTTCATCTGAAAATTGCGTGTAATAATAGTACCTACCTCCAGGGTTGGTATGAGGATCAAATGAGTTACTACCTGTGAAAAGTTTAGAACATTGCCTGGCAAATCATGCTCAGTAAATATTAGCTACTATTTTTATTATATTAGCATCCTGCTGTAATAGGATTCTAGTACACATATTTCTTTAATTCTGAGAATAATAAGGGCAAGTGTTTTTCTCCTGGGGCACATTAAACCATGCTGATTCTGAGTTCTGCAAGAGTGGAGATGCTGCTCAAATCATCTTTGAATTCTGAGCATCCAGTATAGTGGATGCTAATTTGAATTGATGAGTAGGTAGATGGATAGATGGATGGAAATATGGACGGAGACAGATTGGTGGGAGGTAAATAAATGAGTGCATTACTGGTGGGTGGATGTGGGGAGGGAGGACCTTAGGTAACTTAGTATGTCAGATGGCTGATTGGGAAGGCAGGTGGTTGAGTGGTTGAGCAGAAGGGTGGGTAAATGATGGAATGGGTGGATGGGTGGATGAGCGAGTGGATGGATGGATGGATAGATGGATGGGAGGAAGTCTTCGGTGACTTCGTGTGCGGGGAAGGCCCAGATAGATGGGAAGGCTGGTAGTTGGGCAGGTAACAGGATGGATGATTGACAGATGGACAGACGCACAGAAGGCTGCTTTTCTCCCCGTCCATCACCGTAGCCCATCCGTCCTCAGTTCTGAGGCCTCGAAGCACGCAGACCGACCCTGCCAGGGCGCTCCCGAGGGGTGGGCTTCCTTGACGAGCGTCCGGGCTGTCCCGGAGCTCTGAGGACCCGCAGGCCGTGGTGCTGTGACCCGCGGGGCAGTGCAGAGAGGCGTGGGCCGGCATCGCCTCCCCCATCCTCTCCAGTGCCCCGCCCACCCGCTCGCCCCACACCCGGCGGCCGAGCGCCTGGCCTTTGCCTGCTCTGCATTGACGTCTGCGGCGGCGCGGCGCGGGCTCTCTGGGATCCGCCGTGAGTTATGATGCACATCCAGCGCTGCTGCTAAAAAAAGGGCAGTGACTCACAGCGGAAACTTCCAAGAGCGCTGGCGGCGCAGGGGCAGGGATGCAAGCCTGTGGGCGCCGGGCTGCGGCCAGGTGTGTCTCGAAAGCACGGTGGCTAGGACCGTGGCACGGGGTCGGGAGGGAGCCCGGGAGTCCCCAGGGCCGGCAGCAACTCCCCTGCCTCAGCCTGGCCGCCCAGCCTGGGTTCTACCGCTGTGAGCTCAGAGGCAGCCTTTGTGGCATAAAGAACCCCATGTGGCAGGTGGCAAATGGCAGGTGGCTCACATTCCGTTCTCCTAAGCGCTCTCTTGATCTTAATTCACTTAACCCTCAAAACAGCCCTTAAGGGAGGTGACCTGTTTATCTCTCCTTTGCAGATCGGATACTAAGGCCAGAGAGAAAGGAACTTGCTAGATATGACACAGCTGGTACAACCAAGTCCCTCAGTATATTCAGTAAAATTGTAATTTGACAGATACTGTGGAATTCCTGCTGAGCTCAGAGGCAGCCTTTGTGGCATAAAGAACCCCATGTGGCAGGTGGCAAATGGCAGGTGGCTCACATTCCGTTCTCCTAAGCGCTCTCTTGATCTTAATTCACTTAACCCTCAAAACAGCCCTTAAGGGAGGTGACCTGTTTATCTCTCCTTTGCAGATCGGATACTAAGGCCAGAGAGAAAGGAACTTGCTAGATATGACACAGCTGGTACAACCAAGTCCCTCAGTATATTCAGTAAAATTGTAATTTGACAGATACTGTGGAATTCCTGCTGCATGCCCAGGCCTGTGCTGGTGGCACTGAGATGGATGAGCATGGACCCCGCTGGGGGGAGCTCACGGATGCTCTTTCTGTGCCATTTCCACAAGCGTTTACCTGGGGGAACTCAATTCCATCCCTTTCTACTCCACAAACATTTCTGAGCCCTACTCTGTGCAGAGCTCAGTGGCAGAGGGGACAGAATGACGGTTACAAAGGTGACTATGGCAGCCTTAATTCATTCATCTGTTCATCCATCAAGTAGTTATTCAGCACCTACTATGCTCCAGGTGAGCAAGGTAACCCTGACTGGCTCCTGCCCTCATGGAGCTTACACCCCCTGGGGAAGATGGGTGAACAAGGTGGAGGAAGTGCCACATCGAGGGCTAGAGGGACGCAACACAGAGAGGGAGCGACCAGCCTAACCCAGGCAATCAAGGGAGCTTTCCTGGTGAGGCAAACTTGATGCCAAGTCTTGGAGGATAATTGGAAGTTAGGCATATGGACAGGAGGTGGGAAGAGAGTTTCAGTAAGAGAGAACAGCGTGTGCCTAAGCCCAGAAATGTGAGAGATCATGCTGGGTTTGAAGAACTGGAAAGCATTCAGTATACCTGCAAAGATGAGAGCAAAGAAGCAAGAGTGTTGAGAAACAGGAAGTAAGAGCCAGGTGGGGAAGGGAAACTTGCTAAGGACTTGGGACTCAGCCAGAGGGCAAACAAGCTAACAACTCGGCACATAGCCAGCTTCTTTTATGAGGAGCAGATTGATATCATTTCTGTTTGTGCCAAAGAGGGCAGGAAAAAAATGCCCTGCTGATGGGAAAGGGATACCATAGAAGGCTACATGGTGGAGGAGGCATTTAGGCTGTGCCTGGCTGATAGACTTTCTGTTGAAAGGGGAAGGGGATAGAGCAAGAGGAATCATCTTGGAAGCAGGAGGGATGACATAGAACCTCATCCAGCTCTTTACAGACCTTCTGGAAAGGCCAGAGAGATATTCAAAGAACCAGGGATAATGCACCATATGACACTTCTACGTCTGAGTGTGTGTGGGGTCTATGGTGTGGATGAAGCAGCCCACAATGACACCATGAGAGCAGAAGCCTCCTTAAGAGGCTACCATTCGTTGGTGCCAGCAGCTAACTGGAAAACAGAATTGCTTAAGTCTTCAACAGTATGTATGGAGCACCTACTATGTGGCAGTTTCTGTGTTAGGCATTAGAAATCCAGTGGAGAACAAAAAAGGACGTGGGCTACCCTCATGGAGACTAATTCTGGAAGGGAACATATTAATGTAAAAAAAGACCCAAATAGGGGCTTCCCTGGTGGCGCAGTGGTTGAGAATCTGCCTGCCAATGCAGGGGACATGGGTTCGAGCCCTGGTCCGGCAGGATTCCACATGCCACGGAGCAGCTAGGCCCATGAGCCACAACTACTGAGCCTGCGCGTCTGGAGCCTGTGCTCCGCAACAAAAGAGGCCGTGATAGTGAGAGGCCCGCGCACTGCAATGAGGAGTGGCCCCCACTCGCCACAACTAGAGAAAGCCCTCGCACAGAAACGAAGACCCAACATAGCCCAAAATAAATAAATTAATTGATTAATTAAAAAAAAAAAGACCGAAATAAATGAATAAGACCCATGAATAGGTATGTGGTGCCATGAAAAGGCGGGAGAGGATTATTCTATTCTGGAGAGCCCAGGCAAGAATATTAATGGTGTTACAACTGAGCCAGGGTCTGAAAGATAAATAGGTAACAAGACAGAGAAGGGAGGGAAGGGTGACTGGGATGGAGAATGAGGGGGAGCTTGGGACAAAATGAGCCTGGGGAGCAGCAGGGTCTTATGAACCACCATAACGACTGGGGAGTGTATCCTAGCAACAGTAGAGGTCGTGAAGTGTGTATAACATGGGCGAAATTGTGGGCAACATACTCCAAGTGCTCTGGGTGTGCAGAGAACCAGAGAGGAAACAGAGACACATCACTTACTGACCTCATTCTTTATTCCTCTGACCTCATTTAACTTTGACAATAACTCTGCCAGTTTCTAATCTCCAGTGTCTTGATGAGAAACCTGAGGTTCAGATAAGTTAAGTGATTTGCCCTCCTCCACAGTTTGCTAAGTAGAAGACCCAAACAACAGTCTCTCTAACCCCTGATCTTTCTAAGGGGAATGAGATTAGTCTCCCAGAAGACTGGGCCAGAAGTTAGTATAAAGTAGGACTTGGATAGCCAAAAGGAAGGTGAAAAGCCTTTCCCTGTAAGGGCAAGTCATCAGCAGTATAGAGATGAAACAAAGAATGGCCTGAAAGAGAAGCAATGCAGGAACTGCCTGCATAGAACATAATGCAGAAAAAAAGACTGGAAGGAAAAGTACAAGGAGTTTGCTCTCAGAAGCTTATCTCTAAGCGTTATGGGTAATTTTTATTGTTTAATTTTTGCTTGACTGTGTTTTCTTAATTTTCCATGATGAAAATTTGTTTCTTGCATAAATAGGGGAAGTACCAGCAGTTATATTTTCAGGGGATCATATAAGCTTTTTCAGTTCTCATAGGCAGCATCTACATCGTATTTATTTATTTTTATTGTCCTCTGGATCCCAGAACAATGCCGGGCACATAGTAGGTGCTCAATAAAATAAGTTAAACGATAAAATAATTTGAGATAGGATTAAGGATGGTAGAAGGCCAAGTCTGGCACTTTATTCTGAAACAAATTTCTGGACCTCATGTCAAAAATCAGTCAGCCTTGAAACAAACTGTTGAAACTCTTAATTCACCTGTAGTCACCATCATAGCGCAGAATGACCATAATAACCTCAGTGTATGCTAGTCACAGCCAACAAATGCCTCAGCAAGTTTTAATTGAGCTTTTTCAGTGTGCTCAGCCCCACATAGGGTCTATTAGGGAATAGATAACAAGATCAGTATAAACCGGGGCACCTTGCCAGAGCAAATATTGTGGTGTTGAATGATTTGGCTGCATCTAAGCAGGCGAGACCTGAGAACACTCGCTCACAAGGCTGTCTCTCCTAACCAAATGGCACCACATACTATGATGTTTTAATATTAGGTTCTTAATCATGGAAACACTGGCATCTGTTTCGGCGGAAGCTCCCTCCCAGATGGTGCGTCCCACTGTTTTTGTCGTCAGGAGCAGCGTGAGGTTTCTTAAATGGCTTTAAGCTTCCAAGTCATCTTCCACACAATGGCAGCCTGTTAATTAAGTGGTCCCTTTGTGATTGCATTTGATAAATATGAGATGAGAAGGGTTTATTGAGATGTTAGAAAAAAGGAAGGCAAAGCAACAGGGAGGAGCTCATGTAGGCAGAAAGGCCTTTGTGTGGGCGTCTTCCAGTGGGCTTCAAGGGAATCAGGGACGGCTTAGGATACACAGAAGGGAGAAGGCTGGGATTCACAGACAAAGCTGCCGCCTCTACCCATTAGACGTCCAGCCAGATGCAAATGGTGTGTGAGTATTTCATGGCAACCATGCTTAGCCCAGCTCTTTGCATTGAGGCAGGCAGGGAGGTGGAAGCTTTCCAGATCTTTCTCAGAGTTGAGTGACTCCAGCCGCTCGCCGATGTGCAGTTGTCATTCACGCTGCCAAGAGCTGTTTTGACTCCAGTTGTCAAGATTCAAGAAGTGCAGCTCCAAAAAAGGTATCTGCTTTGGAAGCAGCGTTCTGTGTTCTTGGAGCAGCAGATGACTGGTGACAACATACAATTAAATATAAATGCTTGGCCCAAGAACTCAACTTGGAGGGTTGGTGAAGTTTCAGGTCTGACTTGTTAAACTTAGCTTTTTCCAAAGACTGGGCAATGTTCTCCAAAAACAGCACTCCAGGGAATCAGGCCTAAAGATAAGTGGAGGCTTCAGTTGAATATAGAGCTCTCTCAGCCAGCCTCCTGCCTTCAGGCAGAAATACATCAGCTGCAGGCTAGAGAAAAGATTCTGTGATACCTAATGACTTCCTTGTCTTGCCTACTGGTTCAATCTTAGTTCAGCTGTTCATGCAAGGAATATCTATGAGGTATGTTCTAGGAGGAAGACATATATCTGGGTTGTAGTGACTGGACTGCTGTGCTCCTGCCCTTTAGGAGCTTTACAGTCAGGCAAGCTCATGATTCTGTGAGCACTTGAGGGCAGAGGCTTTGGCCTTTATACTCCCAACACCTAGCCCAGTTCCTGCTGCGTAGTAGGTGCTTAATAAATGCTTGCTGAATGACTGCACGAATGAGTCCTACTTCCCACCCCCTCCTGTAGTTAGTATTGTTCTATATCTTTCTTAACTTTCTCCTCCTGCGCTCATTAGTACTTACTTTTCTGGCTTTGGTGGCTATAGAGAACAGCTGTTTCTTAACTGCTGCACTCTAATACTTGGAAATTGTTAGTAATTCACCTTTCGGCCATCACTCTTCCAGTTCCTTCTGGTCTTACCCTGGTGTCAGCATCTGCTCTTGGTCACCTGTACTAAGAAAAATAATTGGTTTTGTCATCTAGGGATCCTTTACAGCTTGCAAAGGTTTTCACTTGTTAATGTACAGTATAGTTTCAAGGACTGTGGGAGAACCCCTGATAAGCCCCAGTATCACCCAGGCTGCACCCACCGACATACTGCCCCTAACCCCAACTCCCTCAACCTTAAAGTCCAGCATCAGCAAATTTAAACTTTCATTCCACGTTAAAATAAGATTTAGAAAAATAATAATAATAAGATTTAGAGACTACCTCCCCTAAAACAGGCATCACATTGATAATCACATTTTTTAACACGGTAGTCTAAATTATACCAGATCCTATGCTGAAGGTGGATTATAACACAGAGGAAAGAAAGCTGGAAAAGCACAGGAAAGTCCAGATAATTGGCTCCATCCAGACCTGCCCAGCCACAAATCT
>NW_006791458.1:2197130-2212760 GCF_000442215.2 Lipotes vexillifer | reverse complement strand
AGCGGTTCATCAGTTACTAACATCTTTTTATTATTGCTATTATTATTACAACAACTACTACTGCTATTACCATTAGTGTGCTTCTACTGTCTAAACATGAGTCTGGCAAATTTCAGCTTCCTTTGTGACATGTAAGCTCAAGTGTCAATTACGTTTTCACAGCTATTCATAAGGAGGCTGATCCTTTTGTTTTTACTCACTAAGTGTCAACAGATGTTCTCTTAAAATATTCACAAACTATCAAAGGAAAAGGTTTTGATGGCTAGTTAACTTAAATAGAACTGGAACTAAGAGGAAAGGATTTCTTTGGGGGTAATAAGCACAAGATAGAGTCGTGGTCTAATAGAGACACGTGTCTTTGTCTCTTAACCAGTTTCTTCTTCCCATGGAGGGGAGACCCTCAGTTCAGTGGCTGATTTTGGAGGACTTTGTAAAAAGTGGTTAAGCTCGTTGTTACATGTTCCAGTGATGAGCCAGTAGCATCCTTGACTCTGAGCACTTCCTTCCCTCTACAGGGAGGTTACCCTACTTGTTCTTCACCATGGCAGCGACCACCGTACCCCAGGGTGGCTGTCTCCATTTCGCACGGCTCCCCTGGAGAAGAAAGCTGGTAAGAGGCTTTCTCACTGGTCAGGTGCTCCTTTCTCCTATCCATTACCCAGTCTATTTGCCTGGCTTCTGATCTCCTACCTTCCGAATTCCATATATTTCTTGACTCCTCGTCCCTGGTCTGCTTGGATATCTCTCCTCCAGATGTTCCTTCAATACATGCTGCCCTTTTGCCTGATTCCCCCTAGCTTCCTGCCTAGTCTCTGTAAGCCATCATGACCATGCCTCCCCCCACAGAAGAAATACAGAGGATATAAAGCCATACTTTTCCCAACACCCCCTGGAAATGACAGAACTTAGCAGTCTGGCTGAAAATTGCTGGACAAGAAATAGGTCACAACTTGCTGCAAGCAGGGCCTTGCTCATTCTTGTTATCCAGTCCATGGCCTAAGCTCTTCCTCACATGATCACAGCTATACTCTGATGCTTCTTTTTTATCCTGACCGGCCTTCCTGGTAAGATGGAAGACACTGAAAATGGCAAATCCATAGAAGTGGAGTTTCAACTTCTCCCCTCAGCTTTGCTCACAGGGACACGATTTCCTCCAGAAGCGTGAAAGAGAATGTTATTTATTTTTAATAGACTTTGTTTTTTAGAGCAGTTTTTGGTTCACAGCGAAGTTGAATAGAAACACAGGGTTCCCGAATACCCTCATCCCCCCACATGCCCATCCTCCCCCTCTATCAACATCCTGTGCCAGAGTGAACATTTGCTACAGTTGATGAACCTGCATGAATACATCCTTATCATCAAAGTCTGTAGTTTACATTAGGGCTCACTCTTGGTGGTGTATATTCTATGGGTTTTGACAAATGTATACTGACATGTGCCCACCATTCCAGTATCATGCAGAAGAGTTTCACTGCCCTAAATATTCTCTGTGCTCCACCTGTTCATCCCTCCATCCTCCGTGACCCCTGGCAACTACTGATCCTTTTACTGTCTCCATAGTTTTGCCTTTTCCACAATGTCATATAATGGGAATCATACAGTATGTAGCCTTTTCTGATTGGCGTCTTTCACTTAATAACATGCATTTAAGTTTCTCCATGACTTTTCATGGCTGGATAGCTCATTTCTTTTTGGCACTCAGTAATATTCCATTGTCTGGATGTATCACAGTTTATTGATCCATTCACCTGGTGAAGGACATCTTGATTGTTTCCACGTCTTGGCAAGTATGAAGAAAGTTGCTATAAACATTCATGGGGAATGTTGTTTTAAATTTTATTTCTAATCAATGATGACTTCCAGATGAGCAAGGATGAGTTACAACAAACATATGTGGCTCAGTAAATAGGATACGTAGTCAACCCAAAGCCTCCCAAATACCTGTGCCCAAATTGTCTGTAGATAAATCTCTCAAGGAATTTATAGAAGGCATAGATTTTTGAGCCCCACTCGCAAAGACTGATTGAGTAGGACTAGGAAATCACCAGGTAGAAGGAACATAGGCTTAACCTCCAAAAGGAAAGAGGCAACGGAAAGTTAATATCTCATTCGTACTGGAGAGAACTATGTACAGTGAGGAGTTTGGAGACTAATGACCACAGCTCATCTGATGGAGACATTGTGTTCTTCTCTGAGCCTCTTGGGGAAATGACATGGTGGCTAAAAGAATTGTTGATATGTACTATCCTCTCCCATTAAAAGGAGCTAAAAAAGCCCTGGGCACCAAGATGTGAACTATTTCCTTCAGGGTAGAGTGGAGCCACTAAAAATAGCCTCGGAAAATAAGGAGTTGTAGAGGTTCAACAAGGAAAACAAATCAGAAATAAATCTGGCACCAAGAAAGAAAGGAGGAAAAGGAGACGAACTCTCACAAGAAATAGGGAGAAAGAGGTATTAGCTTGGGTACCTAAAAACAGGTACATTTTTCCCACACACAGAGCTGCTGGCTGGCATTCCAACAGCGTAAATCAGTCCCTCCAGAGCAGGGGAAGATGAGTCAGAGGATCAGCCAGGATAAGCTAGGTTATGCCAGGGTAACAAACAACCCCTCAAATCTCAGAGGCTTCAAAGCACAATGGTTTGTTTCTCGTTCCTGTTGTCTGTCCAGTGTGGGTTTAGTAGGGGCTCTGCTCCTTGTAAACAGTCAGGGATCCAGGCTGATAAAGGCTTCATCTCCCCGAGCGCTTCCAGGATCACTACAGGGGTCAGGGGTCGCTGCACCGTTGGGCACTGACAGCTGAATGCACCAGCCTGGAAATGATGCATAGCACCTTCACTCGCGTTTCATTGGCCAGTGCAAGTCACATGGCCCTGCTTGTGTTGAAGTGGGATAAGGAAGTGAAGATATACCATGTGTCCAGGAGGAAGAGAATGAGAAAAGGTGTAAACAACTCTGCCGACTACTGTAGTCAGATAAAGGAGCTGAGGGAGGGCGGATGGGGACAGTGGAGGGAAGTCTCCTTGGAGCCACCAATTTGCAATTTGATTTTCATCTCTGTCTTTACTAATCAAGAGGACCAGGCTTATCCAATGTCCCTGAGTGTGTCCTGAGCCTCACTTCCTGCCTGCAAGAAAAAGGACAGTGTAGTAGTGAACAGCCTGGGCCCTGGAGTCAGGCCAACCCGCATTCATCTCTGGAACCTACGAGTTGTGTGACCTTGGGCAAGTTATTAATCTCTCTGGACCTCACTTTCCTCAGCTGTATAAGGTGGATGACAGTAGCACCTACCTTATGGGGTTATTGTGAGGATTAAATGAGATCATACAAGAAAAGAGTTTTAGGCCAGAGCTGCTTAAACTAGGCTGTGCCAGCAAACTACTCAGGGAGCTTGTTAACATGTATTTGTGATTCAGAGGTCTTGGATGAGGCCTGAGATCTTGCATTTCCAACAAGCTCCCAATGATGCCTATATTGCTGGTTCATGGACCATCCCTTAGTAGCAAGGATTTTAGATCAGTGTCCAGACATGGTAGATTATTCTTAAAACTGGATTGAGAGATTGCAAAGGTTCTGTTGCCCCTGCCCTCGATGAATGGAAATTACAGCTGCTTGTTGGTGGAAGTGTCTGTGTCTGATGCTTCCACAGACACATGTTCTATGTGGAGGTTGATGAGCAGGTGCTAGAATTGGGAGGCCTGGGTTGGTATCCAAGTTCTGCTCCTCAGTAGCTCTGTGGTTTGGGCGAGTTATGGAAACTCTCTGAACATGTGTATCTGATCTGTAAAATGAGCATAATAATACAGATCCACCATTTGTCATCTGTGATTCCACAATCCAAAGAGCTCTGAAACGGTAAGTTTCTTCACTGTTTGGCACACTGTGACCTGGCAGGAAAAGCTGACATATATTGACATGAGGCTGTTTACAGCTTTTATTTTATGCCTCTTATGACTATTTCTGTGTTTCATCACAGAAGTATGAATGGGTTTGATAATTAAACACTGCTGCAGATGCTGCTGGGCTTAGAATAACATACAGCAGGTGTACCATTTAGCTTTCTAACAACTAAAAAACTGATTTCCGGAACACACCTGGCCTCAGAATTTTAGAGCAGACACTGTGGACCTGAAGGGAAGGAAAAAGTGCTTGTAAGACACTGAGCACCATACCTAACACAAAGTAAGTGCTCAACAAACAGGAGTTATTACTGAAGTTATTGTTCATCCCGTTGCTTCCCTTGGACAGAGGGGAAGGGAATTCAGGAGGCAGGGTCTGTGGGTCCCCTGAAGATACAGAGGATAGGATCAAGTTTGTCCCTGTGTTTTTAGCCCTTTGATTTGTCTTCTGTTTTCTTCTGAAAAATAAAAAAAATGCATGGAAATGAATATATACCATGAGGGTGCAGACAGCGAGATGGAACAAAAGCAAGACTGAGGCAGGTGGAAAGGGTTCTCCCCTGTGCCCACAGAAGCAGCTGGCAGGAACTCAGCTTCATAGGCAGCCAAGGACAGATGCTTTCCTTGAGGCCTCTTTGAATATCCTGTTGAAGAGTGTCACTTGAGCAAAAGACTCCAGTCCTTACCCTGCCATTCACCTGCTGGGGGCACTTGGGATGCCTTCATCTTCACCAATCTCAGCTTTCTTATGTGACAACCAGACAATAATGCAATCCCAGCTCCAACTGCTGTATTGCAGGGGCCACATTAAAAGCGGTCCCAATGTTCATTTGCAGCACTATTTACAATAGCCAGGACATGGAAGCAACCTAAATGCCCATCAACAGAGGAATGGATAAAGAAGATGTGGTGCATATATACAATGGGATATTACTCATCCATGAAAAGGAATGAAATTGGGTCATTTGTAGAAGTGTAGATGGACCTAGAGACTGTCATACAGAGTGAAGTACGTCAGAAAGAGAAAAACAAATATTGTATACTAACGTGTATATGTGGAATGTAAAAAAATGGTATAGAGCAGGGTTCCCCAACCCCCAGGCTGCACAACAGGAGGTGAATGGTGGACAAGCAAGCAAAGCTTCACCTGGCATTCCCCATGGCTCGCATTACTGCCTGAACCATCCCCCCCATCACTCGCATTACCATCTGCACTAATCTCCCCCACACCCCTCCATCCATGGAAAAATTGTCTTCCACGAAACTGGTCCCTGGTGCCAAAAAGTGTGGGGAATGCTGGTGTAGATGATCTTATTTGCAAAGCAGAAATAGAGACACAGTTGTAGAGAACAAACGTATGGATACCAAGGGGGAAGGGAGGGGCGGGATGAATTGGGAGATGGGGATTGATATATATATACACTTTTGATACTATGTATAAAATAGATAACTAATGAGAACCTACTGTATGTCACAGGAAGCTCTGCTTAACGCTCTGCAGTGACCTAAATGGGAAAGAAATCCAAAAAAGGGGGGCTACATGTATACATATAGCTGATTCACTCTGCTCTACAGTAGAAACTAACACAACATTGTAAAGCAACCATACTCCAATGGGGAAAAAAAAAGCAGTCACAGATGTGAATGCATTTTGAAAGGGAAAATCCGTGTTCGCAGGTTGAGTATAATTATTCATTTGACTACAAGCAGGAGATGGTGAGGGGACTGACATCACACAGGGAACTCTGGTTAGCACATTCTTTAATCGCACTTCTCCTGTCGACTCTAACGGCATTGTTATTTGCACTTGGCTCCCTCACCTTCGTCACAGCCATTTGTGCTTGTCAATTGAGGCCAGTGTGATTGAGTTTTCACAAGATTAACTGCCCCACCATTGCTTATAGACAACCAAAATCAAGGCTTATAGACAACCAAAATCAGGGCTTTGGGTTAACTGTTGTTTGGACTGACACATGACAATTATTTGAAAGAAAACAAGTATAAACAGGACACAGGTTTGAGATTTGTCCTTCCTGCTTCTGTCTTTAGCTGTGTCTGCAGACTTTTTGGCTAATGACTTCCTCACCATCCTCACGTTCCATGTTAAGAGCACTGGCTTTGGGGTCAGACAGACCAGAGTGAGACACAGTCCACTGCCTTGCTGTGTGTGGTCTGGCAACTCACTGAACTCTCTGAGCCTCAGTGTCCCCATGTTCAGTATTCCTAGCTCTAGGAATAATTAGAGCTAGCTGGCATGTGTTTTTGTAAGGTTTAGGTATATAAATAGGATGTTAAATTTAAATTCCTCCTGTTGTCTCTAAAATTCAGTTATATCTCCCACACAGAATACAATAAACGGTAAGTACTCCCATATGCTAAACAGGGGTGCTAGTTCCCTGGGGCAGATTTAATTTAAAAAATAGGAGAGCAGAACAATTTCAGCAAAATAACCCCCTGAACCAGCAATGGTAAAGAAGACTGGAGGTTCAAAGGGTGTTGGAAGAGTCTAGAAAGGGATTTTGTTGGCTGTCCCCTCCCCAGCTCAGGAGTGTCCCTTCAAAACCCGAATGTTGGAGGTGGGAGTGCAGCTAAGAGAAACATTCACAGAGATTGGGGATGCCTAGAAGAAGCTGAGGCAGGCACTTACACCTGGCCGTATCTTCACAAAGGTGCAGGATCACAGGATCCACTGCTGTTTTGGGGCTAGGGCCAAGAACAGTGGGAGGACTCCTGGGATAGCATGGCATGCTTTTGGTGACATTCGTGACCACAAAGGCTGGTCTACAAAAGACAGGAGGTTTGGTGGTGATACACACCACACTGGAGCCCGGAGATAGGACTTGGTAGATAGCAGCCTACCCATTGCTAAGGCAAGAATGCATGAGTTTCCCATGGGCCAAGGGGATGCTGCAGAAGCCAGCAGAGCCTGAGCCCTCATGATGGGCCCCCAGCAATAAGATGCTCTAGCACAGACAACCAGGACAGGAGCTAAGAATGTCACAAGAGGTCAGCCTGAGTGTACAACCAGAGCCTCTGAGAATCTCCAAGTGTGCCCATGAGGCCACCAAACAGTCACCTGCCAAAGAGGGCACTGATGACTGATTCCAGCAGCCCTGTAAGAGGGTCCCTTTTCCCTTAATCCCCTCCTCTACCCTGACTCTGAAAAAGCCAATCAGTCACAGGGACAGGAAATAAAGTTAAGTGATAAAAGAGATTACAGTCCCCCACAATCTCCACTGCAGGTCCCTGTAGTTAGAGTTGGAGAGGTTGCGGGGGGAGAGGCAGAGTCTGAATGAGATGGGATATTGAAGTTCTGATCTCACCTCAAGGGGACCATTTAATACCTGAATTGAGTGTGAACAAACAAAACAGAGCTTGTTTTCATTACTTAAACTGATGAGAAAGCAGCAGATGGAACTGTCCAAGATGTCATCAAGGGGCTGGGCGGGAGTCTGCGGAGCATTGGGGGTGCAGCATTTGGAAGGCAAAAGACATCCACTGCTTGGTTGTGCCTCCCTTGAGTTCAGCCCACTCAATAAATTGGGTACGTATGTCAAGTGGTTAACTGAGGCACTGCAGCCTGGCTCAGCTGTTAGATGACAGTGATTACTACTATTATCTTTATCTTAACATTCATTGCAAACTGATTTAGACCTTTTAGTCAATGTACAGAAACCCAGTATGCCTAGTAAGTGAGAGGAAGGAGAGATTTCTTACTCTGCTTTTAAAAATTTAGGAAGCTCTGGTCTTCACCGGCAAATTCAGAACTACCTGCAGAATCAGGTTGCCCTGCAGTCTGTCGATATATTGTAATTGAGAGCTGCAGAGGCCCTTCTCACACCTCAGAACATCATGGCGATGTTGTATCTGTCCCCAGCTTCAGCCACAGAGTTGGAGCGAGAGGTTACTGATGTGACTGGTTATCTTCCCAACTCCTGGTTAAGGTGTAATGAAAGTCGGACACTGTGGGCTTCCCATCAGAACAGAGTCCCCAGCATGAGCCTTCCTCTTACTGTCCCTCATCAAAATCTTGCTGTCCTAGTGCTCATTTCCTTCTGACCCTGCTCTCTGCTTTCCTAGCATGTCTGATAAACCAAGCAGTTTGTTGACAGAGCTTCAAGAGGCCAAGGGCATAAATGTGAATCCCTGTTCTGCCGTTTACTATCTGAGATCCCTGGGCAATTTTCTTCCTTTCACCTGGCTTCTGCATTTCCATCTGTAAAACGGGAATTGTAGTGCCTGCCCTGTTTATCTCACAGGGCTACTCTGGGGTTCAGTTGCAATTGTGGGTGTGAGAGGGCTTGGAAAACTTTAAAGTACCATATAAATGACATTGAGATGCTCAGGAGTGTAATGTCCTCATTAAGTCCAGATAACACTCTGCATGTGAATAGGCTGGACCCCAGTGGACTTCAGAGGTGGGAAATCTAGCAATGTGTTAGGGTCAGTATGAAAAGCGTGTTTGACAAACCTCAATCTGTCCCACGCACTAATTTAAGATCCAGTGGTGTTTCTGATACTAAAATCCCCCTAGACTCAGTGTTTATCTGGCCCACTTCAGGATCTGCCCAAAATTTGCTGTTAAAAAAGAAAATAAAATTACTATCAAAATATGAGGCTTCTTTGGAACGTTTTCCTTCTTTCATGTACACATTGCCTGGGCTGGGCACTCAGTGTCTCTACAACAGTCAACACTGTAGCTCAGCCTAGCCCTCCTCCTACATAAGGGATTGCAATTTATTTGACGCCCCAGTGCAGGTCCCCTCGCTTACAGATCTGGTCAGACTCACCTGTGCAGCACACTGGCCCAGAATTTTCTGAGAAGAAGCCTTTGTCCTCAGTGCTGACAAGCAACACGAACTCTCTCACACCAAGAAAAACATTGCCATAGGCCCCCAAGACGTAACGTCCAAGTCCAGAGTGGCTCCAGTCTGAATCGAGCAATTATATCTGCGTCTGCCCCTACCCAAAACCTCAAAAATGTTAACATCTTGCACGTGTCAAGAGGGTTATTTATGAAACTATTTGCTTGTCAACCCCAGGAGGACATTCTGTACTTTTTTGCTGGAATACTGTATATTTATGACCCGTGGCTTGAAAACTAACTTTGGCAGGAATATTTACCCGCGAAAAATTCTACCGGCCCCCCGCGCAACACAGCCTGCATTCAGTCGCCGTCGTGCAGTGGCTGGGCAGGGTTCTGGTGGAGAGCTAGTCCATGGCTTGCTGCAGCAGAAAATGAATTCCAGATGTGTGCTTCTTCAGGGGAAGGATTTCAGTGTTAGATATTTTAGATCAGAGGCTTGTTTTCTTTCTATCTCTCGCGTTTTTTACTCTAGTGAGTAATTAGTCTTGAACATTAAGAACATGCAGTCTGTTTGTTGCCTCCTGCACTTGATGCTTTAGCACCCTCCCCTGATCCTGCAAAAGTCTCCCAGTTTGGAGAGCTAGCCTTCTGATCTCCCAGTTTAGATATGGTTATCTGTTCCTAGTGTGTGACACACAGAGAGCCATTTGGTTGGAGAAGAGAGGGCTTGGCATGATGTGGGGTAGACTCTAATCCGGCACAGTAAATTACCTGCAAGAGACTTTTGACACCATTCTTTCCCAAGGACTGCCTCTGTGGAGCTAGCTCACCTCCATTGTGTCCCCGTGGTCAGCTTCATCAGCCACAGATAGGGTCTTCTGCTGACAGGGATGCTGAGCCCATCCAACATCACAGCAGATTTCTTGCTCTCTCTTGAGCAGTGAACTTATAATTCACTTTTCTGCTCTCTTCAAGATTGAAGGACCCAAAGTGGGAGTGGTCTGTAAGTGTGTGTGTGTTGTGCAGTGACAGATAAAAGAACTTGTATCTGAGGACCTAGAGAGACCTGAAGGAACAGAAAAATCTGTGCACACAGAGGGTGACATGTGCAATTGACCCTCATGCAGTCTCTGCAGTGTTTTCCATAGCTGTAATGCCCATATTTTTATTCTTAAAAGCCTTTGAACCTTGATTAAGGGCTTATTCCTAAAAGTCTTGAGCTGTAATGTTATACACACCTGGTAGGTATACTTGGAGATACAGTGAAATCCCTTTAGCTAATTTCTTTACCACACTGCATAATAGTAATACTAAGTTATTATCGTATTACCATTTATCAAGTATTTGGCATTTAGCACACTCTATTTCCAATTCTTAGAAATGGCAAAGATTTTATCACCCTTATTTTACAGGTAAAAAAAGCTGAGCCACGGAGAGGTTAAGTAGTTTTCCAAAAGACACATGACTGATTATAAGTGGAACTGGTGTTTGAACCCAGAATGTGTTGGCTCTGTGATGGGAGAGAAGAGAAAAGAGATAAGAAGTTGGAGGAAGAGGGGAGGAGGGGGAGTTGAAGCATAAAACAAAACCATCAACCCTTGGGAGTTGGGTGTTGTTGACCCCAGCTGTCCTTCCAGCCTCAGTTGACCTCCGTGAGTGAGGCACACTGTCCTTGTGTGGAGGGCCCCAGTGTATACATCCAGGGGGGCTCAGGGATGGGAGGTCTCCGTGGGAGAGGACTTGGGTCATCCTTGGGCCTTTTGGCAATGGAGACATCTGCAGATCCAGCAGGGGGTTATTCAGGGCCAACTCAGGAATTTAAAATCCCTGCAAGCTTCTGGAACTGGTCACTGGGATTCACACTCCCCCAAGCATCACTCTATGCCAAGGTCAGGGCACAGAATCAAGCTGTCTCTCTACTCGTTCCTCCCTTGCCCTGGGCTTAGCCCAACCCACCCACAGTTGGCACCTTGCCAGAAGGGAGCAGTGCCTTCTGGGGGAGCCAGGTCCTCAGGCCACAGTCCAGGCTCGGGAGGTGGTGGGAGGCCCCCCAGGGGTGTGAGGGCAGCCCAGGCTGTAAGTCCCAGGCCTGGACATGGGCACAGAGCCAGCGAGCTCACTTAGAGAGCAGTGGACAGGGAGGGCCAGCTGCTTGAGGAAAGACCTCAGGCAGCCTCCAGACCTTGGCAGGGAGGAGGCTGTGCCTAGAGGCTTCATCCAAACACAGTTCGTTTCATGGAGTCACCAAATTTCCGAGTCTCCACATCTTTATGAGACCATGTGATTGTGTCACAAAAGCCCCATCCAGAAAGCTAAGCCCCAGGCCAGATCTACTCCTCATTCTGCTGATGTGTGAATTTAAACATATCTCTTGACACCTGAAAAATGGAAAGAACACTTTATAATCTAATAAAGATGAGAATATAGAAGTCACGTATTTGAGCTGTTAATTCAGACAGTCTCATTCACTTCTTGGGTATGTGACTTTGGATGAGTTACTTAATCTCAGTTTCCTAGTCCGCAAAATGGAAATAATGAAATGCATACTCTATAGAAGAGTTGTGAGGATAAATGAGAACATGAATATAAACAGATTTGGCCCCTGGCACTTCAGTGCTCAATAACTGTGAGCTTTAAAAAAAAAAAAGTACTATTAATTTAACTTCCTGGAAACAAAATAAAACCACAGGAATGGTAATGTTCTTGGGACACTGTATATTACTGTGAGGAATTATGAGTCCCTGTATACAAGGAGGTAAATAAAATTCAGAAATGTTACCAGATTTGGCCAAGCTGCATAGCCAGGCATCAGTGGTTTGGGAAATGAACGCACATCAGAGATTATAAGAAAATGGCTCCCCAGCTGACCTTACTAAAGGAAAGTTTATTTGCTGGGGAGGGAGGAGGGCAGGTGGAAGAGGTCAGGAAAGGGAGGGATGCTCTCGATGAGGCCATTCCATGACCGTGTAGGTGTAGTTAGAGCTTACAGGAGGATGAGGCCTCCAGAATGTACCTTTGCCAGGCACCCAATAGCCCACCCTTGCACAAGGCCACCGCCTAAGGGAAGAAGGACTGCTACAAATTGGGAGGAATTCGTTTTCCAGATTTGGACTGTATCCCAGCCAGTGGAGGCTAGTGGGAAAAGCAACTGCACTGAAGGCAGAGAATCCTAAATTCAAATCCTCTCTTAGCCACTTCCTCACTGACCTTGGACAACTTAACCTCTTCGAACCTCTGTTTCCCCAGGCTTTAAAGTTGTAGATAATAAATGCCTGTGTCTCAGGTTTTTTGTAAGGATTAAAAGAAGTAAGTAGTAGGTGCCTTTCTTCTCCTCCCGATTCACCTCAGTGACATAGGCTAGTGGACAGATCTTGGCAAATAAGAGAGCTCTCCCCCATTGTTAATGGCCTGATGGCTGAGTACTAGATACTGAGAGACACGGCGTCAACTTCAGTCCCCGTGAAGATGGCAGAGTGAACAGAGGCAAGAAGCCCTGCCCCCTCAACATTAGAAATACCAAGCTAAATATTATTTTTCATTTTTCACAAAATGTATTGGCTGAAAATCAGGAAAGAAAATCTCCAGTTGCCGGGAATGAAGAGAGAAGACGAAATTCTTTAGATGTAGCATGTCTCACAAGGGGAGGGGAATTGCAGGCTTGGGTCTGCCTGAGGAACTGTGGAAGCCACGGCTGCCCAGAACAACGATGTCAGGACTGTATAAAATCCTGTCAACAGAGGGCCATTTTGTCTGGCGTGCTACTCTGACAGAAGCAGGAAAGTAGACGGTAGAGGATTAATCCTGAAATAGCCAGAAAATTCCTTCACCCAGAATTCCACACTGTGCTGTTTTCATTTAGTCGAGGTTTTACCATGTATATCAGGAAATGATTATGCTGACTTTTCCTTTTATCCATAAGCACACAGCGTGTTTCGCCATTTTTCTTTTCTGTATTTCTCAGCTCCTTTGGAAAGGAATAAGAGACCCGCCCCAGGCAAGAATGCAGTAATCTGACTATGGTTTTAAGGGACCGTAAGGTTCTTTCCAGTGCACCATTGAAAACTATTTACAGGAGGAAGAACGGAGACTAGGATGTTTGGCATGGAGGGCATAAGTGAGAGTCAGAGAGGGAAGGTGGAAGCGGGTAGATGGCAGTTTGGTGTGGAGGGAGGGTTGTTCAAAAGAGGGAAAGGCCTGGGGTTCAGGTGAGCAGAGGACACTAGAAAGGGCTCCATTTGAGCCACCTGGATTTGCCAGTCCTCACAGGATCTGAGAACAGAATGATGTGATCTGAGCTCTGAAGGGAAGAGAATTAGAGTTAGCAAAAAGCTCTGTAGCTGCCCAGGAAATGGATGATTATTAGGGCCATGTGGGTTTAAGATGCTAAAGAAAGACTCACTCAGAATATATTCCTACAGAGGAGAAGACGGCAAATGCTTTCTCATAAAAGAACATTGCTTTTAGATTCATAAAAATGCCCCCAATTTAAATCTCCAGCTGGTAAAAAGTTTCTGAGTCATTGATGTTGAGAGGAGAATAATGAAAGTAAAATAAAATACAGCTGTACCATTTACTAGTGGCATGGCACAAGGATGTCACTTCTTTTTTTCTGAACCCAAGTTTCTTCACCTATAAAATGGGAATGATAATAGTACCTACTTCATTAGGAACATTGTGAGAATTAAATGAAATAGTGCATTTAAGTGTGTATTAAGTACAGTGATGGTTCATCATAAGCCCTGTGCATGGCTGTGGTTTGGGCAGGGCTGTTTTCCCAAGATGCCCATCAGCAGTCCTGGGACCTTAGATGACTTTACTTTGCAAGTCTGAGTTTGTAGGTATAGTGGTCAAGTGTATAAGAGCTATAGTTTAGAGAGTTTGAGATTGGATCCCAAGTCTGCCATTTTCCAAAGGAGTGAGTTGGGATTATGTATCCTCAGTGAGCCTCATTTTTATTTTTTTATATGCAAAATGGGGGTGATGACAGTACCTACCTTAGCAAACTCTCAAAAGGTGGTTACTATTGTTAGTGTTACAAAGGCAAGGTCCTTCTTTTGCTTGGCTTTCCCTCAGTGGCCTATAAAGAGAATAATCACCATATTCACTGCAGGGATTTTGCACTCAGTAGGTCAGCGGCCAGCAGGCAGACTACAAACAGTGACAAAAGGTACAGAGCCTCTCATCTGTACAGATTTGATTCATCTCAAATTTACCAGGTCAAGAATTCCAGATAAAGTTTTTCAGCCTTCACCTGCAGACCATGAAAAATATGGTGGTGATCCAAAGCACCTTCATAAACTGCATATTGTTACCAGAATAAGAACTAGGAAAAGACATCCATTTGGGAAAAAGGTTACAATAAAGATGCTTGGATTAGAAAAAGCACCTATTCCTCAGGTTCACAAGAATATCCCTTCAGTGAAGGCAAAAAAGAAAATGGTTAAACTTTTGATAAGAATCAAGTCCCTGTTGAGGTGATGGATTCATGGGTGTATACATATGTCAAACTTAGCACCATATGCTTTTCAAATGTGTGCATTTCGTTGTATGTCTATTATACCTCAATAAAGCTGTTAGAAACAAACAGACAAACAAAAACAGAATCAAGTCCCTGAAGTTGCCACAAGGACTTGCGGCAAAGGAGGACATGCGTAATGCCTGCCTCATGAACACTGGAGAATTAGTAGTGCATGGCATCTAAACCCTGTGGACCAGGGAGCAATCAAGTCCTAATGCCAGAGCGTTTCAGATTAAAAAATGCAAATCATCTTTATTTAAAGATGGTGAGAAAGTGTTTCTATTAAAATATATTTTAAATACAAAAAAAAAAAGGCAAGTTCCCGATTGGTTTACCTTCCCTTTGCAAATCTGAGCTCTTGATGTACTCTAGGTCAGACCCAAGTGGTTGTCCTTTTCTTACTGTCATTTGTACCTTTCCTCCATCCATTATGAAAGAAGGCACAATGAGGATCATATACCCATCAAAGCCATATCCTATACTAGGGACCCCATCTGAACAAATTTCAGGTTCTAATATTCAAATGACACTGCCACAGCTGCTGCCTCTGAATCACCACACAATTCCTCATCATTACAGGGACAGCCCAAATATTGGCAGAAGAAATCAGAATTAATATTATTAGAGCCAACAAGAAGAAGGAAGCCCAAAATTACCTAAGGGTAAAAATCAGCCTGCAGTAAACAATCCTAGCTAACTGTTCAGAAAGAGAAACTTCCATCTCCATGCCCACTTCTCCTATCCCTTTCGAAATCTGTTTCAGAATGACAGAGACAAAAATGTAGATTAGAAGTCAAATAAGTGGCAAGTGAGTCAAAATATTTAAAGGGAAGGGATCTCTGATTCATGTGCCTTTGATTGCAGCTTGTAATTGCTCCTTTCATGTTTAATGGGCTTCCCTGGGCAAGGCTGGGAAACTATGCAACAGCTGCATTCCGGGTCCCCCTGGTGTCACGTGCCTGTAGCTGTACCAGGGTCCAGCCTCATCCATGGGGCAGCAGAGGCAGAGGAAGAAGCATGAGAATGTTGGCAGGAATGTATGGAATGTTGAACTATTAAAGCCTGGGAACAGGGAAGTTCAGAACCCAGATGGTAAGGGAGGACAGACCTAGTGTCAGCTTAGACAAGTGATGGACCTCTCTAAGGCCAAGGCTCCCCACCTATGAAATCTCATGGGGCTCTTGATAGCATTAAATTAGAGCATGGATATAAACCATCTATCACAGGGCCTGCCACACAGCAAGTGCTCTGTGTCACTCATTCAAAACATGTGTTCAGCCAACAAATAAATAGTGCCTGATAATTTGAATAGAAATCTCAGGCCCAGAGGAGGCAGATGCCTGCCCAAGGTTTCTCACACAGTCATTAGAACTCAGGCGTCCAACTCCCAGGCCAGTGCTCTTTCCCC
>NW_006791458.1:2173424-2197054 GCF_000442215.2 Lipotes vexillifer | reverse complement strand
TTTCCCTGACCAGAGCAGCCGAGTCTCAATCATTCCTCCAACTCTTGGCTGGCCTAGTCCCAGAGAATCAAGCCTGCCCTGTTTTGGAGGCATTCACCAGCAGAGCATGATTTAGGGGGCACTTTGAGACCCCCAAGTGCCCCAGGAGGCCTCCCTAATGGATTTTCCTCCCTTCTGATTGGAAGTTCCCCATTCTATCTGGGTTAGGCAACGGAGCAGAAAGGGACTAACAATTCCTCAGTTCCGTTATGTTTCAAATACTATTCTTGGCATGTTAAACACCTCTACTTGTTTATTCCTCGTAAGAGCTCTGTGAGGTATTTTTGTCCCCGGTCTGCAGGTGAAAAAACTGAGGCCCAGAGATGCTATGTAACTATTTGGGTCAAATTGCATCTTCCCCCAAAACACACATGTTGAAGCCCTAACTCCCAGTACCCCAGAATGTGACGTTATTTGGAAGCGTCATTGGGAATGTAATCAGGTGAGTAAGATGAGGTCATCAGAGTGGGCCCTGATCCAATATGACTGGTATCCTTATAAAAAGGGGAAGTTTGGACATAGAGTCATGCCCAGAGGGAAAGCACCACATAAAGATGAAGGCAGAGAGTGGGGTGAAGCATCTACAAGCCAAGGAATGCCAAAGATTGCCAGCAAACCACCAGAAGCTGGGGGAGAGGCATGGAACAGATTCTTTCTCACAGCCCTCAGAAAGAACCAACTCTGCCAACACCTTGATCTCAGACTTCTAGCCTCCAGAACTGTGACATAATAAAGTTCTCTTGTTTAAGCCACTGGTTTGTGATATGTTGTTATAGTGGCTGTGGCAAATTAGTGACTGTGGATCCACACATGACCACTTGGTTGTCCAAGTCAGAAATGTGGGAGTCATTATTGATTCCTCATCTTCCCTTACTCTCCAATCTGGTCCATCACCAAATCCTACTGATGCTTTTCCTCCTTAATATTTCTGATTCATCACCTCTTTCCATCTCCATTGCCATTTCTGTCCTTCAAGCTACCATCATCTTTCAGCTGGATCATCATAACCACTTTGTATCAGGTTTCCTTAACTCTTGCCCTATCCCAACTCAAATCCATTTTCCTCAAAATAGCCAGGGCAATCTTCATCAAATAAATCATACCTCATCACTCCCGTACTTAAAAATATTGCAGTGGCTCCCCAGTCCTCCTGGGGTACAACCTGGACTTCTTCCTAGGCCAGCAATCCTAGTCCTTATCCTAGTCCTACCTCATCTCATCCTTGATCTCTGTGTTTCATCCAGATGCACTTACTTTTAGTTATTCTCGTTCATCAGACTTGACCATCTCCTGGTCTTTGCATGTGCTGGTCCTTATGCTTGAAATGCTCCCCACCTACCCAGCACCCGCACTTTCCATCCTGCTAACTGCAATGTAGCCTTCAGCTTTCAACCTGCATGACTCCTCAAAGACTTTCCCTGTGCACCATCTCCCTCTAAATTACTTCTACCTTGTTATTTCTCTGACTAGGCATCATGTTCTTTTTCTTCAGAGATCTTACTATAATCTATATCTATGTATTATTTAACGTATATACTACCCAAGAAGACTTTATAAGAATAGAGACCTCACGTTTTGTACACCATTGTCTCCCTAGTGCCTGATATGCAATACCTGGAATATTGTTGGCACTCAATAAATATTTCTTGAATGAATAAGTGAAAGTCAGCATTGGCATTCAAAGTGGGTTCAATATGACTCTGATGTTCTTCCAAACCAGAGCGTGCAGACAATTGCCTCTTGAAGGTTACAGTTAAAATTAAATCATTATATAATTTCTGCTTCCAGTTATGATGGAGTGCCTTGATTTAGACCAACCCTCCCATTAATCTTAATTAAAATAACTATAAAAGCTAGATTAAATTCAAAGACAAAGGTCTGTTTGATGGCATCAGAGAACAACCACGGCAGCCAGGACTTGAGGGCACGAGATTCCAGGGGACAGAGACTCTAGGAGAAGTGAGCCTGATATTCTGCTCTGCTTTTTACTTTAAGGAATTTGTTGCATCCTAAACTGGGTGGGAGTGAAAGGTTAAGAAACCAAGCAGAAGGCGGCTGGTCAGAAGCTAAAAAACTAACTCACACAGAGGTGGAGAGACAAAGGTGAAGCTCATAGACGTTAGAATGAGGAGCCCTACTAAACACGCCGGGCTTCCAGTTAAGACCAAGAGTAAAGACAGATTGACAAACTGGAAGTAGACTAACCCCTACTAACTCTCAGTTGAGACCCATCTCCATTCCTGATTGGATAGGCAGAATCTGTTCTTCCTCTCACTGCTGGCCAGAAGAAAATAAAAGTTTTCTCTGGAGAAAGATGACATCATCTAAAACCTCCACAATTTCTCATACACCAAGTCCCACATTTTCCTCATTGCAGCCCTAAGAAGTCTGTCACCTTCAAAGAAGACAACGTGAATTCCACATAATTCTGAATCTCCTTGGACAGGCCCAGGCAGATGCCAAGGGCAGAGCACAGGGTGAAGAGAAGGATACTGGGTAGCTAGACAAAGCTGACAATTTGAAATTAACAGAGAGCTCAGCTGCCTGGAGTTTCACTTTGAAAACAGAAATCTGTCTACTGTGCAGCCAGCACGTGGACATATGGAGACCCAGTGCAAAAAGCACGCAAAGCAAATGTCAGCAAAGGAATGATTTCCCTTTCGACCAGCAATGAAATTGGCTTCAATTATTAGACTAATGTGATATTACAGATGGAAAGATCCTTAAAATTTGTCTAAGCCAAACCTTTAAACCTTTCACTTGCATTGACTGAGGCACTGAGATGGGAAATTACCTTCCTGTGTCCGCACAAAAAATCGAGTTGGTTCTTGGACACAGATGGCTGGGCTCCACATCCAGCCAGACTTCCTCCTTGGTTCACTGTCTCAGTGAAGCTCCAGGCTCAGACATCTCTAGCCAGCAGCCCATCAACACTGCAAACAACTTCAACAAGACTATAAATGTCATGTTAGACATCAGATGATAAATGTGACTTCTCCCCAGCAAAGAGAGCCCAAATGGGAGAAGACAATGGGATTCCCATGGAATTAAATTCTTCCTCTCCCCAAGGACACCACAACAATTTCCCATTTATAGTGTTGTCCTAATAAATACACAGGAAGTCATAATTCACTGCTATTAGTTAAAGTAGTCATGTTGTTCTCACTTTTATAAAGTCACATTGGGCAGGATGTTTCCATCAAGTAAGCAGCTGGGCCTTTAAAAAACACAAAGCTGGCGCTTCCATCTGTGATGTTACCTTGAAAATAGGGATGGAGCCTCAGAGTTTGGGAAAAGGGCAGCAAACGAGGTGACAGGAGGGCCAGGTTCTTGTCCTTGTTTTCGTTTCTGGTCTGGATGCTTTGGCAGATCTCTTAAACTCAAAATAATATGAACTCCTTGCTGAGCTCTGTGCTAAGAGCTGATAAGCTTTGTCTCCTGCAACCTTCTGAGGCAGTGGCCAAGGAAATGGAGGCTCAAAGGGCTTTTGACTTGAGTAGGGCCCATTGGAACAGTTTTGACAGCTGGGATTCTAACTCAATTACAGGGCGTTTGGCTCTAGAACCAGAATCTTTTTTGTTGTGTTATGTTTGTTTGTTTTTACCAATGTCTTGTTGCCTTGGCTTCCTCAACTGCATGCAACCCCAGTGGCACTGAAGCCACCATCTCTCAGACATCTAAATAACCTCAGCTCAGACATCTCCCCATCCACTGCCTGTGGCAGATCTCAATTTCTCCAAATCCTCAAGGGCATCCTTTATCATGGGCATTTTCGACTTTGGATCTGCAAGTCCTATCTCTGTCCATCCCATACCAACATTCTCAGATGAGAAACTCAGGTCCCATGCATCCAAAAGAGAAAAAAAGGAAAGTGCAGCTAGGAGTCCATGGGTGTAGTGAGTTTAAAAACAACATGAGAGGTCACGGGAGGAGTCACAGCTCACAGTTCAGCCTTGCCCTCATCCCACTCCATCTGGCCAACTGTCTCTTCTCTCTCCTTCCCCCAGGACCCCAAAATGTCTTGGGTGAAGTGGTTCTGGCCCTTTCTTGAAAGCCTGGAGGTTGGCCAACATTCATTGACTGCAGGGACTCCCTGGCCAAGCAGGTGTAGCCAACCAAGCATTGTCTCAATAATGCCAGGGTTTACTTTAAACGGGAGTCTCTAGCATCTGCTGAGAACACAACTCTTTTTCTATACATTAAATGCAAAATGAAGAGGTTAAGAGACATCAAAGATGCCCAGACTGAGTTCCCTGAACCCCAGGACCATGAACTCTTTTCAAAGCCAGATTAATACTACACATTTATCTACAGTGAAGGAACATACAATGTCAGGTGTCTTTGCTTTAAGTTAGAATTATATCAGGTCTGTGTGGTATCTGTGGTTTTCTCACCAAATTCTGATAACAATTGTTTATGTTTCTGGTTAATTAAAAGAGCTAAATCCTTTACTACTTAAAATTTGATCATTCACTCATTCAATAAACATTTATTGATCAATTAGTCTGTGCCAGGCTCCGGTATTCAGTGGTAAACAAGATGAAGTCACTGCCTTCAAGGTGGTGGCAGACAGTAAGTAAACAAATAAATTTGTATAATAGTGTTAGATAATGACTTGGGCACTTAGAATTTGAAGATATATGCCTTTGTAAGCCCCCCTTTCAAATCCAGCCTGAAGAGTTCTCATCATTTTTACATATCTTCCTGCAATGGGTTTTTTTTTTTAACATCTTTATTGGAGTATAATTGCTTTACAATGGTGTGTTAGTTTCTGCTTTATAGCAAAGTGCATCAGCTATACATATATATATATATCCCCATATCTCCTCCCTCTTGCATCTCCCTCCCACCCTCCCTATCCCACCCCTCCAGGTGGTCACAAAGCACTGAGCTGATCTCCCTGTGCTACCTGCAATGGTTTTAAGGTAGAACACATTCCAACCAAGAGTGCAAGCCTTGGTGAGAATTGGTGTCAATCTTCATTGGATTATGAACATGAAAATGTTTCTCGGGGGATACATGACTCTATTTTAGCAGATGCTACAGGCTGCACAGTTATAAGCTAGTTCAGTATCTATTTTGCATACAATACAGCTTGGATGTTAATTTAGACCTTGATGCCAAAGCCTCTCTCCACAGAAAAGGAAGAGGGCAGAGGAAGACAGCTCAGAAAGAGCAAAGTTCCTCCAAATTCCTTGCTCATGCTTTAATCTCCACAGAGGTGCAATTAATCAGGCGGCCCCTTCCCATTGCTTTCATCACCCTCACTCAGAGAGGAGCTTTCTCTGGGCACAATCAAGTGCTTTCAGAGCTTAAAAGTCATGGCTTTTCAGCGAATGTAGCTTGTCTATTTCCATTTCATTCAGAACATGAAGGAATGGGGGGTGGAGAGAAAGACAAAAGACCAGGAAGAGTCTATATTCCGAGAATGGGTGACTGTGGAGATGTTTAAATATACAGGACTGTGAACAGCCTTTTATGATTTCATAGACCCTTAGAAGGTAGGGTCGGAGAGAATCTTAGAGACCTACAAGTCCAATTCTGTGCTTGACATAAGGGGAGACTGAGTCCTGAAGAGGAAAAGCAGTCTTTCTAAGGCCATCAGGTTGGTTGATAGCTGAGTAAGGACTAGAACCTTGACCCTCTGGTGCTCTTTCTGTCATCAGACTGTTTCTACATTCCGTTCCTTCGTTTATCCTCTTTTATGTTGTTTTTAAAAATCTGTTTCAGCATGTAGAAATCCTCCCTTTTGTACTAACACAAATATTCTCTAGTTTGGAAAGAACCAGTCTATATTTCATGTGCTTCAAGAAGTTAACCTAGTTATTCTAGGAATAATTTCTGCTTTGTACTCGTAAATCACATTTGTCATCTGAGTCACACATTTGTTTGTGTGGTAGCTTGCAAATGACGGTTTACAATTTAAACTGTCTCAAGCAAAAACAAAAAGAGACAATTTGTTTGCTGCAAAACTGCAAAGTCCAGGGGTAAACTTACTTCAGGCATGACTGGATCCTGAGGCTCAGATGATACCGTCAGGACTCAGCTTGATTTTCTGCACTCCCTCTTCCTCTGGGTAAGCTCCTTTCTCAAGATCTCCACCTCACGATGGCATGATAGCTGCCAGCAGCTCCAAGTTGAATCTTGTCCTCTTAATAACACCAGCAGGAAGCAGATTTCCTCTTTCGCAGCAGTTCCACAGAATTCCCATGTAGGAGTATCATTGGGTCTGATTGGGCACATGCTGCTTGTTGGCCTGCTGTGCTCACCTCCTCCTAGACCCAGGCCATGACTGTCATCATTAGATAACTGTGGCACCAGCATAGGGACACTTGGCTATTATTACATGACTTGTGCACAGTGCAGCATACTGGTGTTCATGGAGAACGAAGAAATTGACAAGAGTTGCTAAAGTCAGTTTTTGCAACCATGAAGCTACAGTTTTACAGTATGATGCCTCACTGGGAATTTCCTGAGACTGTCAGGACCTTGTGCCTGATGGGCCCAGTTCCATCATCACCAACCCAAGAGCATCTTCCATGGGAAGCTGAAGCATCTCAAGCAGCTGAAGTCTCTGAACATCCTACAGCCTGTGGTCTCCTGGTATTCTGCTGATAATATATTCTCTGAGCTTATCAGAGTAGTCTATAACTTCTGTAAGATTCAGTTCAGAGGGTACATTTTTGACAAGCTTCTGCTGACTTTCTACCCATCTCTGGGTCAATTGCTGTAGCCACAGGAATGTGATGCTCCAATTAGTCTGGCCTGAGTCACATGATGACCTGAGTAGCTCCACATGGCAGAAATGACTATAGTGTTAGATTCTTTAATAGTATATATTTTCTGGAGAATGCTGAACAGCTCCTAATAGCATGGAGTGTGGAGTATCAATTCCAGCAAGGAAAACCAAGATATGTTACCAGAAAAAAGAGGAAAAAGAGGAAATGGAGTTTGGGCAGAGAAGAGGAAAGAAGATCCATCGCAGGCTGTGTTCTCCCATCGTTTCATATGTGTAAACCTAGCTTTTCCAAATCAATTTTAAGATCCTTGAGGGTAAAAATGAAGCTCAATATTTAATCAATAATCATTAAGTTGTTATTGAATAGCCAAAAGCAAACATTTATTGGGCACCCAGAGAGAACATGATGCTTAGAGGGATTTTAAGATCAGACATTGCTTCATATCTGGGACTCCAGTGTAGTGTGACAAACATATCCTAAATATCTACCATATGCCAAGCATGGTGCTAGTGCTGTGGATACAAAGTTGAATAAAATATAATCCCCACCCTTAAAAAGTCTCATCTATTTGGAGCAAGAACAGTAATACCATAATTTATTGAGTGTCTACAATGTGCCTATATTCCACATACATTAATCTTAAGTCTTAGCACAACCCCTGCAAGGTATGACATATTATTTCAGTATGATTTTACTGATACCCAGAGAATGACACCTAAAATCTGATAGTCGTTTGGACTAAATAAAGTGTTAAGAATGTCCAAAGTCACACTGCTAATATGTAGTAGAGTGGAAATTTCTGGTTTCGCGGTGGCTTGTAGTTGTTTCTGATCATTTAGATATGTAGATATTAAGATAGTGGAGGGAAGAAAACAGAAAAAGGAAAACCCATTGCAAAAGCACTTTAAGCAGACCTTCTCTTCTGAAGAGTTCTGAAAAGCTCTTAAACCTTATTGCCTGCCGCTGTCTTTAATTTTACTTTTGGACACCTTACATCTTCAGCCCTTTCCTATGTGAATTATAAAGCCCTTAACCATTAGAGGAGCGCAGTGCCAGATAAATACAATGTATTATAATTACCTTTTTGGTCATAATTCTTTTTTTTCTTTAATGGAGCGTACTCTTTGTGGCCACTGAACACTACTTCTGGTTGATTAGGCTCTTAGTATTCAATAAGTTTCAATAGGAAATGAGCAGAATTAGTACAGTATCTTGAAAAATGAGCTATTAATGTATTTTTAATAACCAAGATGTTCTGACAAGAAACTTGTCGATTTTTGTCACTATAACATTATTGCAAAAATGATCTGCATGTAGGCTGCATGCTGTTTTGTTATGTGAAGTGAGATGATGTTTTAGTACATTCAGAGCACTCTTTTAGAAGCCAACTTGATTTAGGGAAGGAGGTTCACAAAAAGAGGAAAGAGCTTAGAGGTCTGAATTGAACTGTAACATGTTTATAGTATTCTAACCATAAAAAAATATATATTTCCCATAGAGGATTTCACTTTGTCTCCTTTTTCCTTGCTTGTTAGTAGCTATTAATCCATGTTTGTCCTCCTTTTTCCCCCCCTAAACTAGAAGGATCATTTCTCTCTGACTTTCAGCACAATCATAAAGTCAGCTCACTGTTTTGTTTTGTCTTAGTAGGAGAGACTATATAACCTCTCTGGGTCTTCTTCATCTGTTAAATGGGGATAATGAAGTGCTTGTGTCATAGGATGTTAGAAGAATTAAATGAGATAATTCATGGAAAGCACCACTAGGTCTCCCCCTCCTTTCTTCCCTAGGCCAAGTCAATTAATGTCCCCTGCTGAAGATATTAATCTTTGGGGAAATTTTGCATTTTAGTAGCCTTTAATACCCTACTTGGGTTGTGAGCTCACTGAGGTTAGGAACTGTACCTTAAAGATTTTCCTTTTTATGCCTTTTTATGCCATTTAGCACAGTACTGAACACAGAGCAAGTGATCAATAAGTATGGGTCAAAAGACTGCCTCCAAAGTACCTTTCCACATTTACATGCTATGACTACTTCCAACAGACCTCTCAAGGAGATACAGAGGGTAAAATTATACCTGGGGTTGCCTGCTCTTTTTGTAGAATGAGGGCCTGAGAATCTCGGGGTTCAGTTAAGAAACATGAAATTGACTCATTCAATGATCATTCACTATGTCACCAAAACTTTCAATTTCACACTAGTAGTGAGTCTACTTGTAAAGAATATGTGGTCAGACACCATCTTTCCAGCAAACTATAGCTGCAAATGCTTCCAAGAGGTAATTGTGAATAATAATATTAAGTAAAGTTGACCCAAGAAGAAAAGGATGGAAGAACCCAGAAATCTAGTATATTTGTGTGTAGTGTTTTATGTAGATGGTGATTTTTGGTATCTAACTAGATTGGGATATTTAAGAGAGGGAAGAGTAAGGAAAGGAAAGAATATTTGCCAACTGATAGAATATTGATATGATGATGATGACAGTTACTGTTTTGAGAGCAATCACTATATTCAGGTGCTATGCCAGTTATTGTGTTTTTATAATTTTTATTTTAAATTGGGGTATAGCTGATTAACAATGTTGTGTTAGTTTCAAGTGTACAGCAAAGTGATTCAGTTATACATATACATGTATCTATTCTTTTTCAAATTCTTTTCCCATTTAGGTTATTACGGAGTATTGAGCAGAACTCCCTGTGCTACACAGTAGGTCCTTGTTGTTTATCTGTTTTAAATATAGCAGTGTATCAGCACACTGAAAGGACTATACACCATGATCAAGTGGGGTTTATCCCAGGAGTGCAGGGATTCTTCAATATACACAAATAAATCAATGTGATACATCATATTAACAAATTGAAGGATAAAAACCATATGATCATCTCAACAGATGCAGAAAAAGCTTTTGAAAATATTCAGTACCCATTTATGATAAAAACCCTCCAGAAAATAGGCATAGAGGGAACTTACCTCAAAATAATAAAGGCCATATATGACAAACCCACAGCCAGCATTGTTCTCAATAGTGAAAAACTGAAACCATTTCCACTAAGATCAGGAACAAGACAAGGTTGCCCACTATCACCACTATTATTCAACATAATTTTGGAAGCTTTAGTCACAGCAATCAGAGAAGATAAAGAAATAAAAGGAATCCAGATTGGAAAAGAAGAAATAAAACTGTCACTGTTTGCAGATGACATTATAGTATACACAGAGAATCCTAAAGATGCTACCAGAAAACTACTAGAGCTAATCAATGAATTTGGTAAAGTAGCAGGATACAAAATTAATGCACAGAAATCTCTTGCATTCCTATACACTAATGATGAAAAATCTGAAAGAGAAATTAAGGAAACACTCCCATTTACCACTGCAACAAAAAGAATAAAATACCTAGGAAAGGAGACAAAAGACCTGTATGCAGAAAACTATAAGACACTGATGAAAGAAATTAAAGATGACACCAACAGACGGAGAGATATACCGTGTTCTTGGATTGGAAGAATCAACATTTGAAAATGACTATACTACGCAAAGCAATCTACAGTTTCAATGCAATCCCTGTCAAACTACCAATGGCATTTCTCACAGAACTAGAACAAAAAATTTCACAATTTGTATGGAAACAGAAGAGATCCCGAATAGCCAAAGCAATCTTGAGAAAGAAAAATAGATCTGGAGGAATCAGGCTCCCTGACTTCTGACTATACTACAAAGCTACAGTAATCAAGACAATATGGTACTGGCACAAAAAAGGAAATATAGATCAATGGAACAGGATAGAAAGCTCAGAGATAAACCCACGCACATATGGTCACCTCATCTTTGATAAAGGAGGTAAGAATATACAATGGAGAAAAGACAGCCTTTTCAATAAGTGGTTGCTGGGAAAAGTGGACAGCTGCATGTAAAAGAATGAAATTAGAACACTCCCTAACACCATACGCAAAAATAAACTCAAAATGGATTAAAGACCTAAATGTAAGACCGGACACTATAAACCTCTTAGAGGAAAACAGGCAGAACACTCCCATGACATAAATCACAGCAAGATCCCACCTCCTAGTGAAATGGAAATAAAAATGAAAATAAACAAATGGGACCCAATGAAACTTAAAAGCTTTTGCACAGCAAATGAAACCATAAGCAAGACGAAAAGACAACCCTCAGAATGGGAGGAAATATTTGCAAACGAAGCAACTGACAAAGGATTAATCTCCAAAATATACAAGCAGCTCATGCAGCTCAATATCAAAAAAACAAACAACCCAATCCAAAAATGAGCAGAAGACCTAAATAGACATTTCTCCAGATAAGATATACAGATTGCCAATAAACACATGAAAGGATACTCCACATCACTAATCATTAGAGAAATGCAAATGAAAGCTACAGTGAGGTGTCACCTCACACCAGTCAGAATGGCCATCATCAAAAAATCTACAAACAATAAATGCTGGAGAGGGTCTGGAGAAAAGGGAACCCTCTTGCACTGTTTGTGGGAGTGTAAATTGATACAGCCACTATGGAGAACAGTATGGAGGCTCCTGAAAAAACTAAAAATAGAACTACCATATGACCCAGCAATCCCAGTACTGGGCATATACCCCGAGAAAACCGTAATTCAAAATGAGTCATGTACCACAATGTTCATTGCAGCTCTATTTACAATAGCCGGGACATGGAAGCAACCTAAGTGTCCAACGACAGATGAATGGATAAAGAAGATGTGGCACATATATACAGTGGAATATTATTCAACCATAAAAAGAAACGAAATTGAGTTATTTGTAGTGAGGTGGATGGACCTAGAGACTGTCATACAGAGTGAAGTAAGTCAGAAAGAGAAAAACAGATACTGTGTGCTAACACATATAAATGGAACCAAAAAAAAAAAGTTCTGAAGAACCTAGGTGCAGGACAGGAATAAAGATGCAGACATAGACAATGGACTTGAGGACACAGGGAGGGGGAAGGGTAAGCTGGGATGAAGTGAGAGAGTGGCATGGACATATATACACTACCAAATGTAAAATAGATAGCTAGTGGGAAGCAGCCGCATAGCCCAGGGAGATCAGCTCAGTGCTTTGTGTCCACCTAGAGGTGTGGGATAGGGAGGGTGGGAGGGAGACGCAAGAGAGAGGAGACATGGGGATATATGTATACGTATAGCTGATTCACTTTGTTATAAAGCAGAAACTAACACACCATTGTAAAGCAATTATACTCCAATAAAGATGCTAAAAAAATTAAATTAAAAAAATAAAGATCAAGGCTGAACAGGGAAAAAAAATAAATCAATCAGTATAGCAGTGTGTACATGTCAATCCCAAACTCCCCATCTAACCCTCCCCCTCCCCCTCCCCCCCGGTAACCTTCTCTAAGTCTGTGAGTCTGTTTCTGTTTTGTAAATAAGTTCATTTGTATTTTGTTTTACATTCCTCATGTAAGCCATATCATATGATGTTTGTCTTTCTCTGTCTGACTGACTTCACTTAGTATGATAATTTCCATGTCCATCCATGTTACTTCAAATGGCATTATTTCATTCTTTTTAATGGCTGAGTAATATTCCATTGTATATATGTACCTCATCTTTATTCATTCCTCTGTCGATGGACATTTTAGGTTGCTTCCATGTCTTGGCTCTTGTAAACAGTGCTGCAATGAACATTGGGGTGCATGTGTCCTTTAAAACCATGATCTTCGGGGCTTCCCTGGTGGTGCAGTGGTTGAGAATCTGCCTGCCAATGCAGGGGACACAGGTTCGAGCCCTGGTCTGGGAGGATCCCACATGCCGCGGAGCAACTCAGCCCGTGAGCCACAATTACTGAGCCTGCACCTCTGGAGCCTGTGCTCCACAACAAGAGAGGCCCGCGCACCGCGATGAAGAGTGGCCCCCGCTTGCCACAACTAGAGAAAGCCCTCGCACAGAAACAGAGACCCAACACAGCCATAAATAAATAAATAAATAAATATTTAAAAAAAAAAAAAAACAACCATGATCTTCTCCCAATACATGCCCAGGAGTGCAATTGCTGGATCATATGGTAGCTCAATTTTGGTTTTTTAAGGAACTTCCATACTGTTCTCCACAGTGGCTATACCAATTTACATTCCCACCAACAGTGTAGGAGGGTTCCCTTTTCTCCACACCCTCTCCTGCATGCTTTGTTTGTAGGCTTTTTGATGATGGCCATTCTCACTGGTGTGAGGTGATATCTCATTGTAGTTTTGATTTGCATTTCTCTAGTAATTAGCAATGTTGAGCATCTTTTCATGTGCTTCTTGGTCATCTGTATGTCTTCTTTGGAGAAATGTCTATTTCAGTCTTCTGCCCATTTTTTGATTGTTTGTTTTTTTGATATTGAGCCGCTTGAACTGTTTGTAAATTTCGGAGATTAATCCCTTGTCTTATTTCATCTTCACAACACTAAGAGGTAAGTGCTGTTGTTTCCATTTGTAGATAAAAGAATTTAAATCTCTTAACTTAGTCATATAGCCCATATCTAGTAGAGGCAAATTTCTAACCCAGTTCTAATGATGTAAAAATAGCATATTTAACCCATTTTCTAGCTTAATCCTTATCTTCTCCTGTCTTCTAATGCAAAGAATAAATTAAATAGTAATTTAACTAGAAAAAAATTACTACTGTATGTTTAGAGAATAAGAAAAACCCTATGTTGAATGGACAGATTTATTTAGCAATGTAATAATAATTGCTAGGTGCTTACCAAAAGTTAACTATGGGCCAGACATTTTATACAGAGACATTGTATATAGATATTATCTCTCATCTACAACTCTGCAAAGAAAATATAATAGCCCTGTTTTATAGGTGAGGAAACTAGAGCTCATGCCACTAAAATAAACTCCCCCAGTTCCCAGAGGTGGTAAATGGCAGATCACAGATCTTTTTCCTTTTACCTCTGAGGCAGTATTATACCAGGAAGATCCTTTCATATAGAGAAAGAGTGATTGGGACAAGCTATGGAAAAGACATAATAATCCAGAACTTTCTTTTCAAGTTCTAAAACTAGGAGGGTTTGGGGACTTTGGGGGTTTTGTTTTTTAAAGAAGTTATTCAAAAACATCTCTCAAATGTTTGGGATTTGGGTAAGGAATGCTAAAATGTGCTAGTTCTCTTGAGAATGTTCTTCTCTGTGTATTAAAATCTCTGTGTAGTTTCAGGCAAAATATAGTCTATATGTTTCTGATTCACTTCCTCAAACTTATCGCCATGTTTTGCAAGGCCCATTTAAAGTCTATGACTTTTGGAGTTGCTCTGAGCTACTTGTCTTTAGAGCAGGAAGTTACATTTCCCATGAGGGCATTGGACTTGACCCTCAAAGGGAAGAGGATGCATTCCAAGCTCCAAGGTGCATGTGGTTTCCAATCCTGGCTGGGCTCTGCTTCTCCACCCCTCTCTTGGAAGCCTCAGTCCAGAAACACTTCATTCACTGCCCAGAATCATAATCTGTTTCATCTTCCTTTTCCTCCAATACTCTGTCCAAAATTTGGCATAGGATTGGAATCAAATATTTCTCTCCCTGAATTATTTTTAACTGCATTGAAATTTACTGCAAGGACAACAGAAATGCTTTTTTAAAAGATAAAGAATACATTAAAAATAAAACATTTTCCTTTTCTTCCCATTTCCTCCCATTTGCTTTTTACACATATTCACAAATTCTTACAAAGCTGTAATCAAAGTGGAGACATGATTTTACATAATGAAAATTTCACTTAATCATAAATGTTTCTTAGTTGTTCCTTAGTCTTTTTTAAATTGATTTTTATTGAAGTATAGTTGATTTACAATGTTGTGTTAGTTTCTGCTGTACAGCAAAGCAAATCTATACATATACATATATCCACTCTTTTTTAGATTCCATCCCCAATTAGGTCATTACAGAGTATTGAGTAGAGTTCCCTATGCTATACAGTAGGTTCTTATTAGTTATCTATTTTATATATAGTAGTGTGTATATGTCAGTTCCAATCTCCCAGTTTATCCCTCCCCACCTCTTTCCTCTTTGGTAACCATAAGTTTGTTTTCTACATCTATGACTCTATTTCTGTTTTGTAAATAGGTTCATTTGTACCATTTTTTTCAGTTGTTACTTAGTCTTAACTCTATTTTAATGTCTGCACAATATGCCATTAAGTTGATGTTCCATAATATAAGTTCAGAATTTTTCGATTCTTTCAGATAATTCTAAACATAAGTATAAAAAGTTAATACATTCAGAGTTCCATTTCAGTACAGCAAATTAAACTCCTAACAGACTGACCATCCTTCAAACAACAACTATAAACTCTGGAGAACATTTTTAAAAACAGCTATCAGAAGGCTCCATAAAATTAACAAAAGCAGGCATATTTGGAGGAAAATCAAAACTTGAAAGAAGGTACTAGTACAGAATTTCCAGTTTTTATAGCTTTAGCCTCAGGTGAGACCTAAGTAGCAGTACAGCATGAAGCAGCTAAAATCCCAAAGAAAACCCACTGTCTTTCTAACCTGAAGAACTAGAGAACAGAGACTAGGTAAACACAGCTGCTAGACAGTGAGAGCAAAACTCAGAAAAGAGAGGACCAGAAAAGGGGTGCCACAAATTCTATGCAAAAGCTCTTTCCTAGTGTCTGGCTAACTCATACACCATACATGAGCAAATCACACTATAGCATCTTGCAACTAGAACTGAACCAGGATCTGAGTTGTCACTAACCACAGGCAAGTATTTGCAGTTTGAGTCTAACCAAGTTTAATTTCCAGCTAAAACCACTCTTTCAGGGAATGTGATAGAATCCAGAGTTATCACAATGTAGCATTTGTAGTATCCAGGATATAATTCAGAACTACTCAGCAAATGAAGAACCAAGAAAATGTGAATCATTCTCTAAGGACAGTCAAACTCCAAGATGACCCAGATGTTGGAATTATACAAGGACTATAAAGCAGCTAATATAACCATGTAATGAGAAAAAAGAAAATATACTTGTAATGAATAAAAACATAGGAAATCTATACAGATAAATGGAAAATATTTTTAAACCCAGTGGAAACTCTAGAACTGAAAAATGTAATACCTGAATTGAAAAATATGGGATAGAAAAAATATGTGAAGAAATAATGACTGAAAACGTTCTAAATTTTGTTGAAAGACATAAATTTATAGATTCAAAATAGTCAGAAAAATCAAAGCAGAAGGGGAACAATGCCTAACAGATTATAGTTAAGTTGCTGGAAAATAAATGTGTGTGTGTGTGTGTGTATATATATGTGTGTATATATATATATGTGTGTATATATATATGTATATATATATATAAAGAGAAAATCTTTAAGGAAGCTGGAGAAAAACACATTATATACAAGGGACCAATGACTCAAATGACCATGAACTTCTTATCAGAAATCATAGTGGTCAGAAGACAGGGGAGCAGCAGCTTTAAAATGTTACAAGCAAAAAAAACAGTCAATCCATATTGTTATATCCAGGGACATAATTGTATACCCAACCTCTTCAAAAAGGAGACTAAAGTGAAATTTTCAGTTAAAAGAAAACTAAGACAGTTTGTTGCCAGAGCACTTGTATTACAAGAAATGATAAAGAAAATTCATCAAGCTTAAAGCAAATGATACCAGAGGAAAAATCAAATCATCAGGAAGGAATTAAGGGCATCAGAAATAATATCTGGATAAATATAAAAGCTGTTTTTTACTCTTAATTTCTTTAAATGCATATGACAGTCTAAGGAGAAACTATAATATTATCTTGCAGGGTTTATAACATAGGTAGAGAGACTATATATGACAACTATACCATAAAAGATGGCAGATTACGGGGAAGTAAATGAAATTATATCATCACAAGTATTCTACATTTTATGTGCTGTGGCACAGTATTAACTCTAATCAAACTTCGAAAAGTGAAAATTTTATATTGTGGTCCTTTAGAGTAACCACTAAAAATGTAATGCAAAGAGGTATAGCTAAAAAGCCAATAGAGAAATTGAGGATTCTAAAATTAAAGTAATTCAAAAGAAAACAAGAGCAGAAAACAGAGGGAAAAACAGAAATCAAATATTGAAATGGTAGATCTAAATCCAGCCACATCAATAATTATATTAAAGGTAGCGGGCTACTAATGTAAGATGTTACTAATAGGGGAAATTATGTATGTACTGATAGTTTGAGGGAACTCTCTGGATGGTGTTTGCAATCCTTCTGTAATTCTTAAACTGTTTTAAAATGTAAATTTTATTTTTTTTAATGTGATGGGACTAAACACTTCAACTAAATTATGAGAATGTATGTAAAAGCAAGACTAGACTAGGTACTGCCTGCAACTCACACTTCAAACATAAAGACACATATAGGTTAAAAGTAGATGGATGTCCCATGCACCTCTGTGGAGTAATAAATCACTATACCATGCATATAATAAGCATAAAAAGGCTAGAGTGGCTATATTAAATTAAAATTAAATATATTTTGAGGCAAAAAAGTGATACCAGAGATAAATAGGGGCATTTCAAAATAACAGTGTCAATTCATCAAAAATACATGTAATCATAAATAGGTAAATGCCTAATAAAAAGTTTCAAAAGACATGAAAATGGACAGAATCAAAGAAATACATAGATAAATCAGGAATCATAATAGAAAAATTTAACTCCACTCTTTCACTAATTGATAGAGCTAATTGGGTGCTGTGATGGAGGCCCCCAAATATCAGTAGCTTAAACAACAGCAAAAAAAACTATTTACATCTCTCCTTCTATCTTGTTGCTCCACTATCCCCAGGGTATACCTTTATCCCCATGGCTCTTGATGGCTCATCACCACATCCTCAGTCTCTGAGAGTCAGAAGAGGAAATGGGAGGGAGCATATCCCTTCAGTTTATGAGTGCAGCCACACGTGTTTCTGCTCACATCTCCTTGGTCAGAATTTAGTCACGTGGCCACCTTCAGCTGCAAAAGAAGATGGAAAATACAGTCTTTATCCCCTGTAGCCAAATGCCCAGCTATAAATCAGAAGTTCTGTTACTACAGGTGAAGAAAGAAGGGATACTAGGATATGACTGGAAGTCTCAGACACACCCCATTTTCATGATGTCTTTACTTGTAGAAGGAAGGAGTTCTTTGAACTAGCAAAGCAATAGGTTGTCATGTCATGTGATCATAGGTCTTAAAGCCCAAGATACTTTAGGGGACCACCTGGTGCAACTCCCCCTCCCAAGATACTTTAGGGGACCACCTGGTGCAACTCCCCCTCCCAAAGTTTAAAAGGCAGAAACACATTTTACAGGCCGTCTCAAAGCTCTTGGGAACCCATGGCTTACTTGCTTGTTCTCGCCTCCTTGGCACCTCAAACAGTACCTGACATATAACAGAGACTCAATAAAACTTGTTGACTAAGTGTGCACATGTTTCTCAATTCTATTTCCTCATTGTTTGGGAATTTATGGGTCTGTTCCATAAAAAACATGAGTTACAAATCATGTGGGACTCCATTTGACAAGGAATGTTAGGAATCTTCCGAAGCAACTTAAGGAAGAACTTTTACGAAAGAGGGCAGAGTGAAAGAAGCATCAGCAGTCTTCCAGTCAGAGTGGACTTCATGTAAAAACCCTGAGCAGAGTTGGCCCTCCTGCTTCACAAGTTTCTGTGCTGTGACTCCAGGCCCTCTCATCAAATTGTCTCCCCCTTGGCCTATGCAGAGGCCTGAAATTCCACCACTAATAATTTCTTCAGGTTAATTGAAGCCCACTGTAAATCAGTTATGTGAGAGGGTACTATGACCCATCAGATCACTGTGAGTTAACAACACCTTCTAGAGGACAATTCAGTCAGACTGTAGCAAGCAGAGGCCTGAAAAACAGGAACAGTGAGAAGCCAATCTTTTTTTTAATTGTGGGGAGGAGCCCAGGTCATAGGGAGCTGCCAAAAAGAGCAGACCAGAGCAGGCGGAAGGTGAACAGAAACAGACCAGCCCAGCCAAGAGGCAGCCTAAGGACACTGGACACAGGTGGGGGTGGGGTGGGAGGACAAGAGACCCAGGCTCACAGTTACACACCCCCCTCACTTCCCAGATGGTAGCAGGTGCTAGGGAAATATTTGTTGAGGAGATCAGTGGCGTGTGATATTTATTTAATTAATTTATTTAACAAACATTTATATCATGCTTACTATGTGCCAGGCACCATTCTGACAAATATTAACTTGAATTTAACCAGGGCAACAGCTTTGTCAAAAATTCGAGTTTGAGAGCCACCTCCACCATATTCTAGCTGTGTGACCTTGGGCCAGTGACTCATGCCTTCTGAGGCTCATTTCTATCACCTATCAAAGGGGTACCATAGTGATTGTACCTCAGAGTCATTGTGAAGAACTATCTAGCTAAGAGCCACAAAAGCACTGTGAAATGTTTTGCAAATCATGACTAATATTATAAGTAATCCTAGAACTGGCTCGAGAGCAAATGATAACCAAAAAAAATCATCCTCTTGGTAATCATGATTGCTATCATCTTTTACAAACCTTGTGGACTCTGAAATTGGATGACTTTGTTCAAGTCCGTGTTCCCAATCTATTAGCTGCATGACTTGAGGCAAGCTGCTTTATCTCTCAGTGATTCCGTGTTTTCCTCTATAAAACTAGGACAAACAATAGTCTGTAAGTCATAGAATTCCTGTGAAGAATTTAAAAAGATGATAAAAATAAAGCACCTGGGACAACAACCTGGAGTGAATGCACCATGAATGATACATACCTCTGCTTTTTTAAAACTGACAACATTACAGAGTAGGTAGTACTACTGTTATTGTCCTTATTTTCCAGGGGAGAAAGTAGAGGGACAGAGAGGTTGAATCACTTGTCCAGTGCCACATACCTAGGGAGTGATAAAGCTGGGATTCCTAGACAGGTCTGTTAGACCTGGGCATTTTTGTGGTTGCCTAAGCAAATATTCTCACTGTCCCTAATGACACACCAGAAATGCTTAAGGGAACTCATAAGCAAAAGAAAAAGGATTTGAAAAGTGAAAAAAGAAAGAGAGGTGATAAGTATCTGGACTTTTCCTTACGTGCTAAGCTGTTGCAGAAAGGAAACACAAACCTTTAAACACAAATGCTGGGGACTGGAGGGGTTTCCAGAGAAGATCTGCTCCCACCTCCTGCCTATGTAGGCACAGCACAGCCTGACGGATTATGAACCAAACTCATGCCTTTTCTCTCCTGGGCCGTGACCCAAACCTTGTTATCTTAGTGTATAAATTTAATGCATTTTCCATCTTTAAGCATTTATCAAGCACCGTGGCCATAAGTTTTGTAGTTTGTGACAGCAAAACTAGCATGAATTCCTTTTCCCTTCACATTTTCATGGATAGAAGATTCATTTTTAGCATAAATCTTAGCAATCTCAGCATATGATTTTTTTTTTTTTTTGTATTAAGTAGAGAACTTTTACGCTTCCACTTAAAGGAGGCACTATAGCTTCACTTTGCCATATCCAAATTGCCAGCATCACTACTCTTGCACTTTGGGGCCATTGGTAAATAAAATAAGGGTGACTTGAACACAAGCATTGCGATACTGTGATAGTCAGTCTTATAACCGAGGTGGCTACTAAGTGATAATGGGCAGGATGCACTGGACAAAGGGAGGATACACGTCCCAGGTGGGACAGAGCCGGGCAGCATGAGATTTCATCACACTACTCAGAACGGCATGCAATTTAAAACTTATGAATTGTTTATTTCTGGAATTTTCCATTTAATATGTTTGGGCCACAGTTGACTATCAGAATCTGAAACCGCAGAAAGTGAAACTGCAGTTAAGGGGAGAACTACTGTATTGAAGATGGCGGATCCACAAGATGGAAGGGTCCTGAGTCCCTGAACCACCCCTTAGAGAGGTGCTGCCTACCCATCAGAATTGCCCAGCTGAAACTAAGCATAAGCAAAAAGAACTCACTTTCATAGTTGAACAATTATATAGTTTGGGTCTGTTTGTCCCAGCAGCTAGCCTGACTAACCAGTGCAGGAAATAGGAGGAAGGAGAGCTTTCTAGCATCCCTGACTATTGACCACCGAACTTCTGTCTAAATCTTTCCAGTGGTAGGGAATTCATTTCTTCCTGAAGTATTCGTTCACTCTTCATTCAGTCAATCAACTAATGGGTTTTGGTTTGGTTTGGTTTGGTTTTTATTGAGGTATATAGTACAATATTTATATAAGTTTCAGGTGTACAACATAGTGAGTCACAATTTTTAAAGGTTCTCCATTTATAGTTATTTGTAAAGTATTGGCTATATTACCTATGTTGTACAATATATCCTTGTACCTTATTTATTTTATGCATAAGGGTTTGTACTTTTTAATCCCTTAACCATATCTTGCCCTTTTCACCTTCCATATCCCCACTGGTAACCACTAGTGTGTTCTCTATATCTGTGAGTCTTTTTGTTATATTCACTAGTTTTACTTTTTAGAGACCACATTTAAGTGATATCTGACTTATTTCACTTAGCATAATTACTCTTCAGGTCCATCCATGTTGTTGCAAATGGCAAAATTTCATTCTTTTTTGTGGCTGAGTAGTATCCCATTATACATACATACATATATATATATATATGTATGTATGTATGTATGTATGTATGTATGTATACCACATCTTTATCCATTCATTTGTTGGTGGACATTTAGGTTGCTTCCATTAGCCATTGTAAATAATGCTGCTATGAACATTGGAGTGCATGTATCCTTTCGAATTAGTGTTTTTATTTTTTTCATATATGTAACCAGTAGTGGGATTGCTGGGTCATATGGTAGTTCTATTTTTAGTTTTCTGAGGAACCTCCATACTGTTTTCCACAGTGGCTGCACTAATTTACGTTCCCACCAACAGTGTATGAAGGGTCCCTTTTCTCCACATCTTCTCCAACGTTTATTCTTTGTGTTCTTTTTGATAATAGTCATTCTGACAGGTGTGAGGTGATATTTCATTGTGGTTTTAACTTGCATTTCTCTGATGATTAACAATGTTGAGCATTTTTTCATGTTCCTATTGGCCATCTGTGTCTTCTTTGGTAAAATGTCTATTCAGATCTTCTGCTCATTTTTTAATTGGTTTGATTTTTTTTAATGTCGAGTTGGATGAGCTGTTTATGTATTTTGAATATTAACCCCTTATCAGTCCTATCATTTGCAAATACTTTCTCCCATTCAGTAGGTTGTCTTTTTGTTATGTCAGTGGTTCCCTTTTAAGTTTAATTAGATCCTATTTGTTTATTTTTGCTTTTATTTCCTTTGCTTTAGAGGACAAATCCAAAAAATATTGCTATGATTCATGTCAAAGAGTGTTCTGCCTATGTTCTCTTCTAGGAGTTTTATGGTTTCAGGCTTTACATTTAGGTCTTTAATCCATTTTGAGTTTGTTTTTGTGTATGGTGTTAGAGAATGTTTTAAGTTCATTCTTTTACAAGTTTTCCCAACACCACTTATTGAAGACACTCTCTTATCGCCACTGTGTATTCTTGCCTCCTTTGTCATAAATTAATTGAACATCAGTGCATGGGTTTATTTATGGGCTATCTATCTTGTTGCATTGATCTATATTTCTGTTTTGTGCCAGTACCATACTGTTTTAATTACTGTAGCTTTGTAGTATAGTCTGAAGTCAGGGCACATGATTCCTCCAGCTATGTTCTTCTTTCTCAAGATTGTTTTGGCTATTCAGGGTCTTTTATGTTTCCATATAAATTTTAAAATGATTTGTTCTAGTTTTGTGAAAAATGCCTTTGGTAATTTCGATAGGGATTGCATTGAATCTGTAGATTGCTTTGGTTAGAACTAATGTTTATTGAGTTCCTACTACGTGCCAGGCCACATGCTAGGCACTGGGGAAGCAAGGATGAATGAGGCACAAGATCTCTGCCCTCATGAAGCTTGTCATCCAGACTGGTAGACAGAAACTGAACAAGTGAGCAGGCAGTAGGTGTAGTGTTCATTGACTTTGATAAGTAACTTGAGGGAAACAAGCAGATTGCTGGCACAGAATAACTGAGGGAGGATCAAGTGTAGTGGAGGAAGAGAGGGGGAGGAGTTCATCAAAGTCTTCTCTGAGGAGGTGACTAAGACCAGATACAACAATTGGCAGACATCCATGATTATTTTTAAAAAAAAAGAAAAGAAAAGAAAACTTGAGGGTTTTGTTGTTGTTTTGCTTATATTAATAGGAAGATAAGTCTCCTTTAGCTCCATGTCAGGTCCTAATTATAGTCTGGGGGTCCCAGAAAAGTCTGTTTTTTCCAATTTCCAATTGACAGTTTCTCCAACATCCAGTATTTGCAGACAGCTGTCACATCTCTCCTATCCCCTCAAATCCCTCCTCCCCCTGGACCCCTTCAAGCAGCCCCACAGGGTTTGGAGACCCAGATACTTGCTGCAGTTATTAAGAACAGCCAGTAGCAGCAAGGATTCAGGTAAACAAGGAGGTCACAGAGACCCCCACTGTAAAGGTTATGTGGACCCTCCCAACATCTTGGGGATAACTGGTCCAACTCCCACAGCATTGCTTGTTCATTACCCTACAGCTGCTGCTAACTGCTGGCTCCCATCAGGCATTAAATTCTCTGACATTGGGAGGGAGCAGGCGGGGTTAGAGCCTTCAAAGGCTCCCGCTGGAAGCCTTCTCTCTCTCTTGAAAACACTTTATTTTTTCAATGTTAAAATCATGTTCCTCCCCCCTGGTTTGAACACCAAAACAAACCTAGCTGTCCCCAGTGCTGGGCCCAAACCACAGGCGTGTGGCTGGGGAGCCAAAGAGGCAGCAGGAGGA
>NW_006791458.1:2150429-2173414 GCF_000442215.2 Lipotes vexillifer | reverse complement strand
ATGCCTGCTGGGCTCCACTCAGGAGGCAGGGAGGCTGTGTTCTGCAAAGACTCAACCTCCCCTTCTTCACAATTAAGCAGGACAGCACCTCAAGGGCAACAAGTCTGCCCTGCCCCGGAGGTGGCTCACAGGAGGGAGAGGCCTATGCAAGCTTCTGAGGCCTCTGAGTTAGCTGATACCTCCTTCCCTACCTGCCAGGAATGGTCCCCAGCAGCTCTGGGGGCTCCCAGAGAGTCAAAAGGCTGAGACCTGAGACCCAGGCAGTGTCCACAACTGTTTTCTCTGCTTGGTTTGGAGATAAAAACAACTGCTGCTTCTTGCTTTCTCACAATTTCCACTGAGGTCACTTGGGGCAAGACTGAGTCAGGGCTTCCAGAAGGTCTGGCAATAGAGTGGAAGCAAACAGTGGTGCTATTAGCACAGGACACACTCTCCCCAGCCGCCTCCACAGCAGGGGAATCAGAGCAGCATCATACAGCTTGCAAAACTGGCCTTCAGTGGCCTTCACACCACTTTGTCCGCTTCACTCAGCCTGACCTGTAGATATGGTTTCCCCTGACTCACATCACCTCTCTCCGCTATAGCCCACCCCTGCCTTGCTTAGGGTTGCAGGTAGGACGAGGTAAGTGAGGGACCCAGAGTGCAAAATTGAAGGAGGAAATCACTCTCCAGGTCATGCAAGTTCAGTGTTTTTTGCACTCTGGGTGCCTCATTCCCCCCATCCTACTGCAGGTCCTGCACATGCTACCTAAACCTGGTCCCTGAGGATATAGTTTATTTCTCTGATCTCTCCCAAACTCCATCCATTAGAAAAAATCTGTACATGGCTTCACACTCCTATGCAAAAGATCAAGTCCAGCTTGGAGAGGTCTTTCTGTTTGTTTGTTTTTTAGCCAGATAGTACTTTAATTTTTCTGTTGTTGTTGTTGCCAGTGCTTAAAATTCAGAAGAGTTCCAATGAAAAAATCCTTGTTTCTAGCTTCTTTTGAAAACACAGAAGATATGGCCTCTCTGGCTGGAGTGGAGCCACAGCTGCCTCTTTAGGCCCATTGGACATGGCCTGTGCTCTCCAGGCCCCCAGAGCCCCACCTGTGCCAACTTACCATTCATATTACCTTCTTAGCCCCCATAGGCATTTGAGGTTAAACCTTTGATCTAAAGATGGATTATGTCCAGACATAAAGTAGCTTGTCTCTTATGGTGCATTTCTGGCAGCAGTGACTGACTAGGTTGGGAGACTGGGGCAGGAAGGAAACAGAGAAGATTTCCCGATGTTCTTGAACTCGGACCATGGAGCCAAGTCCCCATTCCACCAGCCAGGGTGCAGAAAAGACTAAAACTTGCAGTCTGGGGGAAGAAACATGTTACGTGACAGCATCAGAAGAGCTGCGGAGATAAAGGGATGAAACTTGAGTTGAAAACAGCACTGACCGAGGGTAAGGAGGCCTGCCTGGGTATATCCCACATTTGCCCCTGACTTCTGTGTAATGTTGGACACAACCACTCCTGAAACTTCAGCTTCCTCGTCTCTTAATAAGGAGAGTCAGGCTGGATTATTTCTGAGATCCGTCCTAGCTCTAACTCTCTTGAATGTAATGCTTACTATTCTTCAGTTGAATTATTCTAGTAAAAGAGAATCTCAGAACATTGTTCGGGCCAGCTTAAAAGAGCAGTTGAACGGAGATCAGAAACCACATTTCATTGATAGCATGGAATTTTGCACGTTTTGCAGTGCTCTACTTATCCTTTCATAAGTTCTCTGATTCTGCTGAGAATATACACTTACAGGAGCTCAAACGATAGCCTGACTCAACAGTCTCTTGCCTTAAAAACTGCTCGTCTGCTTGAAAATTCACTAGGTGTGAAATCTAGTTTGCTAAAGGCTGTGTCTCTACCTTGAAGATGCTGGAGGAGAAAAAAGCTCCCTGTCCACCCTGTGGGGGGCAATCCAAGTGGAATTCAGTGCAACAGGCACTAAGAAATATCTAAGCAGCACTCTGTACAGTGTAGCCTCTGGGAGGATACCAGGAAATACATCCAGGAGTAAAGCCCAGTCCTTGTCCTTAAGGAGATTACAGTAGGGCAGAGAGGTCAACACAACAGCCACAGAATCCAAATGCACAGCAGAGTAAGATAAAAGTCAATCAGAGTTATAAAGTGCTAGGAGGAGTCAAAAAAGGAAGGGGTTACATAGGCCTAGGGTGTGAACTTTAGACTAGTAGTGAAGGATGAATAGATGAGGATGGGCAGGAAGGAATAGTGGCTTCAGTTACTCACTGATCTACCAAGGATGAAAGTTTCCTACTGCCTACCATTGCCTTAGGCACTGGGATGTAAGGGTTAACAAGACAGGAGGGAGTCCTGCTTTCATGGAACTTACTTTCTAGTGAGGGACTTAGACAAGTACACAAATACATAAGCTAATTTCAGATATTGTTGAATGCTATGAAGAATATGAAATGAAATGATTACCATAGATGGTGATTGTAAGATGGACAGGGAAGACCTCTCTGAGGAGGCTCCAGTTGAGCTGTGTCATGGGATCATCTAGAGAAGAGCACCCCAAGTCATTTCCAAACGTTGCACATTGCCAGTATCTCTGGGGGACAAAAATGCCCCCGGATGAGAAATAATATAGACCCTACCATAGCTAACACCATAAGGTTACTGGGGCTGACTTGAGTCTTTCTTAACCCAAGAATCCTGCATCCAAAATGGTTTTAGCCACCAAATTAGGGGCAGCATGAATTGGTCCCCAACAGAGAAAAGACAAATGCCCTCTTACAAAATGTTGTTTTACCTCCATATTCTGTGGCATACAGGCTTCTTCCGTAGCCTCCGGTTCTCTACTTGCGTAAAAGTAATGTGGGGTAAGGGGTAAAGAGTGATGGAGCCTAGGGGGGATATTCCATTCCAGGGCTATTAGCCCCCGGTCAAAGAATAAGACAAAAGCTCCAATTTGCCCTTTATAGTGCTAGGACAAGCCTCTTGCAATCCTGGCTCAAGACAGACAAGTCAGCATCAGGAATTTATTTCAGTTATCCCTGTTGTTTAAGGTACAGTTTTCATAGCTATGTTGATCTATGTCTTTATTTTTGTTGTGCTTTTTAAAGACGACAAGAGGGAAAAATAAAGTATGATTTGATTCAACAGATATATAACAAGCCCCTCCCTACATCAGTTTTCTCATGGGCACAAGAAAAGGCACAATGGGATAGAATCCCCAGGTGCATCTGAGGAACTGCACGTCCTGGATATGGGTGGAGTGTGGGTTCCTGTGGGGCCCAAAAAGGACCAGACTGCCTCCTTTGCTTAGGCTGGGGTCCAGGTGGGGGTCGACAGCCAGGTTGGCCCCAGGATGAGCGCAGCATGAACATCTCTGCTAAGAAGTGATTGAGATCATATTTTTCAGGCTGGAATCTCAGTAAATTAGCTCTTCAAAGGATTATTCCTAAAACGTTAGCTGAGTGGCTGACAGGGTCTTGGTGCTCTGGCCGGGTGTCAGGCCTGAGCCTCTGAGGTGGGAGAGCCAACTTCAGGACACTGGTCCACCAGAGACCTCCCGGCCACACGTAATATCAAATGGTGAAAGATCTCACAGAGATCTCCATCTCAAAGCTAAGACCCAGCTCCACTCAACAAACGGCAAGCTACAGTGCTGGACACTCTATGCCAAAAAACTAGCAAGACAGGAACACAACCCCACTCATTAGCAGAGAGGCTGCCTAAAATCATAATAAGGTCACAGACACCCCAAAACACACCATCGGATGTGGTCCTGCCCACCGGAAAGACAAGATCCAGTCTCATCCACCAGAACACAGGCACCAGTTCCCTCCACCAGGAAGCCTACACAACCCACTGAACCAACCTTAGCCACTGGGGGCAGATACCAAAAACAATGGGAACTACGAACCTGCAGCCTGTGAAAAGGAGACCCCAAACACAGTAAGTTAAGCAAAATGAGAAGACAGAGAAACACAGCAGATGAAGGAGCAAGGTAAAAACCCAACAGACCAAACAAATGAAGAGGAAATAGGCAGCCTACCTGGAAAAGAATTCAGAGTAATAATAGTAAAGATGATCCCAAATCTTGGAACTAGAATGGAGAAAATACAAGAAACGTTTAACAAGGAACTATAAGGACTGAAGAGCAAACAAACAATGATGAACAACACAATAAATGAAATTAAAAATTCTCTAGAAGGAATCAATAGCAGAATAACTGAGGCAGAAGAATGGATAAGTGACCTGGAAGATAAAATAGTGGAAATAACTACCACAGAGCAGAATAAAGAAAAAAGAATGAAAAGAATTGAGGACAGTCTAAGAGACTTCTGGGACAACATTAAACACACCAACATTCGAATTATAGGGGTCCCAGAAGAAGAAGAGAAAAAGAAAGAGATTGAGAAAATATTTGAAGAGATTATAGTTGAAAACTTCCCTAATATGGGAAAGGAAATAGTCAATCAAGTCCAGGAAGTGAAGAGAGTCCCATACAGGATAAGTCCAAGGAGAAACAGGCCAATATTAATAGTTTGATATTAATCAAACTATCAAAAATTAAATACAAAGAAAAGATATGAAAAGCAGCAAGTGAAAAGCAACAAATAACATACACGGGAATCCCCATAAGGCTAACAGCTGATCTTTCAGCAGAAACTCTGCAAGCCAGAAGAGAGTGGCAGGACATATTTCAAGTGATGAAAGGGAAAAACCTACAACCAAGATTACTCTACCCAGCAAGGATCTCATTCAGACTCAGTGAAGAAATTAAAACCTTTACAGACAAACAAAAGCTAAGAGAATTCAGCACCACCAAACCAGCATTACAACAAATGCTAAAGGAACTTCTCTAGGCAGGAAACACAAGAGAAGGAAAAGACCTACAATAACAAACCCAAAACAATTAAGAAAATGGTAATAGGAACATACATATCGATAATTACCTTAAATGTAAATGAATTAAATGCTCCAGCCGAAAGACAGAGACTGGCTGAATGGATAAAAAAAACAAAACCAGTGTATATGCTGTCTACAAGAGACCCACTTCTTCAGACCTAGGGACACATACAGACTGAAAGTGAGGGGACGGAAAAAGATATTCCATGCAAATGGAATTCAAAAGAAAGCTGGAGTAGCAATTCTCATATCAGACAAAATAGACTTTAAAATAAAGACTATTACAAGAGACAAAGAAGTACACTACATAATGATCAAGGGATCAATACAGGAAGATATAATCATTGTAAATATTTATGCACCCAACATAGGAGCACCTCAATACATAAGGCAAATGCTAACAGCCATGAAAGGGGAAATCGACAGTAACACAATCATAGCAGGGGACTTTAACACCCCACTTTCACCAATGGACAGATCATCCAAGATGAAAATAAATAAGGAAACACAACCTTCAAATGACACATTAAACAAGATGGACTTAATTGATATTTATAGGACATTCCATCCAGAAATAACAGAATACACATTCTTCTCAAGTGCTCATGGAACATTCTCGAGGATAGATCATATTTGGGTCACAAATCAAGCCTCAGTAAATTTATGAAAATTGAAATCATATCAAGTATCTTTTCTGACCACAACACTATGAGACTAGATATCAATTACAGGAAAAAAATCTGTACAAAATACAAACACATGGAGGCTAAACAATACACTACTTAATAACCAAGAGATCACTGAAGAAATCAAACAGAGAATCAAAACATACCTAGAAACAAATGACAATGAAAACACGGTGACCCAAAACCTATGGGATGCAGCAAAAGCAGTTCTATGAGGGAAGTTTATAGCAGTACAGTCCTACCTCAAGGAACAAGAAACATCTCAAATACACAACCTAAGCTTACACCTAAAGCAATTAGAGAAAGTAAAACAAAAAAACCCCAAAATTAGGAGAAGGAAAGAAATCATAAAGATCAACCAGAAATAAATGAAAAAGAAATGAAGGAAACAATAGCAAGGATCAATAAAACTAAAAGCTGGTTCTTTGAGAAGATAAACAAAATTGATAAACCATTAGCCAGACTCATCCAGAAAAAAAGGGAGAAGACTCAAATCAGTAGAATTAGAAATGAAAAAGGAGAAGTAACAACTGACACTGCAGGAATACAAAGGATCATGAGAGATTCCTACAAGCAACTATATGCCAATAAAATGGACAACCTGGAAGAAATGGACAAATACTTAGAAAAGCACAACCTTCCGAGACTGGACCAGGAAGAAATAGAAAATATAAACAGACCAGGGCTTCCCTGGTGGCACAGTGGTTGAGAGTCCGCCTGCCGATGCAGGGGACACAGGTTCGTGCCCCAGTCCGGGAGGATCGCACATGCCGCGGAGCAGCTGGGCCCGTGAGCCATGGCTGCTGAGCCTGCGCATCCAGAGCCTGTGCTCCACAACGGGAGAGGCAACAACAGTGAGAGGCCCGCGTACCACAAAAGAAAAATAAATAAAATAAAACAAACAGACCAATCACAAGCACTGAAATTGAGACTGTGATTAAAAACCTTCCAACAAACAAAAGCCCAGGACCAGACGGCTTCACAGGCGAATTCTGTCAAACATTTAGAGAAGAGCTAACACCTATCCTTCTCAAATTCTTCCAAAACATAGCAGAGGGAGGAACACTCCCAAACTCATTCTACGAGGCCACCATCACCCTAATACCAAAACCAGGCAAAGATGTCCCAAAGAAAGAAAACTACAGGCCAATATCACTGATGAACATAGATGCAAAAATCCTCAACAAAATACTAGCAATCAGAATCCAACAGCACATTTAAAGGGGTCATACTCCATGATCAAGTGGGGTTTATCCCAGGAATGCAAGATTCTTCAGTATACACAAATCAATCAATGTGATACATCACATTAACAAATTGAAGGATAAAAACCATATGATCATCTCAATAGATGCAGAGAAAGCTTTCAACAAAATTCAACACCCATTTATGTTAAAAACCCTCCAGAAAGCAGGCATAGAGGGAACTTACCTCAAAATAATAAAGGCCATATATGACAAACCCACAGCCAGCATTGTTCTCAGTGGTGAAAAACTGAAACCATTTCCACTAAGATCAGGAACAAGACAAGGTTGCCCACTCTCACCACTCTTATTCAACATAGTTTTGGAAGTTTTAGCCACAGCAACAGAGAAGAAAAAGAAATAAAAGGAATACAAATTGGAAAAGAAGAAGAAAAACTGTCACTGTTTGCAGATGACATACTATACATAGAGAATCCTAAAGATGCCACCAGAAAACTACTAGAGATAATCAAGGAATTTGGTAAAGTAGCAGGATACAAAATTAATGCACATAAATCTCTTGCATTCCTATACACTAATGATGAAAAATCTGAAAGAGAAATTAAGGAAACACTCCCATTTACCATTGCAAGAAAAAGGAATAAACCTACCTAAGGAATAAACCTACAAAAGACCTGTATGCCGAAAACTATAAGACACTGATAGAAAGAAATTAAAGATGATATAAGCAGATGGAGAGATATACCATGTTCTTGGATTGGAAGAATCAACATTGTGAAAATGACTATACTACCCAAAGCAATCTACAGATTCAGTTTAATCCCTATCAAACTACCAATGGCATTTTTTACAGAGCTAGAACAGAAAATTTCACAATTTGTATGGAAACACAAAAGACCCTGAATAGCCAAAGCGATCTTGAGAAAGAAAAGCAGAGCTGGAGGAATCAGGCTCCCGGACTTCAGACTATATTACAAAGCTACAGTAATCAAGAGAGTATGGCACTGGCACAAAAACAGAAATATAGATCAGTGGAACAGGATAGAAAGCCCAAAGATAAAGCCACACACATATGGTCACCTTATCTTTGATAAAGGAGGCAAGAATAAACAATGGAGAAGACAACCTCTTTAATAAGTGGTGCTGGGGAAAGTGGACAGCTACATGTAAAAGAATGAAATTAGAACACTCCCTAACACCATACACACAAATAAACTCCAAATGGATTAAAGACCTAAATGTAAGGCCAGACACTATAAAACTCTTAGAGGAAAACAGGCAGAACACTCTACGACATAAATTACAGCAAGATCCTTTGTGACCCACCTCCTAGTGAAATGAAATAAAAACAAAAATAAACAAATGGGACCTAATGAAACTTAAAACTTTTGCACAGCAAGGGAAACTATACACAGGATGAAAAGACAACCCTCAGAATGGGAGAAAATATTTGCAAATGAAGCAACTGACAAAGGATGAATCTCCAAAATGTACAAGCAGCTCATGCAGCTCAATATCAAAAGTGGAAACAACCCAATCCATAAATGGGCCAAAGACCTAAATAGACATTTCTCCAAAGAAGATATACAGATTGCCAACAAACACAGGAAAGGATGCTTAACATCACTAATCATGAGAGAAATGCAACTCAAAACTACAATGAGGTATCACCTCACAACGGTCAGAATGGCCATCATCAAAAAATCTACAAACAATAAATGCTGGAGAGGGTGTGGAGAAAAGGGAACCCTCTTGCACTGTTGTTGAGAATGTAAATTGATACAGCCACTGTGGAGAACAGTATGGAGGTTCCTTAAAAAACTAAAAATAGAAGTACTGTATGACTCAGCATTCCCACTACTTGGCATATACCCTGAGAAAAACATAATTCCAAATGAGTCATGTACCACAGTGTTCATTGCAGCACTATTTACAATAGCCAGGACATGGAAGCATCCTAAGTGTCCATCGACAGATGAATGGATAAAGAAGATGTGGCACATATATACAATGGAATATTACTCAACCATAAAAATAAACAAAATTGAGTTATTTGCAGTGAGGTGGGTGGACCTAGAGAGTGTCATACAGTGTGAAGTAAGTCAGAAAGAGAAATACAAATACTGTATGCTAACACATATATATGGAATCTTAAAGAAAACAAAAAAAAAGGTTCTGAAGAACCTAGGGGCAGGACAGGAATAAAATCGCACAGGTAGAGAATGGACTTGAGGACGCAGGGAGGGGGAAGGGTAAGCTGGGACGAAGTGAGAGAGTGGCATGGACATATGTACAGTACCAATGTAAAACAGATAGCTAGTGGGAAGCAGCCGCATAGCACAGGGAGATCAGCTCGGTGCTTTGTGTCCCACTAGAGAGGCGGGATGGGGAGTGTGGGAGGGAGATGTAAGAGGGAGGGGATATGGGGATATATGTATACGTATAGCTGATTCACTTTGTTATACAGCAGAAACTAACACACCATTGTAAAGCAATTATACTCCAATAAAGATGTTTTAAAAGGGGGGGGCAGGGTGCAGAGGAAGACCAAAGCCATTTCTTCAAGGGTCTTGAAGTTTAAGTTTATTCTATAGGGCACAGATAATAGGGAGCCATGGAAGGCTCAGAAGCAGCGAAGTTTCACTGTGAGACCTCCGTTCGGGTATAGGCAGGGAGTAGACATTTCTCTGTGAGAAGAGTGAAGAGTCTGAGGACTCACCCTCCTATTTAATAACTGAGGGGCTAATATTCACTTTCAGCCGTGTTGACCTTCTGGATTTTATTGCAACCCTGTGTCTCCACCTTTTGGCGTGGCTCAGCGTGAGAGCTGCAGGGGCGAGAGCCAGGAGCCTCCCTGGGAGCACAAGCTCTGGCCATCAGTTGCTCCATTGCTCAGGGGGGATTCCAGCTCCCTGGAAGGAGTGGGGGATGAAGCTGCCTCGGTGTGACTCAGAAAACAGATCCAGGCTTGGCAGCAGTTGAGAACTGTTCGGAAACTGCTTTGTTTTGTTCACAGGCCCTCAGAGTAAGCTGCAGGAATAAGCTTCTGCGGTCTTGGATCTCCTATTGCTCCCCTGCTCCCACGAGCTGCCGAGGGCCTTTCCTGGCTTGGAGCCACACCCAACTCCTCATCAGCGTGGTCATCTTTCCAAAATTGAGCCTTCCTACCACAGGGGGACCAGCATTTACCAGGTCAGCTCTGGGCAGAGGTGCAGGATGACTAGAGCTGTTAATGACCACCACCACCTAAACACTTGTGATCTGTCAAATGACTCGATTCCCACATGGTGGATGTCAAGTTTAGTACATGTGTCCTGTCATCTGATGGCCAGAACAGCTTAATGAAGTAGGTACAACTATTTTCTTCATTTATCAGGTAAACTGAGGCACAGAGAGCAACTTGCAGCTGGTATTTGGCAAAACCCAGATTCAAAGCTGCTTCTGACTCCAAAGCTGGGGCTCTGTGGCCCACCAATCTCCCATTTCTCAGCATTTCCCTTGGGCAGGTGCCCCTTTCTCTACCCGCCAAGTACCCATTGCCTTACAGCTGTATTTTCTCACGTAAACATCCAGTTCCTCCCACACGCAGCTCATTTGTCGGGGGAGTCTCAGCTCTGCCATGAATTAGTTCTGTGACCCTGGAAAAAGTCCTTTAAGCTATCTGGGCCTCAGTTTGCCTATCAATAAAATGGGGATGCCCTGCCTTTTTATAGTCAGTGTAGGGATTTAATCCTCTGCCCCTAATACCTCAGAAACCTGTTTGGGACACATAATCGAAAGGTCTTATTATGTCAATGCAGAAGTGACTCATATAGTCAGAGGTTCGAGTCCTGCCTGAGGCATTGAACACCCAGGAGGTCTCCATAAGTAGACTGGAGTAACAGGTGTCTGCACCGGGGGGCAGCTCTGACCCAGCCAATTCTGCTGGCAAAGCTTGCTCTTGGCTCTTTCCATGGAGAGAAGTCACATTCCACAGCCTGGCAGCCCAGCACCAGGAAACAGCCCTGCTCAGACACAAGGAAAATGAACATCAGAGGGGCTCTGTTGGTTTATAAAAGTATGAGCCTCCAAGTTCTCTTGTTCGTTGCCAAGGTGAGAAGACAAGGGAGGAGAGAGACTGGGTCCAAGGAAAGCATGGAGGATCTCCTTGTTCTTAGCTGTTAAACAAAAGCACTGTCTACCCCAGGCTGAGGCCAATAGCTTTCTCTACAGGCTGGCTATGCTCTGCTGTGTTCACAGCTCAGCCTTGGGTCTGACTAACAGGAGCCTGGAAGCATCATTTTAGGGCTCCTATCACATCTGCTGTGTTCATTTCCTGGAGTTGTTGTAGCAAAGTACCCACAAACTGGGTGGCTTAGAGAGATAGAAATGTATTGTTTAACAGCTCTAGAGGCTAGAAGTCCAAAATCAAGGTGGTGGCAGGGCCATATTCCCTCTGAAATGTATAGGAGAAAGATCCTTCTGGCCTCTTTCAGCTTTTGATAGTGTTACCGACTCTGGTCCTTGGACTCTTTAATCAGTAGAAATTGATAGGCTACACAAGGAATTCAGGCAAGGCTTTACTGGGACCTGTGCTACAGGATGAGGGAGCAAAAACAAGTAACAGGTTCCTTTGTTCACTCCCTGAGGAGGGGCGGGCTGGTTCCGTAAGTGGAAGGAGGGTAGGGGCAGATGGATGGGTTGGGCCGCAGGGCTGGTTTCAGTGGACTCCCCACCCCCTGTGTGCAGGGGTCCTGTGTTGCACCCTGCTTTTGCTCCTGGCACCTCAGAAGTGACAGTTGGTTTGTGACCTTTGTGTATCTTATTGTTCATAATTGCTCCAGCTGTGGACGCGTGCAGTACTTTTAGTCCCTTATAGTTTCTTTGTATTCTGTTGCTCGGAGGAGACGTTTGTCCACGTGTAAGCACTCCGGTAAAAGGTCCCAAGTCCCAGCCTGTCTCAGTAGCTCCGGAGACTCCTCAGCTTGTGACCTCATACCTCCAATCTCTGCCTCCCCCATGGCATTCTCCCCGTATCTTCACACCATCTTCCGTCTAGGAGCACCTGTGTCCAAGTTTCCCCTTCTTAGAAGGACACAGGTCATTTGGATTAGGGCCTACCGCAATGACCTCATTTTTACTTGGTTACCTCTGTAAAGGCTCTTTTTCCAAATTAGGTCACATTCTGAGGTGTAGGGCTTAAACTTTGACATATCTTCTTGGGGAGCACACTTCAGCCCATAATGTCTGCGCTTCTCACTCTGTAGAAAAAAAATGGCCCAAAAGATTTGGATTTGGTTTCAGTTATGCCCATAACTGGCTTCTTGGTGTTGACAAGTGATTTTCAACATGGTTCCTCATCTTGCTGACTTGAGAGGAAGATTAAATGAGATTATAGAAATTACTAACTATGTAATTTGAAGTGACCTCTGAGATCATTCAACATTTCCCAAAATACTCATGAAAGTATTAATCCTACAAAGTCCTTTTGGGTTAACAGTGGGGACTGGTGCTATGAGTCCCTCTCAGAGACTCTCACTGTGCATTAGCAGGCCAAAGGCCCTGAGAAGTCCTATGGTAAAAATACCTTTTTGTCCCAGCATCTCCCACATTAATTTCACCATGGAACCCTATTATTTAGATAATCTCTGGTAGCACTCTCTTGATCACTGATCCACACTTGGGAAATGGTCATCTAGATTACTATCTCTAGTTCATTAGAAAACCAGGACTTAGACTTCTATCACCTCCTACATAAACTACCCCCAAATCCCAAATCCTCATTTTAGGCTCAGCTTTGAGGGGAACCCAAACTGAAACAGATATTTGCTCCCCAGAATAAAATCATCTTTATGGCTATTTAAAAAAAATTTTAATACTATGTACTCATTAGTAAATTTTCAAAGAATGCAGAAAAGAATAAGAAAGATAAGTAAAGCTCACCTTAAATATAACGATAAGTAAAGCCACCCAAAAATAACTGGCTAAAATGAGATCTTTATTATTTGTGCCACATTTTGATTGCAGAAGGAGGTGATGAGGCTTAGGAACTGGGATGGGAGCTGGACCCAGAATCAGTGAGCTCAGAAGAACGTCCTGATGTTAGTTAGCTCTTGCTCAAATTTTATGCAAGTCCTTTGGCCTCCCTGTGCCTCGGCTTCCCCTTACCCCTTTAGGGAAAAATGTGTCTGTCTATTGCAGAGCCTGAAGATTGGTAATATTAATGGCTATCATTTTTGGGGTGCCTACTAGGTACACACAATATTATATTACATGTTACTTCATCCAGGAAATTAACTTAGATGCAGGTGAGATCATTGAGGCTTTGAGAATTTAAGTGACTTTCTTAAGGTTCTATAGCTGATGGCAGTAACAGGGTCAGAATTTGAACCCAAATCTGCCTAACCCTGCAGCTTTCTACATAACCACAACTCTACGATTTCTTATACCACATACTGCAAAAATAAGTTATGTTTTCTGACTTCTTGGCTCCTGTTAAATGATTTTGCTGTGTTTGGGATAATTTCAGCTCTGTGCATCCCACTTCTCCTAAGCAGAACTTAGAAATCTCAAAGCAAATTCCAGCCTTTCTTGCAACTTGAATGAAGACATGCATCTCAGGTTCCACCAATCGGACACACTCCTATACACTTTGATTCCAAAAGAGCAACTTAAGGAAAGAAATTTCCAGGAGATTCGTTTTGCTAGCAGAATGGTGGCGAGAGGTCTGACTTTTGGGATGACAACATTTGTAAGGTTGAGATCCTGGCACAGTGGCAGCGATGGTTTCCTCGGGGGCTTGGTGGTCCCTCCACCACAGAAGGGGCAGTGATCCCCCCTCAGTCCAGTTCTAGGGAGTGATGTTTTCATTGCTCCTGGAAGCTCAGCTTCAAGCCTGGCTCTGCATTTCTCCTAACAACGCTGAGAGCTCCCAGGATCCTTTTAATAAACAACTTCTCTGCCCAATTAGCCAGAGTCACCTTCTGTTGCTTGCCACCAGAATGATACCTCTCACTACACAGAATCCCAATTGCTTTATGTATCTACATAGTAATGAATAGAGCCAGTCCATTTCTGATGAATTTGATCAAAGTAGGCGACAAATTCATTCTGATCCTAAAAGGAGCTTTTAGCCAAAGTTATACAAATTGGTCTAAATTTGTATGTGCTGATCATAGTACCCATCGATGGCTAAATCTCCAGTTCATATTACACTTTGTGCCTGGAGTCTAGGTGTCAGAAGCCAAAAAGAAACTAGGCTTGCCTGAATGAGTTTTCTGAAAGAAGTTTAATTGGAAATCATAGTTATCCTTTCACCCAACAGTTCTCAAACATTATATCCCCAAAACACTTTTACGCTCTTAAAAATATTGAGGACCCAAACAACGTTTGTCTGTGTAGGTTATATCTATCCACACCTACTGTATTCAAAGTTAAAACTGAAAAAAAATTATTTATAATTTTATTTTCAAAAATAATAAAAATATTGCATGTTAATATAAATAACACATTTTTTAAGTAACTATGTTTTCCAAACTACAAAAAAATTAGTAAGAAGAGGGGCATTGTTTGACATTTCTGCAAATTTGTTTTTTTATTTATTTATTGAATTTTATTTTATTTATTTTTTATTAGCAGGTTCTTATTAGTTATCCATTTATACATATTAGTGTATACATGTCAATCCCAATCTTGCAATTCATCCCACCCCCCGCCCCCAGCCGCTTTCCCCGCTTGGTGTCCATACGTTTGTCTCTACATCTGTGTCTCAGTTTCTGCCCTGCAAACCAGTTCATCTGTACCATTTTTCTAGGTTCCACATATATGTGTTAATATACAATATTTGCTTTTCTCTTTCTGACTTACTTCACTTTATATGACAGTCTCTAGATTCATCCACATCTTTACAAATGACCCAATTTTGTTCTTTTTTATGGCTGGGTAATATTCCATTGAATTATATGTACCACATCTTCTTGATCCATTCGTCTGCTGATGAGCATTTAGGTTGCTTCCATGACCTGGCTATTTTAAATAGTGCTGCAATGAACATTGTGGTGAATGAGTCTTTTTGAATTATGGTTTTCTCTGGGTATATGCCCAGTAGTGGGATTGCTGGGTCATATGGTAGTTCTATTTTTAGTCTTTTAAGGAACCTCCATACTGTTCTCCATAGTGGCTGTATCAATTTACATTCCCACCAACAGTGCAAGAGGGTTCCCTTTCTCCACACCCTCTCCAGCATTTGTTCTTTGTAGATTTTCTGATCTTGCCCATTCTAACTGGTGTGAGGACCTCATTGTAGCTCTGATTTGCATTTCTCTAATAATTAGTGATGTTGAGCAGCTTTTCATGTGCTTCTTGGCCATCTGTATGTCTTCTTTGGAGAAATGTCTGTTTAGGTCTTCTGCCCATTTTTGGATTGGGTTGTTTGTTTCCTTAATATTGAGCTGCATGAGCTGTTTATATATTTTGGAGATTAATCCTTTGTCCATTGATTCGTTTGCAAATATTTTCTCCCATTCTTAGGGTTGTCTTTTCATCTTGTTTATGATTTCCTTTGCCGTGCAAAAGCTTTGAAGTTTCATTAGGTCCCATTTGTTTATTTTTGTTTTTATTTCCATTACTCTAGGGGGTGGATCAAAAAAGATCTTGCTGTGATTTATGCCAAAGAGTGTTCTTCCTATGTTTTCCTCTAAGAGTTTTATAGTGTCTGGCCTTACATTTAGGTCTTTAATCCATTTGGAGTTTATTTGTGTGTATGGTGTTAGGGAGTGTTCTAATTTCATTGTTTTACATGTAGCTGTCCAGTTTTCCCAGCACCACTTATTGAAGAGACTGTCTTTTCTCCATTGTATATCCTTGCCTCCTTTGTCATAGATTAGTTGCCCATATGTGCATGGGTTTATCTCTGGGCTTTCTATCCTGTTCCATTGATCTATATTTCTGTTTTTGTGCCAGTACCATATTGTCTTCATTACTGGAGATTTGTAGTATAGTCTGGGAGCCTGATTCTTTCAGCTCTGTTTTTTTCCCTCAAGACTGCTTTGGCTCTTTGGGGTCTTTTTTGTCTCCATACAAATTTTAAGATTTTTTGTTCTGGTTCTGTAAAAACTGCCATTGGTAATTTGATAGGGATTGCAATGAATCTGTAGAATGCTTTGGGTAGTAGAGTCATTTTCACAATATTGATTCTTCCAATCCAAGAACATGGTATATCTTTCCATCTGTTTGTATAATCTTTAATTTCTTTCATCAGTGTCTTATAGTTTTCTGCATACAGGTCTTTTGTCTCCCTAGATAGGTTTATTCCTAGCTATTTTATTCTTTTTGTTGCAATGGTAAAGTGGAGTGTTTCCTTAATTTCTCTTTCTGATCTTTCATTGTTAGTGTATAGGAATGCAAGAGATTTCTGTGCATTAATTTTGTGTCCTGCAGCTTTACCAAATCCTTGATTATCTCTAGTAGTTTTCTGGTGACATCTTTAGGATTCGCTATGTATAGTATCATGTCATCTGCAAACAGTGACAGTTTTTCTTCTTCTTTTCCAATTTGGATTCATTTTATTTCTTTTTCTTCTCTGATTGCTGTGGCTAGGACTTCCAAAACTATGTTGAATAATAGTGGTGAGAGTGGACATCCTTTTCTTTTTCCTGATCTTAGAGGAAATGCTTTCAGTTTTTCACCATTGAGAATGATGTTTGCTGTGGGTTTGTCGTATATGGCCTTTATTATGTTGAGGTAGGTTCCCTCTGTGCCCACTTTCTGGAGAGTTTTTATCATATATGGGTGTTGAATTTTGTCAGAAGCTTTTTCTGCATCTATTGAGATGATCACATGGTTTTTATTCTTCAATTTGTTAATATGGTGTATCACATTGATTGATTTGTGTATATTGAAGAATCCTTGCATCTCTGGGATTAATCCCACTTGATCATGGTGTATGATCCTTTTAATGTGTTGTTGGATTCTGTTTGCTAGTATTTTGTTGAGGATTTTTGCATCTATATTCATCAGTGACATTGGTCTGTAATTTTCTCTTTTTTTTGTGGTATCTTTTTCTGGCTTTGGTATCAGGGTGACAGTGGCCTCATGGAATGAGTTTGGGACTGTTCCTTCCTCTGCAATTTTTGGAAGACTTTGAGAAGGATGGGTTTTAGCTCTTCTCTAAATGTTTGGTACAATTCACCTGTGAAGCCATCTGGTCCTGGACTTTTGTTTGTTGGAAGATTTTTAATCACAGTTTCAATTTCATTACTTGTGATTGGTCTGTTCATATTTTCTATTTCTTCCTGGTTTGGTCTTGGAAGGTTGTACCTTTCTAAGAGTTTGTCCATTTCTTCCAGGTTTTCCATTTTATTGGCATAGAGTTGCTTGTAGTAGTCTCTTAGGATACTTTGTATTTCTGCGGTGTCTGTTGTAACTTCTCTTTCATTTCTAATTTTATTGATTTGAGTCCTCTCCCTCTTTTTCTTGTGAGTCTGGCTAATGGTTTGTCAATTTTGTTTATCTTCTCAAAGAACTAGCTTTCAGTTTTATTGATCTTTGCTAGTGTTTTCTTTGTTTCTATTGTATTTATTTCTGCTCTGATCTTTATGATTTCTTTCCTTCTGCTAACTTTGGGTTTTGTTTGTTCTTCTTTTTCTAGTTCCTTTAGGTGTAGGTTTAGATTGTTTTGAGGTTTTTCTTGTTTCTTGAGGTAGGCTTGTATAGCTATAAACCTCCCTCTGAGAACAGCTTTTGCTGCATCCCATAGGTTTTGGATCGTTATGTTTTCATTGTCATTTGTCTCTCAGTATTTTTTCATTTCCTGTTTGATTTCTTCAGTGATCTCTTGGTTATTTAGTAATGTATTGTTTAGCCTCCATATGTTTGTGTTTTTTACGTTTTTTTTCCCTGTAATTGATTTCTAATCTCATAGCGTGTGGTCAGAAAAGATGCTTGATATGATTTCAATTTTCTTAAATTTACCGAGGCTTGATTTGTGACCCAAGATGTGATCTATCCTGGAGAATGTCCCTTGTACACTTGAGAAGAAAGTGTAATCTGCTGGTTTTGGATGGAATGTCCTATAAATATCAATTAAATCTATTTGGTCTATTGTGTCATTTAAAGCTTCTGTTTCCTTATTAATTTTCTGTGTGGACGATCTGTCTATTGGTGTAAGTGAGGTGTTAAAGTTCCCCACTATTATCGTGTTACTGTCAATTTCCTCTTTTATAGCTGTTAGCAGTTGTGTTATGTATTGAGGTGCTCCTATGTTGGGTGCATATATATTTATAATTGTTATAATTGATTTCATTACTTGTGATTGGTCTGTTCATATTTTCTATTTCTTCCTGGTTTGGTCTTGGAAGGTTGTACCTTTCTAAGAGTTTGTCCATTTCTTCCAGGTTTTCCATTTTATTGGCATAGAGTTGCTTGTAGTAGTCTCTTAGGATACTTTGTATTTCTGCGGTGTCTGTTGTAACTTCTCTTTCATTTCTAATTTTATTGATTTGAGTCCTCTCCCTCTTTTTCTTGTGAGTCTGGCTAATGGTTTGTCAATTTTGTTTATCTTCTCAAAGAACTAGCTTTCAGTTTTATTGATCTTTGCTAGTGTTTTCTTTGTTTCTATTGTATTTATTTCTGCTCTGATCTTTATGATTTCTTTCCTTCTGCTAACTTTGGGTTTTGTTTGTTCTTCTTTTTCTAGTTCCTTTAGGTGTAGGTTTAGATTGTTTTGAGGTTTTTCTTGTTTCTTGAGGTAGGCTTGTATAGCTATAAACCTCCCTCTGAGAACAGCTTTTGCTGCATCCCATAGGTTTTGGATCGTTATGTTTTCATTGTCATTTGTCTCTCAGTATTTTTTCATTTCCTGTTTGATTTCTTCAGTGATCTCTTGGTTATTTAGTAATGTATTGTTTAGCCTCCATATGTTTGTGTTTTTTACGTTTTTTTTCCCTGTAATTGATTTCTAATCTCATAGCGTGTGGTAGAAAAGATGGCTTGATATGATTTCAATTTTCTTAAATTTACCGAGGCTTGATTTGTGACCCAAGATGTGATCTATCCTGGAGAATGTCCCTTGTACACTTGAGAAGAAAGTGTAATCTGCTGGTTTTGGATGGAATGTCCTATAAATATCAATTTTGGATGATCTGTCCATTGGTGTAAGTGAGGTGTTAAAGTCCCCCACTATTATTGTGTTATTGTAGATTTCCTCTTTTATAGCTGTTAGCAGTTGTGTTATGTATTGAGGTGCTCCTATGTTGGGTGCATATATATTTATAATTGTTATAATTGTCTTCTTCTTGGATTGATCCCTTGATCATTATGTAGTGTCCTTCCTTGTCTCTTGTAACTTTCTTTATTTTAAAGTCTATTTTATCTGATATGAGTATTGCTACTCCAGCTTTCTTTTGATTTCCATTTGCATGGAATACCTTTTTCCATCCCCTCACTTTCAGTCTGTATGTGTCCCTAGGTCTGAAGTGGGTCTCTTGTAGACAGCATATAGATGGGTCTTGTTTTTGTATCCATTCAGCAAGCCTGTGTCCTTTGGTTGGAGCATTTAATCCATTCACGGTTAAGGTACTTATCGATATGTATGTTCCTATTACCATTGTCTTAATTGTTTTGGGTTTGTTTTTGTAGGTCCTTTTCTTCTCTTGTGTTTCCCACTTAGAGAAGTTCCTTTAGCATTTATTGTAGAGCTGGTTTGGTGGTGCTGAATTCTCTTAGCTTTTGCTTGTCTGTAAAGCTTTTGATTTCTCCATCGAATCTGAATGAGATCCTGCCAGGTAGAGTAATCTTGGTTGTAGGTTCTTCCCTTTTATCACTTTAAATATGTCGTGCCACTCCCTTCTGGCTTGTAGAGTTTCTGCTGAGAAATCAGCTGTAACCTTATGGGTTGTATGTTATTTGTCATTTTTCCCTGGCTCCTTTCAATAATTTTTCTTTGTCTTTAATTTTTGCCAGTTTGATTAATATGTGTCTCGGCGTGTGTCTCCTTGTGTTTATCCTGTATGGGACTCTCTGTGCTTCCTGGACTTGGGTGGCTATTTCCTTACCCATGTTAGGGAAGTTTTCAACTATAATCTCTTCAAATATTTTCTCGGGTACTTTCTCTCTCTCTTCTCCTTCTGGGACCCCTATAATGTGAATGTTGTTGTGGGGTTTTTTTGTTTTTTTGTTTTTGCAGTACGCGGGCCTCTCACTGCTGTGGCCTCTTCCATTGCGGAGCACAGGCTCCAGACATGCAGGCTCAGCAGCCATGGCTCATGGGCCCAGCTGCTCCGTGGCATGTGGGATCTTCCCGGACCGGGGCACGAACCCGTGTCCCCTGCATTGGCAGGCGGACTCTCAACCACTGCGCCACCAGGGAAGCCCAATGTTGTTGTGTTTAATGTTCTCCCAGAGGTCTCTTTGGCTGTCTTCATTTCTTTTTATTCTTTTTTCTTTATTCTCTTCTGCAGCATTGATTTCCAGCATTCTGTCTTCCACGTCACTTATCCGTTCTTCTGCCTCATTATTCTGGTACTGATTCCTTCTATTGTAGTTTTCATTGCAGTTATTGTATTGTTCACCTCTGTTTGTTTTTGTTCTTTAATTCTTCTGGGTCTTTGTTAAACATTTCTTGCATCTTCTCGATTTTTGCCTCCATTCTTTTTCCGAGGTCCTGTATCATCTTCACTATCATTATTCTGAATTCTTTTTCTGGAAGGTTGCCTATCTCCACTTCATTTACTTGTTTTTCTTGGGTTTTATCTTGTTCCTTCATCTGGTACAGAGCCCTCTGCCTTTTCATCTTTATCTTTCTGTGAATGTGGTTTTTGTTCCACGGGCTGCCGGAATGTAGTTGTTCTTGCTTCTGCTGTCTGCCCTCTCTACTGATATTATCAGTGTTTGGTGGGGATGAAGTGACAGTCTGCCAAAATCGGAACCATCCTTGGCAGGTTTGAGGTTTTTGTAGAGAAGTTACCTGCCCCAGGTCTGACTGCCATAGCTCAGGAAAATAGTGCAGTCATTCCTCCTAGCATAGAATGTACTTCAGAAGAAGATGTTGAAGTGACCGGTGGCGCCTCGCTGCCTCCCCAGAGGCAGCCATTCAACAGTTGCGTCAGTCAGAGCACCACCCCACGGTGGGGTATGTCGAGCCCGCCCGCAGCTCTCGGATCCACTCAGCTCCCTGCAAATTTGTTTAATGTCTGGCTTAACAGAAGATAATTAGACTCTCATATTTCTGCCTGCATTCATTTTGTTGTGTGTCACATGTCATGTGTCCTCTGGAAAACACTGCTGTATAACTTGTGAGGGAATGAGAATGGAAGAGGAGCAAATATCATTTAACATTATTATGAAAATAGTTTTAACACAAACCTCTTGAAAAGATCTCAGGAACCCCCAGGGCTCCCCAGACCACAGTTTGAGAACGACTACTCTAATCTCTAAACCTTTTCATGCCTTACATTGTAAGGTTTACATCCTAGGTTTCAAATGTGAGGTGCATCTGATTGACATGACAGTTCACATCCTACCTAAAAGCCTAATAATATGGCCTCAGTCTTTAGAATTATTCTATTCACTGGTCCACAATCCCTCTGCCTTGAGGTGTCATTGAGTATGAAAAGCTCTGTTCAAAAAGTCAGGAACTCTGGTTCTGGCACTAACTAGCTGTGTGATCTTGGATAGATCAGTTGTCCCCTCTAGGTCTTAGTTACTCACTTGCCAAATAGATACTTGTTTACTTCATAAGATGGCTTAAAGATTAAATTGAATAGTAGGCATGAAAATGCTTTTAACACATCCATGTAATAGGATATTATACTATTATGTAAAATGACTTTATTATTTAGGATGCTTTGGGTTGCCAGTAATAGATAACATGACTCAAACAAGCTTAAATTTATTGACTTAACTGAAAAGTATAGAGGTGGCATGATCCTCAGGCATGGTTTGATCCACAGGATCCTGATGGAGTCCAGGCTCTGATTCATGTTTTCTACTATACTCTCCACTCTGCTCTATATAGCTTCAGTCTCAGCTAGTTCCCCCTCCTTTTAGTAACAATGACCACTGGACTTCTAATCCCACCTTATGCCATACTACCTGAGGTAAGAGATAGAATTAATTCCAGAGGCTTCCATGAAAGAGAGAGGAACTTTCTAACCTAGGAGTCCTTAGCAAATGTCTCTTCTTTGATCCAAACTGGGTCAGGTGCCCATCCTTTAACTAATCTCCAAGGTCTGGATAATAAGATAAGCTGTTTGGCTTAATCTAATCAAAGTTTACTCTGGAGTTAGGGGTAGAATGACGTATCCAAACCACATGGCTTAGAAATTCTGCATTCTGTTAAGAAATGAGAAGGCAGCAATAGCTCTTTGGAAGGTAATCAAATGAATGTCCAATACGACATCACGGATCTGTTTCACTGACCAAGGAAAATGATCACAACATACTGACAGTAAAAATTAGGTTAAAAAGAGTAGGTCAACTAAGATACCCATCTTACAAAATGAGTGTGTGTGTGTGTGTGTGTGTGTGTGTGTGTATAAAATTCACTTAGTTGAAATGACTGCGGGATAGCATTGTGGGTAACTGTGCACTCTTGTTTGTTCATTAGTTTGTTTTTGGCTCATCTAGCTTTTATGTAATACAAAGTGTTGTACTTTATGTAAATTTCACTACAGAAACAAGTCTATTATAAAGATATGAAGCCTGGTCACTGACCATCCCATTTCCTACTCCTATTCTAGCCTTAGGTTCTAGCACCCACTAGCCTTCTGTCCTAGAACCTAAGACTGACCTTGGCTACCATCTCTCATGTCTCCTAATGGAACCCTAGGCAAAGGCCTGAGCTAGCCTCAAGAAACTTCTCCCATCTGTGTACATTTTGCTTCAACACGCCTAAGGAATCACTAAACCAGTGTCTCTTACTCAGAATAGAAGGTAGTCTCTTTTCATTCATATGTAATTCTAATTTTCACTGGTTCTCTTCCCCTCTCCTCCCCTTCTCCCCAAGCCCTCTATCAGCTCCCATGACCTCATCATGATATTTAGAATAATAGTCTTTTCCCACAGGTCATCAGCTTCTAAAATAAATATATTTCCATCAACGGAAGCTGCAGAGTCACCAAAATTATTATACTTCGGTTCAGAGTCACAAGCTCATTAAAGACTGATTATTGTGCTTTTCCAAAAAGAACGGCGGCAGAAGAAGCAGGATGAT
>NW_006791458.1:2131819-2150419 GCF_000442215.2 Lipotes vexillifer | reverse complement strand
GGGAAAGAGATGCATGGGCAGATTAATGTAAAAGGCAGCCTTTAGAGGAGGTAGCTGAGAGAGCTAGCAGGTAAGAAAGTGAGGGAATAGCAATCAAAAAAACCACTAAGTTCTTAAAAAGTGTTTCATTAGCCTCTGAATTTTTCTGCAAGACACCAATAGCAGTGAGGCAGCTTGGCCAGAAGGAAGACTCCAGAAGCCAGGAATTCTAGATCCCATACTGCACCTTACTGCACACTTACACCTTGTCCACCTCTCTGGGCCTGTGAAGTTGGGTAAAATCAGAGATGGCAAATGACTGACATCCCTCCACCGTCCCATCCTTCCTCTTCCTGGCAGCCATCACTAATCCTTTCCCAGTGAGCCCAGGTGTGCCCTGAGAATCAGCGTCGTGCTTCAAGTAGCCACTCTCCATTTATCAGTGAACACATGAGGCTGTCTGTTATCCCTGGGCTAATGATTTCTAAAATGCCGATAAAATTATGACACTCTGGTTTCCCTTTGCTGACCCTGTTAAGTGCTCATGTCTGGCATTTAACAATCAGTCATAACATTGCTAACATCATTCATAAAAACAGCTGATAGTTATTGAGTGCTTACTGTTGAGAGGAGGTTGAAACAATGGCAACACATCTGACTTTGAATGTCAGAGGAACTGTCATGTGCAAGAGACAGTCAGTACAAACCAAAAGATAGGACTTGGGGCCACTGAGTGCAAGTTTCAGGATGACAAATGGTGGTGTTTGCAAGGCCATGGGCTGACCCATATGAGGGCATTTCTCTGCTTCTGAAGGCATTTCAGGCAAAGTGGGCTCAGCTACTTCCTGGGGAGGCTGTAGAACATGACTCACAAGGCTAAACACTTACAGGGGCCGGGCAGGTAATGTTATTATGTGAGGCAGACACAGTGTAAGCGATGCTGGCCATGGTGAGGCCAATGGTAACAGAGAGCACATGTCCAGTCTAACTGGGACAGCCACCAAGGTGCTGCAAACAAATGCAGCCCTGCGATTATCTCCTCCCTGCCTCCCAGCCCTCCAACTTCTCCTGTCTCCTTCCAAGCGAGCCTCTCTCTTTCTCCCTGCTGGGCAACTAGCAGTGTCTACCATAGATGCATGTGTAATAAATGAGAAGGTGGTGTAAGTGGCAAGGTGCCATGGGAACACAGAGCAGAGGGAGTTGGATGTGGCATGATGGGGTTGATGGAGACCTCCTGGCATTGGCTTTGCACTCTGAAGGGAGGTGGAGTCCAACCTGCAGAGGTAAAAAGGAAAGTCCGTCCAGACAGGAAAGTAGCACAAGCAAAGGCATTGGGGTGAGAAAATGTTGGAGCAGAGGGAACATAAAGAAGGGAGAGATAAAGCTGGAAATTTAGGTCCCAGAAAGATCACAAAGGTGCTCAGATGCTTTGTCAAGGAACTTAGGCCTGATGACGTAGTTAAGGGGTTTTTATATTGTTCCTTGCTCCTCAGCTTTCCCAGAGCAGCCCTCCTGGCCTCTTGACCCCACTCCTTACCCATGCCGCCCCTGCAGGAGGATGGGAAATAGGCACAACTCATCTGATCCGTGAGTTGGATTTGGGAGGAAGAAACGGGTGTGGGTAGTTTAGGTCCCGTGGACCTGCCGGTCCACAGAGCACCTGTGTGCTGGCCTGTTCCCTGCCATGGCATCAGAGGCCAAGGTCTCCCCCCAGGGAGGCACATGGTGGTCCTTCTCTGTCTGCAATCAACTAAGTCTGTCTAATCCAGTGATGGAAGTACTAGAAAGCCTGTTGGTCAGTACGACTAAAAGTGGCATTCTTCAAACGGCCTCATCAAAAAGAAAGGCAAATTTTTGTTCCTCGCTTGCCTGATTCTTATGTTTCTTCAAATGGTTTAGAGCTCAGGCTTGCAGTGGAGTTGTGGAAAGGTATGGTTGACCCCCTGAAGCCCCAACAACAAACCTCTCCCCAGACCTACTAAATCTCAGAGGTTGAAGCCCAAACATATGTCTTTAGGAAAAGTTTCCAAACTGTTTCTGATATACAGCCCTGGTTAAGAACTGTTGACATAAGTACTAGGGAGCCATAGAAGGTTTTTGAGAAGGAGACTATGGCAGAGACTGAGATTTGCCTACCCAAGTATCTATATTCCTCATCACCCTTATTAACAAAACCTCCAAATTCATCTGGAGCAGAAATGTGTCCTTAAAACAGACTACATTTCCCAGGCTCCCTTGCAGATAGATATAGCCATGTGACTAAGTGCTGGTTAGTGAAATGAAAGCAGAAATGTGTGGTGGCATCTTCTGGGAAACTTTCTTAAAAGACAACTGGCACAGGCTCTTTTTTCCCTCATGTTTCACCTCTTCCTGTGACCTTCTCCCCAGAATATGGATGTGATGACCTTCTCCCCAGAATATGGAGCTCTAGCTGTCATCTTGGGCCTTGAGTACAATGGCCATACGCATAGCCTAACAGCTAAACACTGGAAGGAATCCGAGCCCTTGATTGCCATGGAACCACCATACCAGAGGGCTGAACCTAATTCTAACTGGCACAGAAGGAATAGGAACCAAAATGTATTTTAGTCACACCACTCCCTGTGTTGGGCTTGCTCAGATTAGTCAAGCAACAAATTGAGAACCCATAGTGTGCCAGGCACTGGGGACAAAATGAGGGAAAAAGCAGACTAAGTCCTGCCCTCTTATTGCTTAGAGTCTATTGGAGGATATGGCTAATGATCAAGTAAATAAATAATGAGATAATCACAAAATTTAACAAGAACAATAAAGGAAATAAATATGGTCCCAAGAAAAGGAATGGGGGTGATAGCGGTGATCAGAAGCCCTACAGTAGACATGGCAGTCAGGGAAGTTTCTTTGAGGACGTGATGTTTAAACAGAGAACTGAAGAATGAAAAAGAACCAGCCATATAAAATTGGAGTGGAGGGAGGAGATTTGCAATAGAGGTGATGGCGTATGCAAAGGACCTAGGGCAGAAAAGAGCCCTGTCTGAAAAAGAAACTTAAAGCATACCAGGAGAGCTGGGTCATTAGTAGAACAGACTGTGATTCTCACAGCAACTGACATTGACCCATTGACAAGAGGAACAAATTTATTTGAACATGTATCCGGCTAGTCCTCATTTTAAAATTTGACATCTTATGTGAAATAACTTTCTGAGGTTGATGGATACCTCTGTGAAGCCAAATGCCATGTGTTCATAGCCAAAAGGAAGGGGCAAACAAGCTTTCATATATTGTGGAGTTGAGGGTGGTGGTGGAAAAACAGATGGTTTTCCTGTTGGGAAATAAACTTTCAAGGAGAGTTAGAATATGTCCTTTGAGTTTATTCATGAGCCCACAAACCTCAGCTTTTTTTAGCCAAACACAGCACACCCCAGGAACCTCCAGATACCAAATATTAGCATATTTCAGGAATTTCCACTGGAAGGGCAGTGATCAGTGGTAGCTTTTCAGGAGGGAAGGGAAATCAAAATCAAAAAATACATATATATATAAGGGAAAGTTTCAGTGCTGATTAGAAGGAAGAATGGTGGAAGAATCAAAATTTCCTGGTAGTTTCTCCAAACCAAGCAGCTGATTTGACCTAGAGCACAGAATTAAGTGAAGGTTCCTTTTAAAAGCGAGTTGATACTCCAGAGGCATCGGTTCTCGACCCCAGTGTGGCTAGGAGCACTGAGACCCTTAGTTCCTAGGTAGATACTGGACCCGTCTCCAAAGATTTAGATTCAGTAAGTTGGCAACAAGGCCCACGGATCCCAGAAGAAAGTCAGAGGTACAGGGACTCCTCAGGAAGTTCACACAACTCAGGTGCATTCATATTGGGCTGGGATAATGCCTGGCTCAAAACCTGCGGCTCCTCACTTCCCTCCTTGCCCTCCCTGTGATCCGTGGTGTCCCTCCCTGCACACACCCTCAACTCCTCACCACACTCCCACGCTGTCCTAACCTCCTGGCAAAACCCCAGCCCTGAGTAAATCCAACTTCCTGCCACCCTAAACAGCTCACTGTGGCTAGAAAAGAAGACACAGACAAGGCTGCCAAGTCTTACTTTAACTTTCAGGCCTCAGATCTCGGATCCCCACTGATCATCCTCCTAAGGCCAACACCTCCATCTGTGCATTGCTTCTTTCCTCCTCAGGGACTTTGCTAACATCTTTCTTCCCCTGTGCTCCTTTGTGAACGAGCTTTCCTTCTTCACTGTATCATTCCCTAGGCCTACAGGCTGCCTGTAATACCTCCCATCACCTTGGCACCCACATCTGCCTCCAGCAGCCACCCTCTTTCCTCTGTCTTCCCAGAGCAAACCTCCTGTAAAAATTGTGTCTACTTGCCACCTTCAATCCCTACCCATGCATTGTCTTTGTGATCCTCTTCAGCCAGGCTTCCAAACCTCTGCTATACAGAAATCTGTGCAGCATCTCCCCCTAAGGTCCCTAGCCATCTCCATGTCACCAACCCAAAGGGTTGCCAATCCTTAGCGCCCCCCAGCAATTCCTTTTTTTTTTTTTCATAAACTTATTTATTTATTTTTGGCTGCATTGGGTCTTTGTTGCTGTGCGCGGGCTTCTCTTTAGTTGTGGCGAGCGGGGGCCACTCTTCGTTGTGGTGTGCAGGCTTCAGTAGTTGTGGCACGCGGGCCCAGCAGTTGTGGCTCGCGGGCTCTAGAGCGCAGACTCAGCAATCGTGGTGCACGGGCTTAGTTGCTCTGCGGCATGTGGGATCTTCCCAGACCAGGGCTCGAACCCTGCCTTGGCAGGCGGATTCCCAACCACTGCGCCACCAGGGAAGCCCCCCCACTAGCAATTCCTATTTGAACCACAGTGGCATTTGGCACAGATGATTACCCCTCCTTTTTCTTCAATAGGCATCTAGGACCCCATCCTCTCCCAGTCTTTCTGTCAACTCTCTGGACCTCCTTCTCTATTTCTTTTACTGCTACATACTCCTGACCTCTCGTTGTTGGAGGGCTCCTAGAGTTCTGCCCTGGATCCTCTTGTCTCCAACTTCTATCTTCACTCTCATGATGAACTCATCCAGTCCTGCCTGTGGCTTTAAATACATCCATATGCTAACTCCCAAACATATACCTTCTGCTCAGCTATTCCCCTGAACTCCACACTTGGATTATCTAACTTCTCACTCTTAATGTCTTTTAGGCATTTCAAACTTAATGTGTCCAAAGCAGAATTCTGGATTTCCCTCCCTGGCTCCCACTTTAAAAAAATCTTCTCCTCCCCCAGTGCTTTATAGCTTAAATGGCACCCCATTCTCCCAGGTTCTCAGGCTAAAAACGTGTCATCCTTGGCACATCTTTTCCCTTGCACTCCACATCCAATCTATCAGCAAGTCCGGTTGCCTCTAACATCAAAACGTATCCCTGATCTGATCACTTTTCACCACCTCCACCCAACACCAGAGTCCACGCCCTCATTCCCTCCAGGACAACTGCAGAAGCCTCTCAGCTCATCTCTCTGCTTTCACTTCTGCCCCAGCCCCTGATCTGTTCACACAACAGCCAGAGGGGTCTTCACCATCATTAAATCAGGTAGTGTCATTTTCTTGACCACAACTTTTCAGCTCTTTCTTATCACATTTGGAATAAAATCTAAAGTCTTAGCAGGAACAACAAAGCCCCGCACAAGACCCAGCCTGTCTTGTCAGCCTCATCTGGAGGAGATGTATCCAGAAATATTGAAGAGAAATTGGCTCTAGCTCTGTGCCCAGGAGTGTTCTGCCACTCGCCATGTATTTCTTGCTCATGAGGCTCACGATGGCATTAGGTCCTCCACTGATACATCTGAGAGATGGATGGGTGAATAACGTTGTAGTTCACCACATGAAGAATCTTAGGCAAAAACCTCACGGGACATACTGTAACTATCAAGGGCTCTTGTTTGTGAGTTATAGAAAACCCTACTCAAACTGTCTTCCTACAGAATGGCAAGTGTTGGCTCATATAACTGATAGGTCCTACAGGATTGCTCCTTCATTCGTGGTTTGACAGTCATCATCATCATCAGGACCTGGCCCCTCTCCATCTCTTGACTCTGCTCCCATTCATGATTTCTCCATTCTCAAGCTCTCCGTGGTGTCAAGTGGGCTACCCTCTCCTGACTTGCATCCTTTCTGCTTCAGACCCAGTTGAAAATATGGGCATGCTTCTTGCTCACCACTCCTCTTTGTCCAGAGGTGGGTCACGTGCCCATCCCTGAGCAGTCACTACAGCCAGAAGGATGAGATGCCGGATCTGAATCCCACAGGCCCATGCCTGAAGCCAAGTCAGTATTACTTCACTCAAAACGTATGGATTGTGAGTGGAGTTCTTATTATTAGGAGTTCTTAGAGGAAAATCAAGTATGATAACCAAAAGTAGGGGAAATGGTTGCTTGCTGGCAAAACAAAAGCCTCCTATGAACATCTCAGACACATGGTCATTCAGCTCCTACTAGGTTCCCTTAAGGGACAGGAAGCTCACTACCTTGTGAAGGTGATCTACTCCACTTTTTGTGCTAAATTGTTAGAAAAAGTGTCCTTACATCGGGTCATGTATAACTTCCATAGACTCTGACTGTGGTCCCGCAGCAATACAGAAGGAGGGCATCCAGGCACATTACAGCCCTTCAGATAATCAAAGATAGTTTTCATAGTCCTCTCAAGTTTCCATTCTACAGGCAAAACATCCCAGTTCCCTCAGTGGTTCTTCTAATGCTATTTCACCTTCCTCCTTGTGAACCATGACCTGTCAATGTTCCTCTCAAATTAGAGCAGAACCGTCACATCCATCCATCCTGCCCCTATAGGTTGGAGTCATAGGTCACATAGAAAGTCAACTCTAAAATCAGCACACAAGGCAGAAACTGAGTGCCACCTAAATTACCCTGGAAAAAAGAGGCCACATTGGAGAATAGCACTGTCACCTCTCAAGAAATCTAACACCTCTAGTTTTCCACCAGTGTTAGAACAGATCATTGCTCTTTGCTTGATCACATGATGATCATTTGCTCCGTTAGGGAGCCGCTTGCATTTTAACACATGGTATTATATATAATACGTACCTATAAAGAGTAGAATCAGACTCGACACAAGGAAGTACTCGTGTTCAGAGAGACACAAAGGAAATGAAACTAGCACATCTCAGCTCTTACTCAATCTGAGGCATGCACACTCAACTGAGTGGCAAGGCAAGCAAGGCCTCTGTACAATTTTAAGTTTCTCTGTCTCTCTGTCTCTGTCTCTCTCTTTCTCTGATCCTGCTACCCCGTGCAAGTCCATAGACTTGAAACTAGACTTCACTATACTTAATGAAATCTACAGTTAGCCTCCCCATATCTTTAGCAGTCATTTTATAGTCATTTAGCTCATATTAAACTTATTCTCAACCAAACTTCCAGGGTTTATAACCTTTCCACAGAAGGATAGTTATCAAGTCACATCTCCCTGATATTCTTTTCATGTAATTGGTTGTTGGTATCTAAATACTATACCTTAATATTTACTTCTGTTCAACTTCATTCTGCTGGTTTTACCCATGATTCTTACCTATGATGATTCACTTAGGGATCCCTATTCCATTATACCATGCATTCATTACTCTTCCCAGGCTGGTGTCAAGGACAGGTGTGATGAACCATGGTTCAAGCAAAATGCGGCTAAAAGTATGGACCCAGTGCAGGGAGCCTGAGTGCAGAGCCCTGAGGCAAACCTCAACCTCTTCATTCTAACTTGCCAGATGCAGTTGCTCCCTCAGCAAAAAAAAAACCCATAAACCATCCTAGTCACATTTCTCATCTCACCCAAAAGAGATGCCATCAAAGTTCTGCTGAAACCCAGCCTCATCGTTTATGTTATTCCCCAGAGCCACCAGTCTCACAATCCCTCTAAAACCAAATAAGATATACGTGGCATGATTTTTAGAGAACCAGACTGAAGGACAGCAACCACTCCTTAATCCAATTGCTTATCACTGTCTGTGAAAAAAAAAAAAATTCTAAAACTTTGCTGCTGAGTACCAACAAATGGAGGCTTGTTGTCTCTCTTTTTCATTAAGTTCTATTAAAAACCAAGTTGTCAAAGTTTTCTGTTCTAGGAAAAAATTAGGGATACTGAAGCTTGGATTTATTCTAGGAGACACTAGGAATACTAAAGCTAGAGCTGAAAGAGCTTGAATATCATCTAGTCTGTGGCAGGCTGTATCAAAGTTCCTGTTGATCCCCAGTAAAAGGATTAGACATCTTCACTGTTGTCATCTGACTTTTTAAAATTGAAGTATACTTGATTTACAATTTACAATTTTGTGTTTCAGATGTACTGCATAGTGATTCAGTATTTTTTGCAGATTATATTCCATTATAGGTTATTACAAGATAGTGGGTATAATTCCCTGTGCTATTCGGTATATCCTTGTTGCTTATCTATTTTATATATAGTAGTTTCTATTTGTTAATTCCATACCCTAATTTGTCCCTACCTCCTCCTTCTCCCCTTTGGCAACCACAAGTTGTTTTCTATATCACTGAGCCTGTTTCTGTTTTGTATATACATTCATTTGTAGTATTTTTTAGATTCCACATAAAAGTTATGTCATATAGTATTTGTCTTTCTCTGACTTGTTTCATAAAGCATAATATTCTCTAGGTCCATCCACATTGCTGCAAATGGCAGTATTGCATTCTTTTTCGCTGTTGAGTAATATTTCATTGTATGCGTTTATATACACATATATCACATCTCCTTAGTCCAGTTGTCTGTTGATGGGCACTTGGATTGCTTCCATGTCTTGGCTGTTGTAAATAGTGCTGATGTGAATATTGCAGTGCATGTATCTTTTTGAATTAGTGTTTTCTTTTTTCCGGATATATGCCCAGGAGTGGAATTGCTGGATCATATGGTAGTTCTAGTTTTATATTTTTAAGGAACCTCCATACTGCACCAATTTACATTCCCTTCAATAGTCGTGTGACTTTCTGTGCCCTCCCATGGGAGGGGTATACTTCCCTGCCCTGTTAATGTTAGGCCTCGCCATATGGCTTGCTTTGGACAATAGGATGTGAGCAGATGTGAAGTAGACCCTGTTCAAGCAGAAGTTTTAGGAGCCCTTGCATAACTCAGTATGCCCCACCAGGACTGCCCCTTCAGCCAGGGTCCAGAGTTCCCAGTCACTAGCTCAAAGAAACAACTGATCCATGGCCAGCATGAAACATGAGCAAGAAATAGACCCTTATTATTATAAGTCCCTGAGATTTGGGGATTATTTATTGTCACTAATACATAATCCATCCTCACAGAGAAATCCAATACACAGAGAAATTGAGACCCTAACAATTTGGTGACCAGCATAGCTATTTAATCCTTAGCAGTAGCACTAAGTGGAACTATTCAGGTTTCCTAATATTTAGGTTACTAATTCACCCTTCAGTAGTTGCACGCTGAGGTTTTATCAAGGAAGAAAGAATAAAGCTCTTAAAGTTCATTAGGAAAGTTTTCTGAGGGAGGTTGTTATAGTCAATCTACTGATATTAGTAGGAAACCCATATGGTAAGAACCAAGAAGTGTTATATGGTGCCTTAGTTCAAGGCTGCTATAACAAGTTACTATAGACTGGGTGACTTAAACAGCAGACATTTATTTCTCACAGTTCTGGAGGTTGGAAGTCTGGGATCAAGGTGCCAGCAGATCCCATGTTTGGTGAGGGCCCACTTCCTGGTTTGCAGATGGTCGTCTTCTCATTGTGTCCTCACATGGTAGAGAGCAGAGGACAAGCTCTCATGTCTCTTCATTGAAGAGCACTGATCCCATTCATGAAGGTGCCACTCTTATGACCTCATCACCTCCCAAAGACCCCCACCTCCAAGTCCGAATACCATCACACAGTATTTCAACATATGAATTTTGAGGGGATTCAAATATTCAGTCTGTAATATATGGGAATTTAGATACCCAGATGTATCCCTAGCCATATCTTAAAAGAGGCAAACTTAGATTGGAATTAAGATTGGAAATTTTCAGTTCAGTAATCATCATGTACTCAGAGTGGACCTATCAGTGTGGTAGGTACTGGGTGCTCAGGTGAAAGTAAGACACAGGTCCCCTCCCGCCAAAATCAAACTTAAACCTAGTCTATTGTTCCTATAGTGTGACTGGAGGAAGGCCTCTCTTGCAAAGTGCTCTTTTTTTTCCTAATTGAAGTATAGTTGATTTACAATATTTCAGGTGTACAACAAAGTGATTCAGCTATATGTATGTATACAGATTCTTTTCCAGATTGTTTTTCATTATAGGTTATCACAAGATATTGAATGTAGTTCCCTGTGCTATACAGTAGGTCCTTGCTGTTTATCTATTTTATATATGCAAAGTGTTCTTTTTAAAAAGGTGGATACATGGTGTATTATTTTGCTCCTCCTCAAGCATGCATGAAGTCATCTTTACAAGCTCTAAGAAGTCCTATGGTAGAAAAACCCTGTCAACCTTGTTTAAGCCAGTGTATCCCTGACTTATTTGACCATGGAATCCCCATTTTGAATAACACCTACTTGCATCCTGCAAACTTGTATGCCAAGGTACAGCCATATGAAAACAATTCTCCCACCCTGCTCCAGTGCTGCCTACACCCTCACCCCAATCATAAGGGGAGTGCCACCAAGATTCCCCTTTCCAAGGTTAGCTAGGCCTTGAGTCCTCCCTTCCTCTGGTCCCCTTCTTTCATTTCTACCAGTATAATTACTTCATCTGGACTCATGGGATCCTGGAGGGGAATAATTTAATGTAGATCTAGCAGTAGTCCTTGGTAAGTGAATTTCATGCTCACTAGGAAGGAGCTTCCTGGAGCGGACCAGGAGATGGGGCTGTTTTGGTCCAGGCAGGCGGTAAATCACAACGCAGAGGCAGCTGCCCACTCCTCCTACTGTCAGGCTGCCCTGTGAGATGTTCTCACTCTCCGCAGTCCTGCTGCCGCTCTTCTAGAATGTCGCCCTGACTCTGCACTGCTGAAATAGAGCTGGGGTACACGCGTTGCCTGCATAATGTGCGCTGCATCCCCCCTTTGCACATTCTTTCTGCCCAGAGTTATAAGAATACAGAAGCAGAAAGAATTCATGTCTAGAGCTCATCTGACCTGACACCCTCATTTTACAGATGAGAAAACTGAGGTACAGAGAAGCTAAATGACATGCCTAAAGGCGGGAATTAGGAACAGTAGCTAAAGCTTGTGGATCTCAAGTCCAAGGTGTTTTCCATTCAACAAAAAGTGCTAGTAATAGCAAAGGGCTGGAAGCAAGCTAGGCCAGCACAAACTTCTATGCTGTGAATATATACACATATATATGCAGAATATTTATATACAAGGTTATGCATATTCTTTTTAAAAAGACAAATAGAATCACATGTATGTTTCTACAGCTTGCTTTTTTTTTTTTTTTTTTTTTTTTTCACTACTGATGTTTTGAACATCTTACCTGTGATTACAGCTAGACCTACCTCCTTAAAAAATCCTGGTCTCCCTGCTTTGGGCTCTTGCTTTCTCATCTTCCTTGCCGAACACAGCAGTCAGAACCATCTTTTTAAAATGTAAATCAGGTCCTATTACCTCCAGGCTTAAAAACCTTCAGTGACCTCCCATTACTCTTTTTTTTTTTTAACATCTTTATTGGAGTATAATTGCTTTACAATGGTGTGTTAGTTTCTGCTTTATAACAAAGTGAATCAGTTATACATATACATATGTCCCCATATCTCCTACCTCTTAAGACAGAGGCCAAACTGCCCGATCTGATCTCTAAGGCCTTAGGTGACCTTGCTCTTCACTTCCTCCCTGGCCTCACCTCTGGCAGCTACACAGGCTTCTCTCATTCCTTCAAGGCACCAGACTCCTTCCTCCACCTCAGGGCCTTCCAGAATGCTCTACCCTCCCATTGAAATGCCCCCCATATGTGCCCACGTGTGTGCATACAGGCAACACATATGCATTCATGCTCACATTTACACATGCATTCACACACACACACCTCATCTAGTCTTAAAAGCTCAGCTCAAACATCACTACCTGTTTCTCCTAAACACCCCCCATTTCCAACCGCACCCCAGACTATATCACATCTATTACTATTCGGCCTTATAGCAGCATCTGTTTTTCTTTACGTCTTTACCCAGGTGTATACGTGTATATATAAATGTTTGTAGAAGTAGTGGATGAATAAATGTCTCTCCCATAAGACTTGTAAGCTCCGGAGGAAGGGTGCGGGGGGGCAGGAGCCAGCTTTGTATGTCATTATAATCCTCCGCATTTAACCAGAGTACTTAACAAACAGCAGACCCTCAATTAATGTTTATGGAATGAATGAATAAATGGAAATGCCAAAAGAATAGAGGGTGTGTGCAAGTTGTAAAGGAAACCATGTCAAAGGAAAAGACCTGGATAAGTCGGCACCCTGGAGTCAAGAAGGCAAGTACAAATTGCAGACCTCAAATCCAAGTTGGAAAGGAATGTCACCTTCTTTAGTTTTTAAGTTGTTTATTTACTATTCTGAGCCCTCAATCTGCCATACCAGAGATGGAGGGGTAGTCGGGTTGTTTTTTTTTTTTTAATTTTACTGATGTATAGTTGATTTACAGTGTTGTGTTAATTTCTGCTGTACAGCAAAGTGATTCAGTTATACATATATATATTCTTTTTCATATTTTTTGATTGTGGTTTATCACAGGCTATTGAATATAGTTCCCTGTGCTATAAAGTAGGACCTTATTGTTTATCCATCCTATATATAATAGTTTGCGTCTGCTAATCCCAAACTCCCAATCCTTCCCTCCCCTACCCGCCTCCCCCTTGGCAACCACAGGTCTGTTCTCTATGTCTGTGAGTTTGTTTCTGTTTCATAGATATGTTCATTTGTGTCCTATTTTAGAGTCCACACGTAAGTGATATCATATGGTATTTGTCTTTGTCTGTCTGACTTCGCGTAGTATGATAATCTCTAGGTCCATCTATTTTGCTGCAAATGGCATTATTTCATTCTTTTTATGGCTGAGTAATATTCCATTGTGTCTGGTGTGTACACGGTTTGAACAGACACTTCACACACACACATACACACCATATATATATATATATATATATATATATATATATATATATATATATATATACAGCACATCTCCCATCTTCTTTATTAATTCATCTATTGATGGACATTTAGGCTGTTTCCTAAATGTCCATCTATTGATGGACAATAGGCTGTTTCCATGTCTTGCCTATTGTAAATAGTGCTGCTATGAACATAGGGGTGCCTGTATCTTTTCGATTCATAGTTTTGTCTGAATATATGCCCAGCAGTGGGCTTGCTGGATCATATGGCAACCCTATTTTAAGTTTTTTGAGGAACCTCCATACTGTGTTTTCCACAGTGGCTGCACCAATTTACATTCCCACCAACAGTGTGGGAGGGTTCCCTTTTCTCCGCACCCTGGAGGGGTAAAGTCTTTATTGGAGCACCCCATCCCCTCCCAGCCATGAATAAGAACACGGGATTATCAGCACAGTGACATGATGCTCCAGAAACAGAAAAAGGGTCTGCAACCTCCAGCCTACCATGGAAACCGCTGAAATCAAATCGTCAAGGTCCGCCTCCTGCAGTGATCCTTGAAGCCTGGCAGCCCTACTTCCTTCCCATGCTCTGCATGGGGCACAGAACTCTGTTGTGACCCAGGTCTCAAGTTCCATGTCCTGTATCTTCCTGGGGGCGAGAAGCTGCCATCTCCACAAGGTCTCCTCTTGCCCTTAGGGAGCTGCCACAGAAAGGTGCACCAGTCCACATTGCCTGAAGGACCTCCACACAGAGCAGGAAGCACCATGCTTGGAGAATGGGCCAAGGAGATGCATCTCCTGTTCCCCACCCCAGCCTGCTCCTGCCCCAGACCTCTCTTCCCTTTCCACACCAGAAGCTACTTGCTCATTGCATCCTCTTTCTGCGCCCCCCCAGGGACACCCAGTAATGTTTCTTCACAAGTTGCAGATGGGCTGTGGGCTGTAGGCTGCTTCTGCTGACAGGAGTCCCTGAGCAAGAAGCCCAGAAGGGCCAAGCTACCTGCTGAAAGTGGGTAGGAAGAAGAGAATTGAGGGAACTCAAAAACAAGTTAATATTCCAATAAATCGTCTTGCCTCACAAGTCACTTTGATGCCTCACACACCCCCACTTCCTTCCTGAGCCAACTGTCATTTGCAAGAAGGTTCTGTTTGCCGGGGGTCAGCCCCATGGGAGGAGTTGAGGCTCAGAGAAAAGAAAAGAACTTGAAGTGGCACTGGGGGCTACTAAAAAAACTGAGAGTCAGGAGGTGGGGCATCTCGTAGCACAAATCCCAAAAACCTGCACTAGAAGACTCTTCCCCCTTCCTCCTTATACTTCTTTAAGGCACACTTCATGGGAATTCAGTTGGGTTTAGTCTGGGAAGACAGGAATGTCAGCACTTAAGAACGGGACTCTTGCAAAGGATGGGTGGTGGGTAGTGGGCGGTGGGTGGAACAAGCCGTCCTGATATTGACTGCTGGACAGAACAGAGCACAGGCCAGCTCCTTCACAGCTAATCAACCAGAAGGATCTTCTCACCCCATGGCCCCTGCCCATCCAAATTACCTAAACGCACCCTTTGAGGGGTTTCCTTTGAGGAAGCTATGGCCTCTCAGTGGTTAGAAGACAGCCAAGGGGTGGACTGTGAGACTGTGGCCTGAAGATGAGTCACCCTGTCTAATCTTGAGGGTTAGTCACACACCCTCAAGCCTGGATGTCCCCATCCAGAAATCTTTCACCTGACCTCAGCTGTTATCTCTAGCAGCTCCCAGCCCTCCAAGGAAGGTGTGCCCAGCTTCCACTGTGGCACCAACTTTTGGGTGAACCACAAGTGGCTGGAATGACTTATTCTGTTAGCTGATCTGTAGTAGCCAGTCAGTTGGATTGTGACCCAAAGGCAGAAATTCCTCCTGTAGTTAATCAGCACTGGTTTCTGCCAAGGAACTGGGTAGAGCACAGGCTCTGGCTCACCACGGGTCCCTGCTGACACACAAGCCCAGACTCAAGGCTATGGCCAATGGAGCCACTGGACCTCAGGACCTTGAGCTGTGTCCAAGATATCATCCGAGGTAGAGTATCTCCTTACCCAGGCCCTCTTTGGCCAGAAATCTCCAATGGGATCCTGGTGGTGATAAGCACAGTGATTACAAGGGCCTCACTCTGCCTTGTCCTAGACAGAGATAAGAACCCCAGAGGACGAAATACCAATGCCTGTGTCAGCTGTCAGTGAATGCTTGTTGAGTGAATGAATAACTGAGGGGAACACATGGCTTCATATCAATAAATATTAAGGATCTACATGGTTTCAGAGCTATTTTACATGCTGTGGGGATACAGATGTAGTTTTGGATGCTCTCCGTATATGATTTTCCGAGGTGAAGAAAGCAGACTCATGCGATGAGCACTCATTAAACAGTTACTGAACACCTACTGTGTGCTGATCACTGTGTTGGAACAAAAACAATGACCAGCCCCTGCCTTCACAGACTTCACACTCTCATGAGACTGACAAGAAATTAAATGAAAAATCTACAATAAAGTGTGATGGATATTTCTGAGTGCTGTGAAATACAAAAAGAAGGGAGCTTCACTGGAACATGCTATTCAAGAGAAGTCTTCCTGGGAAGGGCAGAAGCAAGAGGAGGGAAGACAAGGACCCATGCTACAAAGACTTGAAGAGCAGACCAGGGGTGGACATACCAGCTCAGAAGCTAGTGCAGAAATTGAGGTGTAGCCACCTCCTCACATTCAAACCCCACCTATCAAATAAGCTGTTGTTTGGTCTTGGACAAGTTCCTCACTTGGATCGTCAGTTTTTCATCATCTGTGATAAGATGGTGATAATAATATTGCCATCTCATAGGGTGGCTGGGAGAGTTAAATGAGTTGATTAATACAAGGAAAGATCTTAGCAGAGTAAGTCTCAATACGCAGTAACTAATAATGTTATTGTCACAAGAGCTTAGCTGAGGCTAGAACCACGGAAATCATAACAATAGGCTGAATCCAAGTCATCCTGATGGAACGAAGTCATGGAACTTGGTGACAGGCTGTGTCTGGGTAAATGAGATGGTGGAAGAATCAGCAGTGATTCGCTCATTTTGATGAACAGTGTAGAAATTGCAATGACCCCTGAATTAGGACATCAAAATACCTGGGCTTACTCCTGACTCTGACATTTGGTAGCAAGGTAACTCTGGAAAATCACTTAGAGCTCTGAGCCTCAGTTTTCATATCTGTAAAATGGAGGTAACATTGGCTGCTCTGTGTACCGTACAGGGTGGTACTGCAAAGCAAGCAAAAAGTAGGTGTGAAGGCCCTTTAGTCAAATTGTAAAGTGCTACCAGCGTGTGAATTGTTGTTATCCTAAATGTTCTAGCTTAGGAAACCAAAAGTACATGCTTTGGACTCAATCTCCAACAAAGAGGAGATTCTAGATTTCTTTTCTTCTTTTATTTGTTTTTAAAGGTTCTAAAGCTGCGCTTCTCACACTTGACTGTGTCTACAAATCACATGGGGGTCTCAATTAAGTGCTGAGTCTGATTCAGTGGGTCTAGGGTGGAACCTACATTTCAAACAACTCATGGGTGATACTACTGCTGCTGGTCCATGGACCACACTTTGAGTAGCAAGATTCTTTACGGGACCACGCAGGCAAAGTGGTCCCATTTCACAGGGTGAGCTGACAGCAAAGTCTAAGGAGGGGTGTGGGAACCTGCGAGAGCGTTTAAGATCCACAGCCGTCAGGGTCCTGCCAGTTGCTCTTCCTTTATTGACTGTCACTCTTCTTTCTTTTTAAATATACATATTACCAGGTCTGTCCCTGGTGGGTCTGAGTTTTATATTATTTTATATTTTTCACATCTTTATTCGAGTATAATTGCTTTACAATGTTGTGTTAGTTTCTGCTGTACAACAGAATGAATCAGCTATACGTATACATATGTCCCCATATCCCCTTCCTCTTGAGCTTCCCTCCCACCCTCCCTATCCCACCCCTCTAGGTGGTCACAAAGCACCCAGCTGATCTCCCTGTGCTATGCAGAATGGACAGTCGCTCTTGCTGAGTGCCAAGCACTATCTAAACACTTGGCTGATATTTAATTTCATCCCCGAAACATCCCTGTGTGATAGGTGCTATTTTTGCCCCTGTTTTATAGATAAATTGTTTATAGGTTAAATTGTTTGCCCAAGGTCACACAGCACACAGTCCTTATACCTCCAATTCTAGAGCTGAGCCCAGAGCAGAGATTAATAAAGCACAACGCGTTCTGTGATCAGCTGCCCCTCCAAACTACAGAGCAGAAAAGCAACTGCTGATAAATCATCCGCTGCTGAAGGCTGGTTAGAGCTGAGTCACTCAATGACAGTGACCTAAACACACAATCCTAGATCTGCCCTGGTTCCTGTCCTGCCTGACGTTCATCTCCCTTTCATTCCCTGAGCCCCCTGGGATCCGTCCGATAATCCCTTTCCTTCTGTATATTACAGCTTAAAAACTTTGTAACCAGGCTACCTGTCTTCAAACCCTGGCTTCACCACTTATTAGTTACTTCACTGCCTCAAGGCTCAGTTTTCTCATCGGTAGCATAGAGATAATAATAGTACTTACCCCATAGAGTTGTTGAGAAGATTGAATGGTGATAATGCACGCCGAGCACTTAACCTGATACCTGATACACAGCATGGGTTCCATAACTGTTCTTGGTATAATTATTAAGGTAAAAGTAAGAACAGGCTTGCAATCCGTGTGCTGTGAAATCAGCCCACCACACCACAGCCACCTGACCCCCGCCTCAGATGCTGTGAGGAGGACCCAGGGTGTGTGGGCTTGGGCAGTGTGAATGACTCGTGCTTCTGCAGCAAGTTCCAGGCCACTGCATCTGCCAGCTGCATCTGCCACTGCTTCTCTTAGAAAATGGGGAATGTGTCACATTTATGGGGGCGCTTTATCGCACATCAGGGAGCACTTTGCACAAATGTGTGGATCAACTTCTCATGACTCTGGCTCCAGGCCTGCTATGAGTCAGTCTTGCAGTCCCGACTCAGTGCCACACTCCTCCAGAGTTGGTCCTGCACGCCATGCCCCTCCCTCCACCCCTACCTGCTGTCACCAGCCACCACCCTGAATCCCCCAGGAATCCAGGATGGAAGAGAGAGATGTTGAGTGATGTGAATGACAATTGCCAAAGAGCCACACTGGCCCTCCAGGATTTGTTAACTGCTATTAAAAGATACTCCAAGTCATTATTGTGACATTATGGGGACTTCGCTAATCTCAGACTCCCTTTGTATTCCTAATGGAGGGGAGTGGCCTCGTGTGAAAAATCCCATTTTGTGCCTTTCTTCTAAAATTTAGTTTAAGAAAAATAACTAGGGGCCAAATGTGATATTCAGCCATTGAAAATGAGTAAGATAAGGGTTTAGGTACAGAGCAAGTGAATCACAGAAGAGTCAGGTAGAGACATTAGAGATGGCAGACACACAGGATGAGTTAAGGAGTAGAGGATATTGAATCACTTGGTGAGCAAATTGT